>NW_005358650.1:1398829-1415518 GCF_000412655.1 Myotis brandtii
CTTCTTATTTGCAACATAGTACATAGTTGCTTAGAGTTGCAACTCAGAGGCCGGCAAGTCAGGTGGGGAACGTTGGAGTCTGCAGTCACTGGAGGAAGCAAGCCTCATGTTCGCTTCCAGCTGCCTGGCTGCCGGCCGCCATCTTGGCTGACAGTTAATTTGCATAAGGATATGCTGATTAGCCAATGGGAAGGGTAGCGGTCGTATGCTAATTACCATGTTTCTCTTTTATTAGTGTAGACTAGAGGCCCAGTGCATGAAATCATGCACTCGGGGGTGGTGGTGGTGGTGGTGGTCTCTCAGCCCAGCCTGTGCCCTCTCGCAGTCCAGGAGCCCTCAGGGGATATCCGACTGATAGAAGCCGGCAGTTGGACATTCTGAGTGTTACTGCGGAGGCTGGAGAGGCTCCTGCCACCGCCACTGCGCTTGCCAGCCATGAGCCCAGCTTCTGGCTGAGCGGTGCTCCCTCTGTGGGAGCACACTGACCACCAGGGGGCAGCTCCTGCATTGAGCATCTGCTCCCTGGTGGTCAGTGTGCATCATAGGGACTGATTGTTCCACTGTTTTGGTCAATTTGCATATTAGCCTTTTTATTATATAGGATTATTGTAATAAATTTTGGGGTGATAAAATGACAATCACTGAATATCATAGACTTACATATGAAAGTTAGATATTATTATTGGTGCCTGGAGCTAATCCAGCTTATATTCCAACCTTCCAGTTTCTAGTTGAGATGGAGGAGATCAATTTAGAGAAGAAAATTAATGGTCTTTCTGAATTCTCAAAAAAAATTGTATTTCAGCAATGATTGGGAAGATCTAAGAAGAGTCATACCTATCTCAAGAATTAACAAAAGATAGCATAAACCTCAGTTGTATAAAATGAGCCAGCCAATAGGACTCTAGAGATAGGCAATTATACTTTGGGTAAAAAAGAAAGCAAAGGTATTGATCTAGATTTCATACCTGAAGTAGAGCGAGGTCTGAACATATGGTGAGGGGCAGTAACTAGTCATTTCAAAAAGATCAAAAGGATGAAAGTAGCAAATATTGTAGCTCTAGTGCATTTATTCATCATTCTGTTATATCCCAGGCATTGGTCAACCTGTTGCTATTTTTAAGACCAATAAGTTCTTAGTACTCAAAGTTCTAAAGAAATGAATTTATCTTTACCTTAGATTCCATGTCTACTCAGAAGACATTAGATATCCTAGTACTTTTAATAAACATCCCAGTAGCCCTGCAGTAATTTATGGACACTGCAGACTTGTGTATATCTGAGTCATTAGACGCAGTTATTATCTGTCTTCTAATTTAGTGTTGATATAGGTCTTTTGTGGCTCATTATGCTCCATTGATATTCTTCATTGTAGTCTATTAATTTTGTAGCTCAACTGGACACAGTTGGTGCTACTTTGACATTTAATGTCAGAGACATTTTAAAAAAATCATCATATTGGAAACAAAGAATTAGTATTTAAAAGGAACTGTTTTATATTGTGACTACAGCAAATGTTTTTTCCCCCTAACTCATAAGGCACTAGGGATAGGAAAAGTTATTGTTTTTTTATTTATTCCTCAACGTGTGGCAAAGACTCCATGCCATTCTTCAAAGACAGTTTGATATCTATCTCTTTAAAGTTCTCAAGGGAAGGAAAATCTATAAGCTACCCTGGTGACCTATCTCAATGTGGAATAGCCCTCATACATTTATACAAGAAAGAATGAAGAAAAGTCCAGTTTGACATAAAAATCATCACTTACAATGGGTCACTCTGAGAATGAGGGGATGACTGCATATTTTTTTCTTCCCTTACGGGGAAGATGAATGACCTGTCACGGCCTTAACTTTCCCCTGTGTTCTGCCTGAATCATTATGATCCAGTGAATGTAAAATGAAAGGAGAGCAAGAACAGCTGTCAGGCAATGTATGTAATTTGGGGAAAATGAGAGGTTGAGAGAAACTCCTGAATATCCTCCTTTTCTTTCACTTTTTTTCCTATAGCTTTCTTTCTGACTTTCCTCTGGTCACCTTTATTTCTCCTGGCTCATTTTCTCCCAAGCACCTGTCAGTGAGCACAGCTTAGGTCATGACAAGGCATGACATTCAGGTGCAGAACTCTCTGAGGCTCTGTGACAGAAAAGAGAAGATTAAAAAAAAAAAAAAAAGCTGGCTTCAAGTGAATGAGACTGGGTTAGACCTAAAATCTGGAGTAGTCATCCCAGCCCTAACTCAGAAACTGATGCCCTGGGGGTAGGGTGGACAGGCGTTGGGTGAAGGGAAAACATTTTGAAGAAGAAGCACGGAAAATAGACTTCTGGGCTCTGTGTAATATTAAGGCCTTGCTGTGTTAGGTCTCAGGGATAATCTGTATTCCCTTGGTCACATACACCATAGTTTGGAGCTTTAAAGAAAACAAGAAAAAGCAACCAAAGCAGGAGTTACATTTTAATAAGATGATAATTCTGAACAACTCTCTTCACAGACGGTCTATGTAAAAGTTTTGTGGATATGATGCTATTTTAATGAAACCAACATGAGAAATGCCTCATATTACCACATAATCATGCTGTGCTAATGTTTCCATTGGATTTACATCAGTGTTCCGTGACCTGCTCTGATTCCAGATGAAATTTAGGTGTTGACCACAGACTATGAAGTCCAAAGTTATCTGGATCTTGGTTACTTTATTCTCCTCTAATGTGATACATTGTAAATTTAGACTTCTAGGGCATTCTTTCTGCTAGTTTTCAGATGACATACATTGATAGGAATTGGAGAATAAAACTTGTGTTAGAGACATGCATCCTTGTTTAGGGAAGTAGGTATTTTAGGGGTGGGCTGGGGAAGGGATGGGGTGAACTTAAAAATATTATAATCAGCATCTCTTGACTTTGGGCTTCCTTTGAGAGAGGAGGTTTTATTTTAAAATGTTAAATATTTAAATTATTTTGAATAACTGTTTGTTTTTAAATCTCCATATTGTTCTGCATGTAGAATCTTGTATTTAAGTTGTATGGAATTAAATTTATGTTATAAATAATTCAATTCTGGCTTAGGTCTAAAGTTGTGTTATAGATTGAATGTTAGTGTCCCCTCAAAATTCAAATGAATGTGATGGCATTTGGAGATGGGGTGTTGGGAGATAATTAAATTTAGAGGAGATCCTGAGGGTGGGGGTCTTATGATGGGATTAGTGTCTTTGTAAGATGAAGAGAGACCAGAGCTCTTCCTCTCTCTGTGATGTGAGCACTCAGAAAGAAGGCAGCTTTCTACTGGCCAGAAAGAGGGCTCTCACCAGGAACCAAATCTGCCAGCTCCTTGATTATGGACTTCTTAGCCTCCAGAACTTTAAGAAATAAATACCTGTCATTTAAGCCACCCAGTTTATGGCATTTTGTTACAGCAGCCTGAATTGACTAAGACAGGATGGGAATATCAAAATGATTCTAAGATGTAATAAACCTAAGGGAATTGTTACTTGTAATAAATCCCTTGCTGCCATGGACCCATCCTGGTGGCTGCAGCGTATCTATTCCTCAAAATTTGGACTTTGGAATTTGCCTGCTTTTCATTTCACAGCCAGAAATTTATGTCATTTATTGGTACATCCTGCTCCCTCCGTACCCATATTCAGATCTCTACCAAATCTTATATTTCTGGGTCACTTAGTGATTCCCTGTCTCCAACATTATTTGATTACATTTGATCTAATCCACTTACTGTGCTGCTTATTCATGACTTATTACTGTCTTAATGGACTTGCTTTTCTTCTTATCCAATTTATATCCCGTGGTTCTTTGCTACAATGACTACCTTGCAGACATGCTCAACACCCCTCTCTCCATCCTCCTCCCCACACCTGCCTCCTGTCCCACTCATCAGGTTGTGTCCCTGCTTAAACCCAACCAGCCCTCTGCCTGCCTCCTTTGCACCCGCACCTCGGCGGCAGAATGTAGTTGGAGAAAGACACATATTAGGAAGGTTCTTCTTATCCCCCTCCACCTGTTTCCTTCCATGTGGAGGGGCTTTAGTAACATATTTGTTCTGTCTCTATCCTCTCATTCCCTCTATACTAACGGAGAGGTGATTCTATCTACGTGGGCAATTGGAAGGGGTAATTGGGAGCATCTTCCTTGTCCCACTTGGGATCTGGCTGCCTGCAGGAAGTGTTAGTTCCTTCAGCTGGGTGCTATGCTGCTGTGAGAGGGGTCTGACCCTATGGGGGAGCCTGCAGTTTTTCAACACTGACTAAAACTGGTTGGCAGATCTCTGTAATTGTGGGCTTCAATATTGGGAAGTTTATTTGCCCACAGATATCAAACATATTTTCCAAAATCAGTGTTATTAACAAAAAAGGTGCCATCTATTTCCTACTTGCCTTTTCATTTCTTTCTCAATTGAAACAGAACTTAAGTGTGTTATTGAGTGTCTCCAACTCTGACCATTCTAGCTGAAATAGCCCCCTTTCACTCTCTATTTCCCTGCTCTGCTTTGTTTTTCTTTAGAACAATTACCAATACGTGATATGCTGTATTTATTTATTAGCTCTCTGTTTCCTCTGCTAAATGTAAGCTCCATGAGGATGAGACATTTGTTTTAGCTACATTCCTAGTGCCTGGAACAGGGCCTGGCTCACAATGTATATTTATTGAATGATTGTTAAAGGGAAGGGTGTGAGAACATTTTAAATATCATCTGAAGACTCAATTTAGACACTTGTAATCTTATTTTGCTTTATTACAAACCAACTAAATTATCCAGAGTAGAGTTAATTGATTTGAATATTAAACATGGTGAAAATGAATGATAGTTCATATGTTAAAGAATCAAAATAACTAAAATGTTAGAACATAGCAAAAGAAAATTCTGTGTACCAAGAAGTCTATTTTTTAAATTTTATTTAATGAAAGTATGTAATGCTAATATCTATCAAATATATGAAACATATATCAAATTCTGTCTACTTCAGCTTGGGAACATTCTTCCCTCTTGTCAATCAGAAGTGTAGAATACTAATTTGAATGTTGGAATCCAAGCAAAAATGTGGAGTGGTTAAAGAACTCATAAAGTAGAGAAAAAGGAAAACTTTTATAGCATGTTATGGGGGAACAAATAAATTTTTGTTTGAAAAAATTTTCATTTGCACTCTTCCTGAGTTCAAGTGGATTGAAAGGTGAAAGCGTGATTAAGGTGTCTTCTTTTTTTTTCCCACTTTTATTTTTTTATTTTATTTTATTTATATTTATTTATTTTTTTATCTTAATTTCTTTATTGGTTAAGGTATTACAAGTGTGTCATGCTCTCATCCCCCTGTTGTCCATGTCCATTGGTTTGGCTTATATGCATGCATACAAGTCCTTTGGTTGATCTCTTCCCCTTACCCCCACCCTCCCCTACTTTCCCTCTGGGGATTGATAGTCTGATCACTGTTTCTCTGTCTTTGGATCTGTCCCTGTTCATCAGTCTATGTTGTTCTCTATATTCCACAAATGAGTGAGATCATGTGGTATTTATCTCTCTCTGCTTTTGAAAGCCATGATGAGATTTGGTTCCATTAGCAATGGTTAGAGAAATGCTGCTAAACAAGAGAGAAGTTTATTTGAAGTCTCAGAATGAAAGCAGCAATACGTTCTCTTTTCTGATAATAGACCCAGGTTTTCCTTCCCGGAGTTTTCTCTCTTCCGTTTAAAGCCCACGTGATTCAGAAGGGCCTGATTGCTCTTCTAGCTCCAGAGATTGTCATAAGGATCAGTCTTGAATGATCAGCATATTCCATATCACTGACCACAGGGATGAGCTCATGGCCCAAGCAGTCTTGGTCAATGTTAATGCCAACAGTTTAGTTGGAACTCTTGGAAGAAGTGTGCGTTTTAGCTATGGTTGATTGGTTTGGTAGAATATAAAACTGTGGCTACCAGTGGCCATCTTGCTGAAGTCAGACAAACTCCCTGAAAATCAATTCCACAAAAACTAATTTTCTGAAGTTAAATTTCCCAAATGAAAATTTGCTATATGACAAATCTACTAGTTTACCAAAATCTTATTTCTTTTAACTATTAACAAAGATTACCATAATTTATACTTGGCAGAATGCTTTTTAAAAGCTTTTGAAGATACTTAGTTTTAAATTTTTTATGTAAACATTTTAAAGAATGTTATAGTTGATGAATTCTAAGGTTTCTTATTAAAATACACATTCCCTATTTAGAAACCAATACTTTATCAATAACCAATAGCATTTTATGTGAATTTGTTTCCATTTCTGTTTACTTCAGATCTATTTAATATCATATTTTATGTCATCAGCATCTTGGTATTTTTCAGGCTCCTCTGCCAATTTTCCATGTGGCATTTAAACCTTAGTTTATTTTTAAAAAGTAATAGTAACATTTAATATTTAATATGATTTTTCCTTTGGCTTTCTAGTTTTATTAATTTTAAAGAGAGAGAGAGTAAGGAAGCAGGAGAGAGGTATAGAAACATTGATGCATCAACATTGATTGGCTGCCTCCTGGGGATAGAGCCCACAACCCTGGCATGTGCCCTGATTGGGAATTGAATCAGGGACCTCTTGGTACACGGGCCAATACTCAATCATTGAGAAACACTGGCCAGGCAGTTTTTTAGTGTTATACTTTAAACATATATTTTTTAGGATTTTTAGCCAATTTCTATTTTGAGCCTCCAAATTTTTGTATTTTTGTTCCATTTGTGCCACATATGACATAATAATTATATAGTATATTACAGTAATAACAATAATTATTTCTGGTCATTCTAATTTCCCTAATATTGCTTTGAATAATTTTATTATTTTAAGTAAAATTTTTTAGAAAGTAATTTCCAAGTTCATATATTTAAATTTTTTTTTTTTGTGAGAAACCAGAACAACTTTTCACTTGTTGAATGATTTTTTTTTAAATGCTATATTTGTTCCACTTCTAGACATTTTTAGCTTTCTTGTACCAATTCCTCAGATAGTATATGAGCTTACTTTATTTCTAGAAATTGTTTACAATATTTCAGCACAAAAATTGTTATTAGGGAAATGTATTTTCACAGAACTGATTTTGGAAAAATGTTTTAGGTGAAATGAGCTAAAACCCTCTCTCCACCACAGAGATGAGACGGGTTAAAATGAATTTAATGCAGAGCTGAAGGATAGAGACAGATTACTGATAGCATCATTTGAACACCTGGATCCTACTGTACTTAGAGCTAGAGGTTGGAGATTGGGTTCCCAGGAATGCAAATTGTGGGCTAGAGATTAGCATACAGGAAGTATATTGGTATGGATATCGTGGAAGAGAAGAGAAGGAAGTAGAGGGAGGAGATGTGCTTTGATGCAGTGTCAACAGGACTGCAGACAGTCCTACCCTTTCTGGTGACTGGAATACTTTACTTGATCAAACCAAATGGCTCAGAAAGTTAAACTTTGCTTACTGTAGGAAAACAGGTAAATATTAGTTGAATTCTAGTATTTCCCCCTGATCTTACTAATATCAGTTCTTGAAAGCTTCAGTCCTATGCTGTTCAATGAAAACTTGTCAACAGTCCATTGCACTGTTGCCATGTGAACTCTTCTTAAGGGTGGAAGACTGTGAAACAGCTAGACTTTTCTTCAAGGAGCATCTTGCTGCTAAACAGCAACTGGTCCTCTGTTGCCTTAAGTGTACATACAGGTAGAGATGAGATGGTGAGAGTGATGTCATGTGAGGGGTGACCTGAGATTTTAGATTTAGATTAATCTCCCGAAGTCATATGAGTTTCTTCTGATTTTGGAGGATATATCTTTTCTTGCTTTCAAGCAAAAGGGCTGGAAGAGAGAAACAGTTTGATGATTCATATTAAAAATGGAAAGGCACTAGTGTGTGACATATTTTGACAGCAAAGTACAAAAAGATAAATACACCTTTCACATTTTCCCAATGTGATAACTGTGCTAACTTTAAGTTGACTGGGAGGAGGCATTAATTGATAGACTATGTTTAAAATGTAATAAGTTGTTAGCAGGGTTGAATAAGCATTTTTCTATGTTAATCATTGAAGGGAAACCAAAATAATTATATTCTTGACTAAGAACAGAACTGAGAATTGTGCCACTATCACTAGCATCTGAAGAAATGTGTAAATCTGAGTATATCTGTGATTATATTTGAGACTAAAGAAGCTTACCATTGATACATACTGGAAACAACATGGTTTTAGCTCATCTTAAAACAAAAATCTTTCACTTTAACAAAACTTTCCAGCTCAGTTTCTTTGCTTCTTTTTGCATCAAAAGTTCTCAAAAGAGTTATCTGCATTTCAGCCCCCAATTTCTCTCTTTGTATCTCTCTTACACTCACTCCTCTCAGGTTTTTGCCACTCCACATCCCACCAAAATTGCTCTCATCAAGGTCAACAAAGACCCAAAGACTGGTAAATCCAATTCTCAGTTATCATCTTACCTGACCTATTAGCAGCATTTTACACAGTTGATAATTCCTTTTTCCTGAAAACTCCTTCACTTAATCCCAGGACACCACACTCCTGGATTCCTTTTTACATTACTCCTGCCCCTCCTCTCTCACCTCTCGTTTGGCTTGTCTTATTTATCCTCACCTTTTAATGTTTCTTTGGCCTAGGGCTGTGACCTGGGGCCTCTTCTTTCTCTGTCCTTACTGTGTTAGTGATCTCATCTGCCTCATGGCTTAAATATCATCCATGTGTTGACAATTTCTAAATTTATATCTTCGCCCAAGACCTCTCTCCTTATTCCAGAATCATATATCCAGTGGACTATTTGACAGTTCCATTTAGATGTCTAATAGATATTTCAGAATTAACATGTCTAAAATAGATTCCTATTCTTTTCCTCCAAATTTGTTTCACTCACGGTTCCCCCATATCAGTCGATGATGACTCCCATTTCTAATTGTTCAGCCCCAAAACCTTGGAGTCATCTTGAGCTCTTTTTATTCTCTCATAGTTTATATCTAATCTGTTAGTATATACATACACTCTACCTTTAAAATAAGTTCAGAATTTTGCCACTGCTCACAGTCTCCTTTGCTGCTAACTAGTCCAGCCTACCACCTTCTTTCATTGGGATTGTTTTAATAATTTACTAAGTGGTCTCTTATGTTTCATACCTTTTGCTTCATATTGCAGCATATTCTCAAATAATAGTCTCAATAGTCTTGTTAAAATGTAACTCTTATCATATCACTTTTCAACTCAAATCCACCAAAGGACTTCTATTCTCTTCAGAGTCAAAGCAAAAGGCCTCACAATGCATTACATCAGTGGTTCTCAACTTTCCTAATGCCACGACCCTTTAATACAGTTCCTCATGTTGTGGTGACCCCCAACCATAAAATTATTTTCGTTGCTACTTCATAACTGTAATTTTGCTACTGTTATGAATCGTAATGTAAATATCTGATATGCAGGATGTATTTTCATTGTTACAAATTGAACATAATCAAAGCATAGTGATTAATCACAAAAACAATATGTAATTATATATGTGTTTTCCAATGGTCTTAGGCCACCCCTGTGAAAGGGTCGTTTGACCCCCCCCAAAGGGGTCGCGACCCACAGGTTGAGAACCGCTGCATTACATATTAGTTAGCTCTGGCTACTATAACAAGATACCCATCGCCTGAGTGGCTTGAACAATAGACATTTATTTATTTGGGAAGTCCAAGGTTGAGATGCCAGCACATTCAGTTCTTCCTGCTTGTGGGCCACTACCGTCTTGCTTATCCTCACATGGTGGAGAGAAGCAGCTCTGGTGTTTTGTCCTCTTCTTTTAAGAGCACTAATCCCATCATGGGGCTCTACCCTCAGGACCTCATCTAAACCTAATTTCCTTCCAAATGCCTCACCTCCAAATACCATCACTTTGGAGGTTAGGGCTTCAACATATGGGCTTTAGGGGGATACAAATATTTAGTCTATAACAACTTATAAAAATCTACAGGTACCCTTTAGTTCTCAGGCCTTCACTGCAATACTCTGCTCTCACCATGACAGTCTTCATATTTTCATTAAACGTATCAGCCACTGTCCCACATCCTGGTCTTTGAACTGACTGTTCCTGAGCTGCTCTTCCACCCAATACAGCTATGGATTTAACCTTGAAGCCTTTGATTTAACCTTGAAGCCTTTGCTCAGTTGTCACCTATTCAATGAAGCCTACTCTGAGCAGGTTGTTTACATTTGTGACCCCTTTTTCTTTTGCTCATCCCCCCCGCCCCCACAGCACTTTTAATCTTCTAATATAATTTATATGTGGTGGAGAAAGTGGTTTGTACTCACTGAGCATATTTCTAGGCTATACGTCTTAGACCTCTGGCATTTTGGTGGGGCATATAACTTATTCTTTCTGTTGAAATGTATGTGGAAGTGATATATATCACCTCCAGGCCAAGGTGGTTAAGAGCAGGTATTCCTTATGTTTTGCTTTCTTCATCTTTTGGATGGATGCAAATGATGAAGAGAATGCACTAGAAGGAAGAAGCCTGACTTTCTGAATCACAGTGTAGAAATATATCCTTAGAACCCAATTGGAGTATGATGTGAGGAGGGGAAAAATTTTGTTGTGTCCCAAAGTTATATCTAGCCTCCATTTAAATTGGTTAGTGCCAGTTCTATTTTAAATTTATTCATTTGTTGATAGAGAGAGAGAGAGAGAGAGAGAGAGATCGCTTTGTTTGTTGTTCCACTTATTTATGCATTCATTGGCTGTTTCTAGTATGTGCCCTGACCAGGGATTGAACCTGAAACCTTGGCATATCAGGACAATGCTCTAATCAGCTGAGCTACCCAGCCATGGCCAGTGCTGCTTCTATTTTAGAACATTTTGAATATTATCCTGGGAACATAAATGAGTCAGTGCATTCACTTGAAACTGAGTGGGGTAAATGATAGCCATTAATGAAGGGGATATCAGCAACTAAAGTAATATGGATAGTATAGATGTCATCAACTATATCGATAGTTTCCTTAGATGAATTATATAAAGATTATATGCATACAAGATCATTGAGAGTTGACTATAATTTGGGCTACTTTATGTGAAAGTTTATATCTTAACTTGGAAATTTGAGAAAATTCAAAGACATTTTCATTCTTTTAATATGGATGTTCATAAGAAAGCATTTTAACTTCAACGCTTATTCCTAAAAACATAAGTTAAAGCAAATCACTAATTAATATGAGCCTTATTTTCGTAGCCATGGTAATTTGCATAGCCATGACTTATGCTAATATCTGACCTGTGTCCTGCAGCTTAGCTAACTGAGTCTTAGTTGGGATCAGAAAGTGTCAATTAGGATGTGGTAGGGGCAGAAGAGAAGTCTGTTACAGTCCTGAACAGATGAAGTAGTGGACCTCAGGGGCAAACATGAAGCTGAGCTCCAGACAAAACAGAAATCTTAGGTAAATAGGACAGGAGAAGAAGATATCTGGAAAGGAATCAAGACCCTAATTTAGATGTCTGAGCCAAAGGTACAGAGCCAATTATTATATTTAGGATTCAAGAAACCAAGTACTGTAGCTGTTTAGGTAAAAAGAGAAGAGTCTAGGTGCTACTTACTATAGGCTGATTTGGTGATGAATTTTGGGACTATGTGTTTATGGTACAAATTAGGTTCCTGCATCTAATGTAGGCTGAATTTAGAGTTGAAAAGTTAATGTTCCAAATACTGAAAGCTTGAGTGATACTGGGCAGGAAGAAAGCAGATATTTTTACTATTGCAACCTAGTAGGTATCCTCAAAATGCTTTGTTAATGAAACAAAAGGATAAATAGGTAGAAAGGTTTAATTTAGGTTTTTAAAAGACAGTTAACTAGAACAGTCATAAGTTGCTTAATGTGTTAAAATATATTTGGTTATATCTTGGTAATAATATGAAGATGAATTTCATTTTCATGATCTGAACTTGTGCTTAAGTTTATGTAGTCCAGTTTTTGGATATGATATGATATGAGATATATATATATATCTTGGGATACAAAGTAAGTAAATTATTTGTCATTAAAGTCATTTAGTTAATAGTAAAAATATAATTAAACAAATTTTAAATGATCAGGATTGGGTTAGTTTGAGACATTGTATAAATTATCCTTTTGTGTCCTGAATTGCCAACACTGTGTTCATAAAAGTAACCATGAATATCAATATATTCAAAGTCAATAAGATGAGGTTTTTTTTCAAAATGCAGGAAACTAGAATTTTAATATGCAATGCCATAAACTTACTTTCCTAGGTCAGGAAATTAGTATTTGCTCCCTAATTGAACAAATCGGTAAAATCAGGATTAGATACCAGCTCATTTTGTGTTGAAGTGGACATTTGTTTCAACAAGGACAGCCTCTCTGGGTGGGATCCAGGTGCTCAGCTGTATGTCTCTTTATTAGGGGAAGTGGATAATGGTCAAAGTTGTATTCACTTGCCTTTGCTTTGTTGGGTCCAGCTGTGTTCTCCTGGTGGAAACCTAGAAAGTTAGGTTGACCTTCGGCCTGCTCTCTGAGGATTCTGTGGCTGGTGTTACTGCCTTTTTATCAAGTCTTTCCCTATTGTCTTCATGTTGCTGTCTCTCAGTCCACAGGCATACATGAGAGTTTTGATGAATTTCTTAGAGATTGTGTGTTTTTGATCTTTTGATAGAGTGAGTCAAACAAGTATTCCCCCCTGTCTTTCCCCCCCCAACCCCTTAGTATCTTAAAGAGATTACATTCTGGTAATGCTCCTGGTCAATGCCATGTTGGGTCAATTCTGCATTCCAGGATAACCTTTTGAATATTTATTTATTTTTAAAAATATATTTTTATTGATTTCAGAGAGGAAGGGAGAGGAAGAGAAGGATAGACACCTTGATGATGAGAGAGAATCATACTGGGGATCAAGCCTGCAACCTGGGCATGTGCCCTTGACAATTGAACCCAGGACCCTTCAGTCCGCAGGCTGACGCTCTATCCACTGAGCCAAACAGGATAGGGCAAGTTTTTATTTTTTATTTCTCTCCCTGTATTTTCTCCTTTTTTTAAATGCAGGTAAAATATTAGGTGCTTCATTTGCTCAGAGAAGGTTTATAAAATAGCAAATATGTATAAGCAATAGCTAAATTTAAAAAATATATTCCGTATTTCAGGGACTTTACTAAACACTTCAGATGGGAACTCCTTTAATTCACACAGCACCCCTTTGAGATAGGTGTTATTATTGCCATTGCTCAGATGGGAATAGAGAGCTGCAGAGACTATATAATAATTGTATTATGCAAAGCAGAACTGCTCGACAACACTTTCCATTCTAGCGAGGATTTCCAAAGCTGAAGTCACTCTAGAGCAGTGGTTCTCAACATGTGGGTCGTGACCCCTTTGGGGGTCGAACGACCATTTCACAGGGGTGGCCTAAGACCATTGGAAAACACATATATAATTCCATATTGTTTTTGTGATTAATCACTATGCTTTAATTATGTTCAATTTGTAACAATGAAAATACATCCTGCATATCAGATATTTACATTACGATTCATAACAGTAGCAAAATTACAGTTATTAAGTAGCAACGAAAATAATTTTATGGTTGGGGGTCACCACAACATGAGGAACTGTATTAAAGGGTCGTGGCATTAGGAAGGTTGAGAACCACTGCTCTAGAGGGTTAAAATCGGTGTCTTGGAAATAGGAGAGAGATGGAGTGTCTGTAAAAGAAAAATAACTAACCCGAGGAGGATTTCCTTGTGACTAAAGTGAGATTCCCCAGAAGCAGCAAGAACTTGTCCCCTGTTTTCTGATGCAGGATTCATATACTAAGGCAGTATTATCAAATGACATAAAGCCTGTGGACTGAGTCCAGTTAGCTGCCCTTCATTTTTTTTTTGTAATTTAATAGACTATATTTTAGAGTAGCTTTAGGTTTATAGCGATATTGCACAGAAGGTACAGAGATTTCCCATATGCCTCCTGCCCCGACACATGCACAGTCTCCTCTATTATCAACATCTTCCTCCCAGAGTTATACATTTGTTACAATCAATTAGCCTACATTGACATGTCATTGTTACCCAGACTCTGTAGTTTAGGGTTCACCCTTGGTGTTGCACATTCTGTGGGTTTTGTCAAGTGCATAATGACATGTATCCACCTTTGTAGTATCAAACAATGTCCTAAAAATCCTTTGTGCTCTGCCTATTCATCCCTTCACTCCCCTAACCCCAGCACCCACTGATCTTTTTTCTGTCTCCATTATTTAGCCTTTTTCAGACTGTCTCATAGTTAGAATCATACAGTATGGAGCCTTTCACATTGGCTTCCTTCAGTTAGTAATATGTATTTAAGATTCCTCCATGTCTTTAAAAAAAATTTTTTTTTGTTAATCCTTTTACCCGAGGATATTTTTCCATTGCTTTTCAGAGAGAGTGTGGAAGGGAAAGAAGGGGGGGGGGGAGGGAGGGAGGGAGGGAGAGAGAGAGAGAGAGAGACATTGATGTGAGAGAGACACATTGATTGTTGACTCTCCCACACACCCTGACTAGGGTCAGGGAGGGAACCGCAACCCAGGTATGTATGTGCCTTTGCACCCGTGACCCTTTGGCGCTCAGGCTGGCATTCTAACCACTGAGCACACTGGCCAGAGCTCCTCCTCCATGTCTTTTCATGGCTTGGTAGCTCTTTTCTTTTTAGTACGAAATACCCTTCCACTGATGTACCACAGTTTTTTATACTTTCACGACTGAGGAATATCTTATTGCTTCCAAATTTTGGTGATTAGGAATAAGGCTGCTGTACACATCTGTGTGCAGGTTTTTGCGTAGGCATAAGTTTTCAACTCCTTTGGTAAATGCCAAGCAGCATTATTGCTGGATTATATAACAAGAGTATGTCTAGTTTTATAAAGACTCTTCCAAACTGTCTTCCAAAGTGGCTGTACCATTTTGCATTCCCAGCAGCTGTGAGTGACAGTTCCTGCTGCTGCACCTCCTCTCCAGCGTATGGTGATGTCAGTGTTCTGGATCCTGGCCATTCTAGTGGGCGGACTATGTTTGTAAATAAGTTTTATTGCACACTTGTTTACATATTGTCTATGGCTGCTTTTGCATTGCGGTGGCAGAGCTGAGTGTGACAGAGACTTCATGGCCCTTCAAACTAAAATATTTATTATCTGGCCCTTTACCAAAAGTGTTTGCCAACCTCTGTGCTATGGGATTGCTGTCGCCATATCTAATTTAGGTATGCCTATTTTACATCACTGATATTCAGAAAATATTTTCCTGTTTCCTATGACCCTATTAAAACTCTTGCAATATCTTAAGAGTTGTGGATTAGCTAATTCTTGAACAGAGTAATGATGCCTACAATATTTTTTAAAAAATCAGGCTTTATTTTTATTTCTAGCCCAATATTTTTATTTCCTAGAAGTATTTTTTTTTCCAAAATGAAATTACGTCCTTAAGTGCATGAATTCAATCGAGGTTTGCTTTTAGTATGTATTTTGGAAGTCTAACAGTTTCTTGTAGTATTCTCTGTTGCCTTCTCTTCTTTTCTAACAAGCAATTATTCCCTTTTCTCTCCTGACCCCAGTTTCACTGATTCACCCTCCCATGTAGCAATTTAAAATAGTGCCAAAGAAAGAGGCTTGTCCCTGTCTTGAATCTGTCAAGCTGTTAACTAGTTTCTTCTCAGGTGTCTGCTGAAGATGAAGCAGGTTTTCAACAAATGTGTTTCAGGGACCATTTGGCTAGTTTTTTATCATCATTTTCAGCTACAGGAGAGTCCTGTCCAAGAGTAGGTAATACTTTTGCTCTTTGTGCTCTAAATATTACTGCCAAATTGCCATCTTTATACATATTAGTAACTTCCCATTTATTTGGCACAGGCAACAGGGCCCACAGAATAATTTACGATCTAAATGCAGCTTGTAATAGCAGAATTGCTGCTGGTGCTTAGAAATTAATTCAGAAATCACTGTCTGTAGCGTAATGATTTACCATTGTTTTCGAACCGTGTTGTGGAACCTAAGAGTATTAATTAAGAATTATGGCATGAGGCCAAATAGAATCGAGTGAAGTTTCATATTGTAGCAAATCAACCAGTTATCAAAGTATTTTGAATATAATACACATTTTCATATTAAGTTATGAGTGATACTATTGTACTCTGAGGGTTTGAATCATACCAGTACCACACATTAGCCTACAATTTGGATAGTCTAATGGATGTATATGTCCCCTTTTATGAATTTTTACATTAACAAGAATAATTCAAGTTAGAAGCAATTGAATGGATTTAAAATTGAAGTGAGATTTAAAGAGGAGGATTTTTATAAAACGGGTTAAGAGTGGTGATTTTAAAAAATTGGATTGAGTTAAAAAAATTGGTAAATAATTAAAGATAGATCAGAATGAGGAAGTGAAGATTCATAGGATATTTTAAAAATATGGTCTGTCACAGGTATTTTGCATTCCTGAAGGCTAACCTCAAAAACTTTTTCCCTATGCAACTACCAGAAAATTCCTACTGGAAGTGATGGAGCTGATGAGAATTAACACTTTACAACTCTCTTCAATTTATGATGCCCTTTCTCAAAACGAAACTCATTTGATTTTCACAGTATCTCTGTATGGTATCTTCACTTGCCGAACTCTTTTATTTATAACTAGAGGCCCGGTGCACAAAAATTTGTGC
>NW_005358650.1:1416354-1425048 GCF_000412655.1 Myotis brandtii
GGGTGGGGGCTGGCTGGTTTGCCCTGAAGGGTGTCCTGGATCAGGGTGGGGGTCCCCACTGGGGTGTCTGGCCAGTCTGGGTGAGGGGCTGAGGGCTGTTTTCCGGATGGCGAGTGACTAAAGCTTCCAACTGCTCCTTGTTTTCTTTTCTTTTTTTTTTTTTTCTGGGCCAGCTTTAGCTCTGAGGCCTCGCTGCTGAAAACATTGATACAATGTTTCGGTCTACCTGGCTTTCAGTCCGGCTGGTTTTTGGGGTTTTGTTTAGCTTCTTATTTGCAACATAGTACATAGTTGCTTAGACTTGCAGCTGAGAGGCCGGCAAGTGAGGCGGGGAACGTTGGAGTCTGCAGTCACTGGAGCAAGCAAGCCTCATGTTTGCTTCCAGCTGCCTGGCTGCCGGCCGCCATCTTGGCTGACAGTTAATTTGCATAAGGATATGCTGATTAGCCAATGGGAAGGGTAGCGGTCGTACGCTAATTACCATGTTTCTCTTTTATTAACTACTGAGCCCTATACTTCTACCAGTGGTTCTTTTTAAGGGATGTATGTCCAAGCCAGCTAGAATTCTAATTCAGGAAGTAGGTCTGGAAATTGGCCCATCTTCTTTTCTAATCTCCCTGATTCCAATATGCACCACCATGATCAACTTGGATGAAATATTTTATTATTTGGCATATACTTGTGTTCAAGTTTTGTTTTCCCAGCTAGGCAACAATTATTAAATTAATCACAAAGCTAATCAAAACGGGTCTATAAAATAGGAATCTCAGAAATTAAAAATTGACAGTACTTTACAAAAAGTTCTCATTTGTCCAGATTTTAATTCAATTCAGTTAATTTGATGTATGTTAAAAGGACACGTTAAGTGTTGCAAAGGCTTTTAAGCTGAGTAAACCATGGCCCTTGTCCTCAAAGAGCTGGCCACGTGGGAGATGGGATAAAACAAAGCAGAATATCATCAGAAAAGGAGATTCTCAGGTTAACTGATAACTATTACAGTCATTATAAAGAGGCCAGCAATAGACAAAGAATGCAGTGTTACATACCTGCGACGCCCAAACACCATGATCTACAATATTCCTTTGATGCCTAATGAAGAAGTATGAGCTCTCCCTCTCCTCTAATGTGTTAGAAAGCAGGACAGTGTCTTTTGTGGGAGAGAACCAGACATACTAAATATGGGAAAATAAAATGGTGTCCAAGGAAAGTGAAATAAAGGGAAAGCCTGAGGCAAGTTTAAGGAGCCAACGGGACTTAGAAAACTGGAAAAACAGATGAGATAACATCGGGGATAATTTTGGATGTCAGAATTTTGTGGCCTTGCCCAGGTTTCTGTGTGCTCCCAGGAAATGTTGGCGTGCACTATTCTGGGTGCATATAAAGGCTGTAACAGAGGTACATCTCAGAAATAACTACAAAAATATTGAAGGATGTTATTTGGATACATAATAAATAAAAAGTTATTTTTCTATATAGAGAAAGAAATTCCTGAAGTGCAAATTGTACTTCAGTGTCAAAATTCTCTCCTCTCCCTCTCCCTCTCCCTCTCCCTCTCCCTCTCTTAGTAATTAATTCAGGAGGGGTAGATGTTGTACATCTATGCATCATGCTGGATCACTAAGAACTATATGATATTGTCTACTTTTAGCATCTAACCCAGCTTGTTATCTGTCAGATTTGCTAAATCATAGATTTACTGTCTGGCACTGTTCTTTCAGGCTTTCACTTTATGAGGTTACATGTGTTTTCAATCCTAACAGAAACCCGTTTTTGTTATTATCTCTCTCGATAAGTGGTTCCCTTTACTTTCGCTTATGGCCTGAGGCAGATTGGGCCCACATTAACTTGTATTCTTTTGAGGCTCATGCAGTTTGTAAAGATATGTGGAATCAACCTTAATGGAGAATGTCTAGATAGTCTATGCTTTTGAACATGCTTAGCCTTTTCACTATATGTAATAGGCACCGGGATTCATCCTTTCAGTTAATAACTAGTGAGCATTTGTTATATGCCAGGTAGTATTTTAGCTGTTGGTGGTACAGTGGTGAATTCCAAACTAAATAAGTTCATTAAACTAGTGAACATATACATGAAAAAGATAATAACTGTTAAAAGAAAACAACAGTGATAGGATAAAAAATGATGTGGCTATACAGATGATGGAACGTAGAATTGTAC
The DNA here is from genome assembly GCF_000412655.1 of Myotis brandtii. Taxonomy (NCBI): domain Eukaryota; kingdom Metazoa; phylum Chordata; class Mammalia; order Chiroptera; family Vespertilionidae; genus Myotis; species Myotis brandtii. The sequence goes on from NW_005358650.1 coordinate 1,418,533, forward strand.
ACTTGAAACTTACATAATCTTATGAACCATTGTCACCTCAATAAATTTAATTATTTTAGAAAGCGATGTGGGTCGGATTTGGGTGGTAACTTAGGTGGACTGGTCAGGGAAAGCCTCTTTGAGGAGGTGGCGTTTAAGAACTGGATGACAAGGACAGTGGCATATGAAGAAGATCTGGTGTTCTGAATGTTCCAAGCACGGGGTACGAAACCACAGCAAATCAGCAGCTGGTTAGAAGACACAGGGCTGTGCATGTGAAAGTTGAGTCTGTAGAGATGTTCATGTAATCCATCTTTAATAAAAATCCATGATCCATTAAGTCCTATTACAGTCTTGCAGTCTTGCAGTTCTTTCTCTAAAATGTGTCTCTTAACTTTGAAAACAAAGATAATTTCTCAACTGGAAAGACTAAATAAGTAATGTATATTGTTCTTACATTTATATCTCCACCCCCCTTTATTTAATTGATTTCAGAGAGGAAGGAGAGGGAGACAGAGAGAAACATCTATGATGAGAGAGAATCATATATCAGCTGCCTCCTGCATGCCGCCTTCTGGGGATCGAGCCTACAACCCAGACAAACCGTGCTGGAAAGACTAAATAAGTAATGTATATTGTTCTTACATTTATACTTCCACCCCCTCTTTTTTTAAGTTGATTTCAGAGAGGAAGGAGAGGGAGACAGAGAGAAACGTCTATGATGAGAATCATATATCAACTGCCTCCTGGATGCCCCCTACTGAGGATCGAGCCTACAACCCAGACAAACTGTGACCTCTTGGTTCATAGGTTGATGCTCAACTACTGAGCCATGCTGTCCGGGCTATACACCTTTTTTTGCTAGGAGAAAAAATATTCCAGTGGCAAGTGAGGGCACTGTTTAGAAAACCTTTTAAAGCTCTATCCACATAATATCCCAAGGAAGAGTAAAGACCACTGCTAATTTGGCACTTTCTGGGAGGTGGCCTGAAAATTAAGCGTCCTAGTAGCAGTTGTTATAGTTACAATTTTTCCTTTGTACTATTTGGCAGTTAGGCGAGGGACAGAAATATCATTTCATTCCATGGAGATTCTGAGAATACCCTTATAGATGAGAAGCCTTAGGTACAGAAGTCCAGATATAGGTATCATGGCTTATATAATTAAATTGAGGGCACTGACCAAGAATTTAAGTGTAATATAGAAATACTTGTTAATTTAGTCATCAATCATAAATTCTTAATTTAAAAAATAATATTGAGTTATTATTCATGAAAGACCTTGCCAGATTTATATATGTGTGTGTGTATATATAATTTTAACTATGCATATTTCCTCACACACATACACCCAATTTTTATTTTTTCTTTTCACTTTGCAAAGCAGTATTACCAGGTTGATACACGAAACTGAAGTTCGAACCTCTTAAATGACTAGAACATGTTTATAGTGCAAAACTAGGATTTGAACACAGCTATTTCTGACTCCAAAGCCCATTATGCCATGCTAAATTTGGACTTTTGATAAAAATGAAGGCTTTTATTTATTTGTTTTGTTTATTGTTTCTGCAAACCAGATGAAAAATATAAACGTTGCCATGGGAGAAAATTTATTTACCCTACTTAGATAATAAGCAATATCTAGACCTTTGTAATTGCTTAGTCATATAAAACTGATACCCCAAAGAACAAAATATGAAATTATGTTTTAAATTATCTTTTATGTTTGAGGAAAATTGTCAAATAATTATTGGGAATGTTTTATTAATCTTGTATAATTATTGTGTGGGATATAAAGTTAGTGAATGTTTATGAGCACCCACAAAATTTCAGCTTGCATAGTACAGAATTTTTTGTAATTGTTGTCTCCTTTAATCTTGGTCTGTCTCACAGACCAGGGACCTGAGGAACAGAGAAATGAAGTAGCTTATGCAAGGGGGAGAGCTGGGCTCTCATGGCTCCTAAGTGCAAACCTACCTCATCACTCTCACCTGGAGCACCCTTGCACTTTTAAAGCATTAACACTTCTTCGTAAATAAACAGATTAATTATGATCTTTCACTCTTTTATATGGCACTTCTTTTTACCTGGTTCCTAAGTAGTGAGATCTATCCGGGAAATGATGACATCTAGATTCTTCTTTTATTTATGTAAACTGTGGTAAACCTTATATATTCCTTTTTACCCTTTTCCCAGGAAGTTTTGGAAACTTTCAGGCCATTAGTATCATTTATAGTTAACTGAAGCTTATTATGCAGAGGCTTTAAAGATTACATGACTTTCTTATTATTTATCACCCAACCAACATACTATTGTATTGGAGCAAGGTATTTGGGCAAAATAGAACCACTGACTGTTTGGCAAAGACAAATTCCTGGACAAGGACTTGCAGTTCAGAATGAACCTCATCCCAAATATTGCTTCTGATTGATTTGTGAGTGGGATGGGCTTCCCATTCACAATGGAGCAAAATAACTTATCTAGAGCAGATGGTGGTAGCCTCAATTTTGAAACTTTGTGATATAAGTCAACTCTGTGATTTAAACCTTCGAAACTATTCATTTTCATTTATACTACTGGAAATGTTAAAAACTTTTCAGTCCCCAGCAGACCTCATAAGCATAGATTCGCTAATCCATATATTCAGTTCATGGCTTTAAATTGTGTCTATTATTGCAATTTGTATTCTGAGCAAATAGATTACTGGTCACCAAGAAAGTTAGCCACTAAATGTGACTGGCTTAGTATAACTCAAATAACATCTAACATATCATCAGAATATAGCTTTTAGATACAGGTAGCACGTTAAAAAGTTTCCCTAAGTCCTATGAGCTAAAAAGTCAATGCTTGTTTGTTTTCTATGAGGAAATATTTAGAAAAAGAAATGAAGCCACAGAGATCAGCCCTGGTTTTAGATAAAATGAACGTCCAGTTATATGGAAGGAATATTTTCAATCTTGTTGAAGAGGTAAATGAGAAATGGTGTTTCACTGTCAAGATGTAGCTTGCACATTTGATGGAAAATTACTGAAGAGAAGCAGTCACATTTCAGAGTCTCAAACCTGTTAGAAAGTGAGAGCAGTTTCTCTCCATGGAATTGTTATTGTGAAAAAACAGGCTGCCTTGTAACACAGGGGTGCTTGATTTCAAATCCAAGTTTGTATTGGACCTTCAACTAGGTGTGGAACTGTAATAGGATGTGGTGGTTGGCTATAAGGTAGTTCATAAGTCTGATCCTTGAAAGTCCATAACATTTTACGGAGAATTTTCTGCTCTTATTTTTTCTCAGGTAGGAAGTGTATGGGATCATTGTTACATGCTCCAAGTTGTTAAATAAAATAAATATAAAATAACTACAACTGTATGGGGACATTTCCCGTGTCTCTGTTGTGGTATATTTTTGGTATGTTTAAATTGTTGGCAAAAAAGGGAAAAAAAACACCCCTATCATAGATACATTGATACCCATGATAACTTTGGGGCAGTATAAACCATATTTAAATATCTTAGAGTATAGCTGTTCCACTAATTATTTTCAGATATGAGATAAGAATAAGACCAATTATAATAAGGCTCACGGTACCTGGGATTTTCTTTTCACAGGTTAAGATTTCAGGGAAATCCCAATTTATCTGATTTAATCTCTGTGAGAAAGTAATTTTCAGTCTACAACTAGTTCTGCTACAGATTTTTTGTTGCTTTACAAAATTCTCAGTGTTTTACAGTCTCTAATTACTGCCTTGCTGACATGTAAATGAAAATCTATAGTGATCACAGCATATGTCCTAGGCATGCGTACTTAGGTAGACTCCATTCTTTATTAGATCAAATTCTGATTCTAATGCACCTGCATGAATGCATCAATAAAATTGATTTTTTGAGGTAAAATTTTAAGATAATTTTATTTTAAAACAATGTTATTTTTATTGCTCTTGAGATTTAAACTTTTTTATTGGTATATGAGTTGAACAGCAGTTGACATACTTTTTGTAGACACTATTTGAATATTTTTGAATCTTTTTGGAGTCAATGATATATAATTTTCTTTAAACCCTTCAAAAGCTCATAGACCCTAGGTTTTGTGTTTGCTATACCTCAGTGATGGCGAACCTTTTGAGCTTGGCATGTCAGCATTTTGAAAAACCCTAAATTAACTCTGGTGCCGTGTCACATATAGAATTTTTTTGATATTTGCGACCATAGTAAAACAAAGATTTATATTTTTGATATTTATTTTATATATTTAAATGCCATTTAACAAAGAAAAATCAACCAAAAAAATGAGTTCGCGTGTCACCTCTGACACGTGTGTCATAGGTTTGCCATCACTGCTATACCTAATGTAAAAAATGCCCATGATTGTACAGAGCTGGTCTAAACTATTGCAATTCTCTACAGAGGTCTAAGACAGCTATTGCAAAGCTAGTTTCATGGTTCTTATGGCAAAGTTGATAAGTGTTTGCCTCTACTTTTGTCAGAACTAATGTTGAAATGTTTGGGCTTCTTGAGACAAAATGCTGTCACCTTGAGGATAGTGTAACTGACAGAATCAGTGTTGTAATTCCCAGGTGAAACTGCTACTTAATATGGAACAACTATTACTTGGAAACCAGTTTTTCAATCTAACAAATAAAGTGGTCACTGGTTAATCACACACATGTACATATGTATAAACATCCCCCCCCAGTAAAGCTATATTTTCATTATCATGTTTATTCATGTATAATCTTTTTAAGAAGGCCATAATATATGCCCTTATAAAAAGGAGACGGAAGCCCTCCCTACCCCCACCTACACAGAAGATTTAAAAAAAAAGCAAAAAAAGCAGAACCTTGTGGATCAAAGATGAGGCAGGAGATATAAAATGGATTAAAGTTAAAATGAAGATAAATTCCTGAAAGCAAACAAAGGCATGAGAAAATGCAAAAAGCTTTCAAGGTTAAATAGAGTGATAATCTCAAAAGCCAAATGAATTTAAAGTTCTATTTTGTTTTATTGTAACCTTTCACAAAAAGAACTTGAAGATATACCAGGGTAAATATGATGAGCTTCTGCAATAGGATACTATGTTTATCATCTAATTGTCTCTTTCTTACAGTTCCCCCCCCACATAAAAACATCTGAGATAATTTTAATGAGTTATTGATATGGGGGTCATCTCACTACAATGTATATTTATTTTCAGTTCTAATCATTGGCTCTGTCAACTGTAGGCACCACTTATTAATTAGGATAAGAATATTTCAGTTGCCTGAAAGTGGTTAACACTCCAGCATAGAGTTCTGTGTCAATGTGGCTGAGTTTTGTTTTTAGTATCTTCATAGAACAGCTAATTTTACTGTGGCATTAGGTGAAGATTTTCTTTCTCTTCCCATTAATCTTTTTCTTTATACTTGCTGAGGGCTTTTAGGTCACTCATGACCTGGTCGCTCAGGGACTTGCCAGCTAGCATTTGACCAGTATGTGTCCTTTGTTTTGCATTCTGGATGTTCTAGCGGGTCATCAGGTCACCGGCCAACTGTATTAGAAATAATAGCTGTAAGTAAAATCATGGTGAGCCTTTCAAAGCCTGTAAAATGGGTGAAAAGTCATTGATCACATGTAATGTTTAGGAAATACTCTGGCAGAAGTTTGGTCCTGTGAAAAACGATAAGTTCATGTACCACAACTAACCCTGGCCACTGACTCATATTTTATATCGATGCTGAGTATTTCTAGTTTTCAACAGTGTTAAATTTGATTTTTTTAAAAGTAAGATAATTGGGAAATGGATAACAATAAAGATAATACAGAACATCTCAACTTGACTGCTGATATTTCTTTATAAGGTCACATGGCTCTTCTTGTAGTTCCAAAAAAGAAAGTATGTATTATGCTGCTTGACTATTTTCTAGTAGAAAATATACCATGTGGGAAATTTATAGTTTAAGAATATTGTGGCTAAGAAAACTATTGTATCTGAAGTTAGTGTTTATAGAAACTAGGATGAGTAATTTAGTTATTCCAGAGCTAAGAACAGGAACCTTGTTTCTAAGTGAAATTGTAGAGTTATTAATATGTAGAATGAAGGAAAAGAATTCACTTAAAAATGATAGTTAAAGTTCAGGAAAGCAGAAATTCAAGGAAGACAGGCTTTTTAGGCATCTCATTATTTGTGAGAAATGACTAAACCTTTGAAAGCAAAACACTGAAGTAAAATAGTAAACCTAGAGGAGATGTGAGTAGCTATGAAGCCCACCATTATTTTTTTGATATGGGAATTGAGCCAGAAAATTGCTAGGTAATGGTGACTGCTAGCCTGTGGCAAAGCCAGGTGGGAACAGTTTCCAGACAATGGGACTCTGAGAAAAACTCAATAGAGAAACACTGAAGTATAGTAAACCTAGAGGAGATGTGAGTAGCTATGAAGCCCACCATTATTTTTTTGATATGGGAATTGAGCCAGAAAATTGCTGCGTAATGGTGACTGCTAGCCTGTGGCAAAGCCAGGTGGGAACAGTTTCCAGACAATGGGACTCTGAGAAAAACTCAATAGAGA
>NW_005358650.1:1429342-1450255 GCF_000412655.1 Myotis brandtii
TAAGGTTGTAGATGACAACAGTGATACTAAATTCTAGATCAGTTAGAAGTGACAGGATTTGGTTTATGAAATTCTGGATAATTTACAACAGAGTGCTACTTGGCTGACTGGAGGTACTTGAGATGATTTTAGAAGGTATACAGGCACAACATTAAAAAAAGATTGAGGCACGTAGAAAGTGAGGCATTGTCTTAGCATTTATTTTTTCTAATTAGAATGAGGAGAAAAAAACCCTCAGTGTGGTTCTAATGTGTCCTTAATAGCTCACTAACACTGGTTCATCTCCCTGTTTAATAATTGGGAAGCAGGCCTTGGCAAGCAGCTTCATCTAACTAGATGTTTCTGACATTTTTTATGGTATGTGATATTGATTTTTAATTTCCAATAGAGTTGAGAGTTTTAAAATAAATATAAGTAAGAATAATGATACCGCTTAAACTAAAATATTAAGTATATGAGTCTAGGTGTTAAAGAGATAAGACACAAGTCATGACCACAGTATGCAAGTAATGTAGAGAGATGCTTCAGGACCTCTTATTTATGAGAGATTCTGGAGATGTTTGGCCAAGCAGCATATGCCCATACTTCCCTTTGTACTTACACATTCTTAGTGGTCAGAACTCTACTCACTGGGAAGGGATGCAAGATCCCTTGTCCTATACTAGGGAAAACAAATAGTTAAAGTGGATGCTGGATAGACCACACCTGAAATAAAAAGGAAACTTTATAGTATTTTCACCTCTAGACACTCATACTTCAAGTTTGTACAAATTACCATGCAATAGTAATCTATATTGCTATGACACGCACTGACCACCAGGGGGCAGATGCTCAATGCAGGAGCTGCCCCCTGTTGGTCAGTGTGCTCCCACAGCCAACCTCCTGTGGTCCCTTCCCCGAACCGGCTGGCCCCAATTGGCCCCTGTGGGGCTGGGCGAGACAGGCCCCGCTGGCCAGGCCAAGGGACCCCACCTGTGCATGAATTTGTGCACCAGGCCTCTAGTGTTTATAATAAGAAATGGAGAAAACAGTGGTTTTTCTTTTGACTTTTTCAAACATATGCAGTTTATTATACTGGGTGGGTATTTAAAAATAAAACATATTTGGCAAAATTAGTTGAAGAAAAATATAGCTAAAATTTGCAGTCTGAAACAAAAATCATAGATGTATTCTCTAATCGTCCATAAATCATAATATAATCATTTGTTAAAAAAAGCTCCATTAAGGTGGCAAACAATTCTTGAGTGGTCTGGGTTGGTTATTTAAGAATCCAGAAATGGGATATATTTGGAAGGAGTTAGTTCCTGAGTCTGACACTTGTTTGCACTTTTCTTACCAGACCAGGGTCATCTAAGAAATTAACACTCAGTCAGTCTTTTCAGCAAGTAGCTAACTCATAAATTTAGAGGTTGCCACTTAAGTGGACAGTGAATGTAAATGGATTATTTTATGGAGACTGAGGCCTCTAATAACTTTCTATAAAGATTCTTGGGCATATTAAGAGAGCTTTGGCACAGCTGATTTATTTTCTGCATGCTCTTTACCCTCTGCACCATGGGCATTAAAGAAATGCCTTGAGTGCTAACTACAGTTAGAAGTGGCTGTGCTGAGTCTGGTGTGGAAAGAAAGCTGAGTTGGATGGCAAGCATATATGAATATTAAAAGAAAATATTCTTTATCCATTGGGCTCTGCTGGTAATAGATTGGTTCAAAGCATATCTCAACAGATTATAAGGTAGTATTGGCCATTTTCATGTTCAATCCCAGCCCTGTAATTGCTTTCTACTATGTACTTGTTTTTTTGTTTTTTTTACCTGTCCCCCATGACCATCATTCTTTACTTATTTTGTTCTGCATTACCTGTCCCCCACCGCCCCCTCACCATTCTTTACCTATTTTGTTCTGAGTTAGTGGTATACTCATCTCTCTTTTTCAATAGGCTTGTAAGCACTGTATCTTATATATCTTATTCAATTTCTAAGATAGTGCCTTACTGATAGTAGCATTTCAATCAATGTTTTTTGAATTAAATCTTGAGAAAGACTTAGCCTGCCTCAGGAAATGAGCAGACTACCTAGCATGCCATTCCAGTTTTGCCACTTGCTACCTGAGTGGCTTTGGAAAAGTTACTCAGTCTTTTTAAGGCTTAGTTTCCCCACCTGTAAAATGGGGGTAATAATAAGTACCTGTGTCTTAGAGTTGCAGTGAAGATAGAATGAAATAATTTATGACAAGACTTAGAACAATGCCTAGAGCCATATATAGGAAGGGAGCCAATACAGTTTAAATATTTAATTTTGGTGATGATATCTCAGTACTTTATCAAGAAACAACTCAAAAGAATTATTGGTTGCAGCAGTGGAAATAAAACTGGGCTGAAACACAGAAATCCAGATTTTCATTTTGTTTCTACTGGTATTTATTGTAACCTTAGCCTGACCAGGGCAATTTCTGGTGCTTGTTTTCTCATTTGAACTTAATGGAAGGACATTTTAAAAATGCAAGTTAATATATGGAACTTTAGGGAGATATTACATAATCTATATATGATAGATTATATTTGATTAAAAGTTGAAAAATAGTGATCTCTTACCAAGACCACTCTAATTAAATCTTTTAATCTGTATAAATTTCACTTAAATAAGTGAAAGTAAGATGCATTCTTATTTAATAGAATTTAACATTTTTATCTGCTTATCAAAAAAATTGAAGATGAATAGATGATTTATCAGGTGAAGTTATTAAACCACTATTAGTACAACTGAATAAAATGCCATACGGATTTAATGAATGTGTCATTTTCTCAGAGATAGTTTAGTTTAATGCTTTGGTGACGTCCCTGGATCCATTATGCTCTGTTTGGATGATTGCTGAATAGTCAAGTTATTCTTCCGTAGTTCTCTCCTTGACACAGGTTTCAAGGAAAATTGGCATTTAAATCTTGAAGACTGCAAGTGGAAGTGACCCATTCCACTGGGTTGGCCTTGAAATCCTGGATTAGAAGAGATTACCCTGGGTTTTCCTGGTCCTGAGTCACATCATCCAACTGATTAAATCTTCTTTTCACTCCAGATACCCAGCAATCATAACCCTCTTCTTTCCCCTGTGCTGAGTTTTGAAATGATAACATGTAGTGCTATCTCTCATTCCTTGGGCACCATTCACTTTCCAATTCATTGCAATCTGATTTCTCCCTTTCCACTTCATTGAAACTGCTTTGGTAAAGGATAACTTTAAAGTTGTTAAGTCCAATAGATGTTTTTGTCCTTTTTTTGACTCTCCTGCTTTAGACAATATTGCTACATTCTCCTTCTCTAAACTTTCCTTAAACAAGTGTACCTCCTTTGCTCTGTGTCATCATTCTTACCTTGTTTTCCTTTCTCACGGACTGATCCTTCTTGAGACTTTTCATTATCTTTTGAACCTTCATTTTATCCTTTGTTACATACTGAAACTCAGAAAATCCTGTGAAATCTTTCAAAAGGTACCCAGAATTCTACCATTTCTTATTACCCCTCTAAACTACCACCATGCTCATGAATTAATGATACAATTGCCTAAAAACCAAACAAACCTGTTTTTACTCTTACCCAGGATAGTAAATTCCATAGACAACAGCAAGAGTAGGTTTATTAAAGCATAAATCATAGTTACTTTTCTAATTTAAACTCTGACTTCTAACATTATTAAGAGTAAAGTCCTATAACGTAGTCTATATAATGGCCTCTATGGCTCTGCTTGAACTGGCTCCTCGCTATCTCTGTAACAATCACTTCCTCTGCTCTCTCCACCTGTAATATTCGTCATCCCTACTGACCCCTTGTTGTTCCTCAGACTATCCAAGCACATTCTTCACTGAGGGCCTGTCCTGCTGATTCTTCTTCCTGAAAAGCTCTATCATGAGATATTCCTATGACTTACTTTTCTGACTTACTTTAGATCTCCGCTCACAAATCACCTTAGAAGTGAAGCACTTCCTGACCACATTATATAAAATAACAATGTGCTCCCTCCTCCTTGCCTTTGATTTTTTCTCCATGGTGCTTGTTTTCATCTTATTATACTATTGATGGCTATCAAATATTTAGTCTGGACTTTTCTCCTAAGCTATCTTATACAAATTTTTGCTTAGTCATCCCACAAGCACCTTGAACACACATGTCCAAAGCTCAGGCATATTTTGTGCCCTAGAAATACCCAACTGCTTGTATCATGAACAGAATCCTTGGCATCATGCTTCTATGCACTTACTTATATTATTTTCACACCTGTAAATATCTTCTTCACCTGCTAATTCCTACTTATGCGGCCTGATCAAATTTTATTTTCTTGAAGCCTTTTACTAACATGACTTCCACCCTTAGAGTGGTTAATTGTTCCTCCTCTTTGTTTCCGTAAAACTTGGAGCTTATCTTTAACTACCATATATATCTAATTATAGCAATATGATTCCTTTAATTATCTCTCTTCTCTAATAAACTGTAATTTCCTTAAGGATAGAGCTTGTGCTCTACATATCTTTCTGTTTCTGGCACCTTAGTATTGTCAGCATAGAAGGCACTCAAGTAATGTTTGTTAAACTGATCAGAGCCACTGTTCTTTAGGGAATAACAGAATATTAAGAAACCTACTAGCTAAAGAGAGCAGAAGAGGAAAAGATAGGAAGAAAGGGACTTTGTTTCCTAGCCAAGATTAATCTTTATATAACTTAAAAATTGAGTGCTTAGGGACTGGAGGTAGGGTGTAGGGGTGAAAGAGGAATGACATGAAGGTTCTATCATTGGCCACAGATGCATTTGGATATAGGAAAGATAATAGATGTAGAACAGCAGAACCATATTTTGCTAGCAGTTTCACAGCACAGTGCCAAGTGGCTGGCCCCACTCTAACAGTCCTGTTGGGTGGTGGCAGAGGGATAAATTACATGTCAGCGAATTCTTAGACCTAGAGGCATCTTGCTAACAAAAGCCAAATAGAGAACAGCAGCCATGTTTCAGAGAAACCCCATGAATTAACAATATAGATAAAAAACCTTAGTATATTTTCAACCTATAGATAATTAGTTAATAATTTCCTTTGACACATGGCCTTTTTCTAATTATTTTCTGCCTAATGGCAAATAAGATGTTGAATTGAAGCTTAGAGAAGATAATTCAGTGATTGATGTTTCCATAGCTAATAATTATAGTGTCAGAATAGAAACCTACTTCTAATTCCAAATATTTGTGTTTGTTTTTTGTTGTTGTCATCTAACATATTGCTTTTTTTAAGAAGATATCAGTCCAAAGACATGTATTCAAGTGCTGACTTCCTTCATTCCTTTCAGTCACTTCACTGTTGGGGATTCAGTTTCCTGATCCTTAAAATATAATAATATTTTTTCCTCCTATTTCTCAGAGATGTTGTGAGGTTCCAATGAAAACTTATGTGGAGGTACTGTTTTTTAAAATAGGAAATTATCTTATTGGTGTATATTAAGTCTACTTTATTTAAAATTATATTATTTGATGTTTAGGATATTAAAATGACAAACAATATTTAATTTATCCAAATTAATGTTATTTTGTTATTATTTCCAGGTCAACTAATATGCTTGATAAATTGATTATGACTAAAGTGGAGCCTTTCTCTAAGACAGTGCCCTCAGGGTCCACACTCAAAAACCAATTATAGATGCGCACATGTTCTCTTGTTCCTGCTGGTGGTTTATGCTTTCTGAATGGATTCCAAGAAGAAATTATGTTATATTGATTTTCTCTTTGTAGCAGGTTGTATAGTCCGCTTGGCATGTGTACATGATTATAGAAATAATGATATTTGTTTGGAGGAGGAATATATCTTTATAATAAATAGTTTTCAAAATATTTTAAGGTACCAACTAGGATATTAAGTGAATATTTTATATGGTCACTCATATATTCATTCAATAAATATGTATCGGTTGTCAATTAAATGCCAGTGTTCTAGGCATTTGGAAATATCAGTGAAAAAAGTAGATTCCAGCTCCTGAGGAGCTTGTTTCAGTAGGAAGGACAGAGGTTAAACAGTAAATATAATAAGTGAGTATATTACATAGTATGCTAGAAGGCACAGATTACTGTGTGGGAAAAGGTAGAGCAGGGTAACAGGAACCCAGAAGCTGAACTGACTCATCCAGCTAATTAATAAGTATTTACTAAGTGCAACTAAAAACAAGATAATGTCTAATTCATACTGCGCCAGAGATCCCAAATCTACCTTGAAAAAAAATCAGCAAAGATGGCGATGATACGGGGAAATGAGGTTAGCTAACAGATTGCTAGTGGGTGTGCAAATTATTCCAATTTGCATGTAACATAATCTGACATTATCTATTTTACATTCAAAATGTACAAATATTTTACCAACTTATGTGAATCCATTCAATGAAAGGAAAGGTATCAATGTGTAAGGATGCGTAAGGATGTTGATTCCAGCATTGTTTGTTGCAAAAAAAGAAGGAAAGGAGGTAATTGGGTAGGAGAAGCCTTAAACCATAGCACAGCTAAAGCAGATTAGGAATCAACTGAATATTACTAAGTATTTAATGATAACCAACTTCATGAGACTTTAGGAATCACTCCAGAAAGTATAAATGATAATCCTATTACTAAGTATTTAATGATAATCAACTGAATATTACTAAGTATTTAATGATAACCAACTTCATGAGACTTTAGGAATCACTCCAGAAAGTATGGTCTGGAATCCTTAAAGAGATAAAAGAAACTAATGTAGCCATAAAAAGTAACAAGCTCTTTAAAGAAAAAACCAAACAACTAATTGGAGGTCATCAAAATAAAAAGTTCAATAAATGGTGTGAATAGTAGAATAATAATAAAGATTTAATTAGCAGTTAAGGAAACTGAACAGAGGAATTTGCCTAGAATTCACAAAAGAAAAAAAAGGTGAAAACTGAAAGAAAGAATTCATGTAGGTTCAAATTTTGCTACATTCATTTAACAGATTTTCAGAAGGAGAAAACATTCTGTGACAGTACCTGTATACCTATATACTCTCAAACACTGGTTATTATTAATGTAAAAATTTTGCAAATCCAATAGGTTAAAAATTGTGAATGGGTATTTGATTTGCATTTATATAACAACTAGTGAGGTTGAACATTATTTTCTATGTGGAAAAATCTGTCTATTACCTATTCATGATTTTGACTTTTTTTTCTATTATTGCTTTTGTTTAGAAATATAAATATTTGTATATAAGGGCTAATAATCCTCTGCCAGTCATATAAGCTGCAAATAAATATATTAACTTAGTCTGTCATTTAGAAAATTATCTATGATCTATTTTATATTTCAGAAGATTTTTCTCCCATTTATTTAAATACTGGAGGCCCAGTGCACGAATTTGTGCACAGGTGGGGTCTGGCTGGCCCCGTCCCCAATTGGGGTCAGGGGGGCCGATTGGGACCCGGATCGGGCCAGTTGGCCACCACAGTGTGACTCATAGCAACTGGTCATTCCGGTCATTCCAGTTGCTTGGCTTTTATATATATAGATGTCAGTGTTTTCCTGTATGTTTTCTGGACCTCATGACTATCTTAAGAAGTATTTCCTTTTGCTTGACTCCCCAACCTAAGCTATATTCCTTTATAGTTTTATTTTACCATATGAATTAGATATTCAATTTTTCATACTAATCACTCCCTTGAATTTCTTCACCATTTGATCATGCAAGTGTGCATTTCTAAACTACAGTCTTGTACATTGTTTGCATATAGGCTGTGCCTTTTATGTTTTTTAATATACAATTTCTCTCCGTATCTATTTTTTTCTTTGGAATTCATTTGTTGAAGAATCTTGATCATTTAACCTACAGAGTTTCCCAGTCTGGATTGGTAATTTCATACTCAGAGTATGATATATTTAACATATCCCCCTGCCTCTCACCTCTTATAGATTGCAGTTGGTTCCCAAGGCATGATGGCTTGATCCCTTTTGCAAATCTGTTGGTGGTGGCAATTTTTCCTGAAGAGACACAATGTCTGGTTTCCTCTCAAATTTTCTCTCTCACTTTCTCCCGCTTTCTGCATTTCTTTTATTTTATAATGTTAGCAACCTTATCATGCCAATGCCTTAACCAATCAATCAATTAGTCATTAGGGGGTGGAAAATGGTGCTATTCTAATTCCAGTATTTTATTTTCATTTATTAGCTGCACTAATTTTAAGAAGAAATGCTTCTCCTCATCTGTTATGTTATTACCCAGTGGTACAATTCATATAAGGAAGCAGAAGAGATGCTTAATTTTTCTCTTAATTTACCAGTTTCCAGGATATTGAGTTGATTTCCATTCATTTTCTGGAGACCCATTGACTTTTTCCTATCATTGTGAACTCATAGATTTAAATGTGTTTTGATCAGTTGGCATTATCATTTTAAAGCTCAAATGGTCTCATTTTTGGATAGTGGGAGCCTCTTCCATTTGGCTCATGAGTGTTTGGACAGGATTCTAGTAATTTTTGATTACTTACTTTCTATATAGTTTGACAGGGTTTTCTGGGCTTGTCTTATATATTTCCTGTCTTAGTCCTAAAATCAGCCTTTATCCAAGAAATCAAACTCTGGGGTATTTAGCAGAAAGTTAGATTTCAAGATTAAAATCTGGATGTTAGGGATGTTTATTTATCTTGGGTTGGTCATTGTTTCTAGGCATTTTAATAAAATTAACTATGTAGGCAGAGGTAAGAAACACCTAGAAATATATGTCATTAACTATATATATATATATAGGAAATGACATATAATTATAGGAAATATAATTTGTGAGTTTGTATTAATATTTTCAAAGCAATTTAAGTACTACAGGGTTTTTACTTAGCCTCCCCTCAAGGACATAGGAGATGATAGAATTAGTAATCCATAATTTCTTATTTCCTTCATCCTGAATTACATAACAGTCTCAGAATAGTACTAATATGGCCACTATCAATATGATTATGGAATACAGTTATCAGTGTTTTTGCTTATGCTATCCTCATTCCTTGCACATTTTTTTAAATGAACTGTATCTGAGTGTATAACAATATATGCTATATTGTTTTTTTTAAATTAATTTATTTAGTTTTATTTCTAAGTGTAATTATAAACATAATGCTTACCATCAGTGCTTATGTTGGTATTTCTCTAGTTATTTTGATTGCTAGATTTCTTTCTCTAGTAGATTCCTCAGGAAGTGCTCATGAGAGCATTCCTGAATTCTTAACGTTGATAATAGTTTGTGTTATGCCCTTTATATTTGAAAGTCAGTTTTGCTGGATATGAAATACTTGACACACATATTCTGTCATTGAAATTCTCAAATATATTATTACATTCTCTTCTGGTATGGCCACTATCAATATGATTATGGAATACAGTTATCAGTGTTTTTGCTTATGCTATCCTCATTCCTTGCACATTTTTTTAAATGAACTGTATCTGAGTGTATAACAATATATGCTATATTGTTTTTTTAAATTAATTTATTTAGTTTTATTTCTAAGTGTAATTATAAACATAATGCTTACCATCAGTGCTTATGTTGGTATTTCTCTAGTTATTTTGATTGCTAGATTTCTTTCTCTAGTAGATTCCTCAGGAAGTGCTCATGAGAGCATTCCTGAATTCTTAACGTTGATAATAGTTTGTGTTATGCCCTTTATATTTGAAAGTCAGTTTTGCTGGATATGAAATACTTGACACACATATTCTGTCATTGAAATTCTCAAATATATTATTACATTCTCTTCTGGCATAAAGCATAGCTGTCAAAGTCTGATAATAGTCTCATTTTATTTTTCTTAAAAAAAATAAATTCTTTTTAACAAATGCCCCAATATTTTTTTCTTTGAAGTCTAGTAATTTTACTAGAGTGTACTTAGTGATAGTAGTGCTGAGTCTAAATTGTCAAGTATATGTGTTCTCTTTTAATATGCAGTTTCAAATCTTTAATTCAAACAGGTTTTCTTGAATATTAGATTTTAGTATTTGCTCTGTCCCCTTATTTTGGTATTTGATTTCATTGGATTTTCTTTGCAATAATATCTTATGTATTTTACCTCTTCAATATCTGTCATTTCCTTCCTTCTAAGGTATTTTTTAAAAAATGTCTAAGGTATAATTTACATAAAGTAAAATTCACCCATTTTATTGTACAGTCCTATGGATTTTAAGAAATCCATAAAATCTTATAAATGTCACCACAATTAAGATATGAAAACAACTCCAAAATGTCCATCACCCAAATTCCTTTATACTCCTTTGTAGTTGAGAATTTCCTCCACACCAGTCCCTGGCAATCACCGATTTATTTTCTGTTTCTATAGTTTTGCATTTATAGAATGTCATATAAATGGAATCATGTAGTACGTAGCCTTTGAGTCTGAGTTCTTTCATTTAGTGAAATGTATTTAAAATGCATATATGATGCTGCATTATTATAGTTTGTTCTTTTATTGTTGATTGCTCAGTAATATTCCAACATGTATATGTACCACAGTTTGCTCCTTTATTCCTCAGTTCAGAGACATATGTTTTTTTCTAGTTTTAGTTAATTATGAATAAACCTCTTATCATAATTCTGTGAACTAAGTTTTTATTTCACTTGAGTAAACAGGTAGGTGTGGGATTGCTGCTTGACAGGATGAATGTATGCTGAGAAGGACTTCTGTACCTAGTAAGGAAGAGGATGCTGAGAGGTGAGAGAAAGAGCTGAGTGGCTCAATGCTGTTAAGTTCTCGCTCTCATTTTTCCCCAAGATTCAGATTTTCTTCGCCCCCCCCTTCCCAACTTAGTTGTCTAATTATTCTTTGATTTTCATAAAATAAATGAATGTTCTTTGGATAATTTATTTTTGTCCTTTTAGACTGTTTTAAATAGATTTCTGACAAGTGCAACTAAAGTTAAAACTTCTATTATTGCATTCCTTTATTGAGTCCTTAGAGGGAGCTAGCCACTGCTAGCTCCAGGCATGTTATAATCTATGCACTGGGATAAATGCCTGTTATAATTTACATGCATACTATAATTTATGCATGTTATAGTTTATGCACTGGGATTATCCAGCCTTGTACATTGGTTGCAATGAAAATTTAACTCATTGTTATGGAAAAGAGAGAGAAGGAAAAATAAAAAAAATAAATAACCTTATGTGGAACTGATGTGTTTTCTAAAGGGTTATAAAAATGCTGTCAAGCATTGCCAATGCATTTCTTGTTTTGGAGAAATACACTTTTCATTACAAATGACTTTATTGTTTAGTACAGGCATTTTAATGTTGACAAGTAAAGTACAGGTCTACTTTGCACGAAAGAACAAGCCACATTGCTATGAATTTATACATGCATATGTAGATTACTTCTTTGGTGTATATATTAATAAATAAAATATTCATGAACTGACGGCTTAAAATGAGAGATTTAACACCGTGATGGATAAAGCATTTTGCTGTTTCCATTAATTCTAACAATATTCAGTTTTCTGGTTCCCTTTGGAATAAATTTTTAAAATGTAAATGATGAAAAGGCCTGTAAATATGGCCATAACCTTTATTGAATAATTTAAGATATTTTGATTTCCCTTCCATGTGGGATGATTGCTCTCTGTTTTTGAATCATTTCATAAGGACACATATGGGTGCTATATGATCAGTCCCATGTTATGTGCTGCTGGAGTCAGGAAGAGGGAGAGGTCTGTTTCTGAGTTGGAGGGTCAGGGAAGGCTTTGTGGCGAAGGTGGTCCTGGAATGAGGCCTTGGGAATTCTTTGTATCCAGTAAAAGCTTCATCTTCAAAGAAGTAACTAACATTTTTTTTCACAGTACTTTGAACATACAGTTGAAATCAATAAATCCATATGGCTGAATTCTTGACTAATTATTAAAAAGCAATCATGCCCTCTTTGATCCTACCTTCTGCCATTGCAATTGGAAAAGGCAACTTCTAGGATAAAATTATCCTATTACCTAATTCATAATGGCATAATTTTATTATGTGTAGATAAAATTACATATTGTATTTTTATTTGTAGTTGGTTGATATGAATACCAGAAAAAGAGTTATTTAAAAGTTTTCATGATCTCCTGGAAATAGAATAAGCCATTAGAAATGGACATTATTTATTTACCAGAGATCAAGAGAATCAATATGGTCACTCAGTAAAAAATACTTTTAGACTTAAAAATGACTCAAATAGCTTTTTAGAGTAATAAAACAATCCTGAGTGCAATAAAAGCACATTTCAAAACAGGAAAAATCATCATAGTATTTGGAAGCAATAGAAAAAAACAAACCTATTTACAATTGTTTGCAACAGGACTTCTGACATTTGTGTACTGAGGGACTTGTTCATGGAGCCATTGCTAAGAAGGGAAGTATTGCTGATTGTTTAAGATATAATGGTTCATACATTGCCATAATTCTAAATTAATATCTTGTATGCTATATAGCATTATGGGCCTGATATGCTGATACATGGGGATCACTGTAGAAACTTGTTAACGGAAGTTTTCTAAATGTTTACAAGATATTAAAATATTTGATTGCCTTAATAAACAAGAAACCACAGATATTTGCTAACAATATTTGTATGTGCTTTGGTAAATGTGGTATTATACATGTGGTGCCATGGTAAATATAACACAAATGAGTTTAATCCGCTGTGCAAATTGTATTTAGTAATGCAGTAGACTACTTTGAAATGATTGTGTGATTATTGATTGATTCCTTTCATCTTTGGATACATCAGTGGGCATGGGGTGGCCCAGATTCTGAGCAGGTCACCCTCTTCCACTTTACCCAGCACAAAATATTAATTCCAAGTTTTATATATGCCATATCAAGTAAAAGGTTGGGAAACCCTGGAAGCAGCATTTATTGAGCTACAGTTATGTGAAAGATACTGGCCCCCAAATTAAAAGTGATTTAAAAGCAAACAACAAGATATTTCATGCTTTCAAAAGTGTTTAAAATCTAATGTAAAAGGGATATGCAATGAATAAAAAAGTTACAAACTGATATTTTATTTTTTTTGAATGAACTTTACATGTATGCCAAGCCCGCATTTCCACTATGATGGAAGGCAATTTTGCCAAATCAAGGTAACTTCCAGTTTAAAGCTGTTTCTTCTGGATTAACTCACACAACTTTAAGGCTCCTCTCTTGCTCCTCTTTTTCAGATGATCTAGAGTCTTGAATGCTCCCATATCTTTCTGACACTGGAGGGAGAGAACGTGGTCTGAAATCCTATCTGCTGTGTTCATTGCTGGAATAACTTGTCACATGTTTGCTCAGTGTTGGCAAAGTGCAGTGATTATCTGGGAAGCTTCTTCTGAGCTGTAAATCCCCCCATTCCTCACCCCTTTAACCTTCAGGGATCCCATATCTTAATTTTCACCTTACCTCTGTGCCTCAGCTGGGCAGGAGAATCCTTTCAGATTCTCTGCTTATCCCATAGGATTCAAAGAAGAGTGGCGATATGGCCATGAATCTCAAGATATTTCTCTGTCAAGACCTGCCCTGTTGTAAAATTATACTCAAAAGCGGTGGCTTCATGTTGGCAAGCATCATATTGCCAGGCTGCCTCTGATTAAAACCCAGACAAGAAATGGAGCTATTTCTGCCTTCATATTCTCAGAAGTTTGATGGTTTCCATAGACTCCACTTCTCTGGGTTTCAAGCTTTCTGTGGGAAAAGGAAGAACCAGGTGAACAGTTGCAGTAGCTTCCCTTCTCAGACCTCCCCAAATTCTTTCACATATACACATATTAATGTTCCAGGAAACTAGATTTACATAGCACATTCCTCCCCAACCCCAAGGTGGCTTATCATCTAAACTGATATTTTAAAAAATTTTTAATAGAAACCTATTGTGATAAACCCATTTTCCTATCAACTCCCCAAATCACATATTTTCCTTATTCGAATTGCAGTGCATTCTCTTCTATTCTACTTAATTAGGGGCGGGGAAGCAATGCTAGTCTAGACCCAGGAAATCGATTTCATGACCTTCCACTGGGCCTTCACCAGCAGTGTGAAAAGCAATTTTATAAACCTTTTCTGTCAATCCCTCCTTGCTCCTGATAAGCCAAGCCAGAGTTTTAGAATTCCAGTAGGTATTTTCCCTTTGTTGAGTGGCTCAGTCTTGCAAATGGAAAGAACTTTGGATTTTAGACCAATATCTATATAATGTGCATACAAATCCATTTGAATTATTTGTTTAGGACTAACTTCCATTCTCTACCTTTGACAATGAATATCTTGGGTATATGTGCAGAGAATAGTAAGAAAAATGAGGGCAAGAATTTACAAATTTTATCCTGCTACATATAAATCAGGACAGAGAATGACAGAATTTGTAAATGCCACAGAAAGCTGGAGAGGTTAATTTTCCCAACCAGGTAGTTCACAGAGGATGTTAATATTCAGGGGGGTTATCTGACTTGTGTAAGGCCACAGAGCCTTGTTAGGGCCAAAACTAGAATCTTTGGCTCTTGGCTGTCATGTCACTGTTAACACACTATTCAGCCCCTTCTTAAAATTGGAAGCTTGGTCAAATAAAAGTACATATAAAGTACTAACATGCAGTGAGAGCTGATTTGCACCATGTACTTAATCTTAATATCCTTGGTATTAGGGAACCTGACAGTTCATGTGCCATAAGACAAACTTTTGGGGATTAAATTGATGGTCACTTTCTTCTTTGGCTGATTTACTCAGTAATATAGAACCATACTCCATTTCAACTCTTCTTAGAGAAAACATATTTCATACACTGACATAAAGATACCTGGACATTTCTGATTATCTACATCAGGGATCAGCATAAAGAGGTTTATTTAAAAATATGTATCTAAAAAAGCATATAGTAATCCTTTTAGAAAGTGATTTATCTACTAGTATATGAGTCAAAAATATTTCAGATACATTCTAGTGTTTATTGCAGAGTTATGTCTAATAACAAAATACTACATTGGATACAACTTAAATATCAGTAGTAGTAAGATGGTTACGTAGATTGTGGTAGTTGTGCAAAAGAATGTATTATACAACCCCGAAATATGACATTGATGATCAGTGTCCCTGGTAAGGGGGATTGTTTGTGTTTTAAAAGGTTTTATAAAGAACAAATAAAATTGCATCCTAGGTATGAGATTAACTATTTGAAACAATTGAACAGAAAAATGAAAAGGAAACAGATCAATGTATAATAATGATTATCTTTGGGAGATGGACTTACTGTGGTTATGTTATTTTCCTTTCTGAATCATGCATTGCACATACTCTGAAAAATCAAATAATTTGAAATAAGTATTTTACAAATCAGTTTCAAATGTTGGAAGCAGGAAGAAAATCTGTTTTTATGGTTTTTAGGTTGTTTTTGATTGCAATGTTCAAAGAAGCTTTGTGAGTTGGGGCATCTGCACACTTTTTTTTTTTTAAATAGAATATCCTGACATGTAACATCAGTGAATCACATCCACTGTTAGTAATGTGCAATATGAAAAAGAAGATGTTGAAAAAAAGCTTTTGGGGTTGGGGCATTTGCCACCTTTTTTTTTTTTTAAATAGAATATCCTGACATGTAACATCAGTGAATCACATCCACTGTTAGTAATGTGCAATATGAAAAAGAAGATGTTGAATGGGAAGAACATCAATCTTTAAACAACAGTGGAGTTATTATTTAGCATTTTGAGTGGGCCAGAGTGTTTGTTTATCTCCTGCTGCTATGTATCATTCAGGACTGTTGTTATTCGATCCAGAAGAGATGAGTAAGTTGAAAAGAGAAGAAGAAATGAATAGCTCCTCCACCTTCTCTCTGAGGAAGTTACCTGCAATCAATCCTGCTGGAATGAGCAGCAGCTACAAATGGGTCTGCTTTCTTGAATTCACTGGCTGTACCCACAGTCCACACTGCAGTAGTTGAAGCAATCTTCCTTTCAAGATATTGATTTCCTATGGAATTGTCATTTGAAATGATGGATCTACAGTTGGGTTGGGACCTGGAGGAAACATGGTTGTGTTTGTGTTCCAGACATGAATTTTGACTGGCTTTGTCCTCCATACAAAGGACAAAAGGAAAGGAAAGAAATCATTAGAGTCGGGAGAATGCTTAAGGAAAATACTTTAATCGCCTTCCAGTTTTATAGTTCCCTTTTTAATACTTAGGACAAGGTTATTTATGAATCCGTCATTTTACAGTAGTTGATTTTTTTTTATTGTTCCTAAAACCAAGGTAGTAAGGCTTAGGGTTATGTACTTTTCAACAGAAATGCAGAAAGTGTTACCTTTTGGCTAGAGTATTCACTGGTGGTAATTTTCCATTTCTCAGTTAGGTCTGAAGGCTGATCTTTAGGTCACAGTGATAACAGTCCTTTCTTCATAGGTCAGATTTCCTGGAGCCCTGGAGCCTTCCATTTAAGGAAGGCTTGATTCTGATTGTTTCCTGCCATCCTAAGATATTGGACCTTACTTTCTTCTTTCCACCCTCCCTTCTGTTATCTTCTTTTATGTAATATGCATTTCATGTAATATAGATCTTCTTTTCTGTGATATGTCATTGCTTTTTTTCTGCCACACTTTTTTGTTCTTAATCCTCACCTGAGGATATTTTTCCACTGATTTTTAGAAAGAGTGGAAGGGAAAGGGAGAACTAGAGAGAGAAAGAAACATGAATGTGAGAGAGACACATCAATTGCCTGCCTCCTGCATGTGCCCTGACCAGGGCCGAGGATTGAGCCTGCAAACGAAGTATGTGCTCTTGACTGGAATCGAACCTGCAACCTTTCAGTCCATGGGTTGATGCTCTAACCTCTGAACAAAACTGGCCAGGGCTTTTTTGCCATACTTTGATGTAAGTCATTTCATCCTTTGTTTTCTTTATTCTTTTTTAAATCTTTATTGTTGAGATTATTACAGATTTCCTCTTTTTCCCTTCATATCCCCTTCACCCAGTCCCAGCCCCACCCCAGGCCTTTGCCACCCTGTTGTTTGTGTCCATAGGTAATGCATACACGCATATAAGAACTTTGTTTAATCTCTTCCTGTCCCTCCCACCCCCTTTCCCTCTGAGAACTGTCAGTCTGTTCCATTTCCATGCCTCTGATTCTATTTTATTCACCAGTTTATTCTGTTCATTAGATTTCTTATTCGTTTGATTTTTAGATTCAATTGTTGATAGATATGTATTTGTTGTCCTTTTGTTGTCCATATTTTTTATCTTTTTCTTCTTCTTCCTCTTCTTAAAGAATACCCTTCAACATTTCATATAATACTGGTTTGTTGGTGATGAACTCCTTTAACTTTTTCTGATCTGTGAAACTCTATCTGACCTTCAATTCTAAATGATAGCTTTGCTGGGTAGAGTAATCTTGGTTGTAGGTCCTTGCTGTTTATCACTTTGAATATTTCTTGTCACTCCCTTCTGGCCTGCATAGTTTCTGTTGAGAAATCAGCTGACAGTTGTATGAGCACTCCCTTGTAGGTAACTAACTGCTTTTCTCTTGCTGCTTTTAAAGATTCTCTCTTTGTCTTTGGCCCTTGGCATTTTAATTACAATGTGTCTTGGTGTGGTCCTCTTTGGGTTTCTCTTGTTTGGTTCTCTCTGTGCTTCCTGGACTTGTAAGTCTATTTCTTTCACCAGGTTGGGGAAGTTTTCTGTCATTATTTCTTCAAATAGGTTTTCAATATCTTGCTCTCTCTCTTCTTCTGGCACCCCCATAATTCGAATGTTGGTACGCTTGAAGTTGTCCCTGAGGCTCCTTACACTATCTTCATATTTTTTTATTCTTTTTTCTTTTTGCTCTTCTGGTTGGGTGTTTTTGCTTTCTCATATTTCAAATTGTTGATTTGATTCTCAGGATCGTCTACTCTACTGTTGAATTCCTGTTTATTATTCTTTATTTCAGTCAGTGTATGCTCAATTTCTGACTGATCCTTTTCCTTTTTTTTTTTTTTTGGCATTCTCACTAAGATCCTTGAAAGTCTCACTAAGTCCCTTGGAGGTTTCTAGAAGATTCTTGAGTAACCTTATAACTGTGGTTTTTAACTCTATATCCAGTAGTTTGCTTTCTTCTATTTATTTCATTTGTGACACGTTTCTTTGTCTCCACATTTTGGCTAATTCCCTGTGTTTATTTCTATGAGTTGGGTAGAGGTGCTATGTCTCCTTGAGTTGATAGAATGGCCTTGTGTGGTAGGTGTCCTATAAGGCCCAGTGGCTCAGCCTCCCCAATAACCTGAGGTGGACACTCTAGGTGCACCCCTTTGTGGGCTGTGTGCACCGTCTTGTTGTAGTTGAGACTTGATTGCTGTTGGTGTCACTGGGAGGAATTGACCTTCAGGCCAATTGGCTATGAGGACCGGCTGTGACTACAGTGGGAGAGCTGCTGTGCAGAAGACACCCTTATGGAGCAGGACTTGCTTCATTGGGGCTTTGGTGCTCACTGAGTCTGCCCTTTTAGTGTGTTGCTTATGGATGTGTAGAGTTGTAATCTGGTATGGTCAGACACTGACCACTGGGTGCACTGGATCTTGGGTCTCCAGGGAGGTGTAAAATCAGCCACTGCCTGGGGCCACCCAGCAGGAGCTACAGAGAGATTTGCAGATTCTTCCTCTTGGTATCTGGTTTGGAAGTGCCCAGACAAGGCCTAGCTGTGAAGCTAGGGAGGCTGGTGCTGGTGCCAGATCTTGGGCCTTTTATTGATAGGTTTGGGCTCCTTGACTCAGCTGCAGCTTGTTTGACAGATTTTAGCCTGAGCGAGGACAGGCCATTCATTTGCAAAATCTGCTGCACACAGGTTGGTTGGGGTCTCAGGGAATCACCAGGGTGGAGCAAACAGAAATGGCTGCCAGTCAGCCCTGTGACCAGGAAGGTCCCAGCATAGGAACAATTACCCCTGCAAGAGCACCTCCATCTGGGAGAAAGCCACCCCTGAGTTCTTGCCCCGATGCCAGACAATCCAGTTCCTCCTCTTATGTGTCTGGGTCCCCCAGAGCCTCGCCTGGCACTGGAGCTCAGAGGAAGTGGGACCTTATAAGTTTAGTTTGTGAGCAGGCCTTTTAAGAGGAGCAGCTGCATCTTCAGCAGCCTCTGTGTCACTAAGCCACAATGTGCACTGGTTTTTATAGCCCATAGTTACAGGGACTTCTTTTCCCAGCTCTGGGACCCTGGGCTAGGTGTCTGTTGTGGGGCTGGGACCCCTTGCTCCTCCCGGTGGCCTCTTCAGAGACCATCTCCCTGCTGATTAAAATAGCGGCAACATGTGGGTGTTGGACCAGCCCCTTCCGTGCCTCTGTGTCTCCTACCAGTCTCACTGTGCTTTCTTCTTTACTTCTCTTGTTGTAGGACTTCCATTAAGCCAGCTTTCTGGTGGTTCTGGATGTTGGTTGTTTTGTATTTTAGTTGTAATTTTGATGTGGTTGTGGGAGGCAGTGAGTAAGGCATTTGTCTACGCCACCATCTTGGTTTTCTCCTCTCATCCTTTGTTTTCTTCTCTTGTAATTTGTTTTTCCTTATGCTCTATTTTTTTCCTTCAGAAACACCCAGGCTTATTGGTTTGGTGTTTATTAAAATAAACAGGCTGATTATTTGCTAGACATAGATTCCTTTCCTATTTTAGATGGGCCCAAAGATATTAATATATTTGTTTTATTAGTTTTTAGAGGACAAAATGTGTACATGAAATTATATATGCTTGTGTATTTATATATAATATACAAAAATAATAAGTTATGTAGCAGTTAATGAATACCTATCATTAGTGAATGCAATATTCTTCATAAATGAATTTTATAAAAACAAAACCTAGGCTTTATTTTCAGATTATATTTTTAAGCCATTTTGTACATTTTTAAAATTTTTTATAAAAATTACTCTTTTTCTCTACCTACATCAATTATAATAAGCTAGATAAGTCACTTGCAGGTGATGGATCATTAGTGTGTACTGTACAATAGGTGTTCTTAGGAGTATTGGAGTCATTGGGTCATTATCTCCTTAGGCTAAAACCACCACTGTAATATTTTTGTTATTGCATTTAATAGATACAGTGATTTTTTTGGTACTGCATTAATAGACTAGAGTCCCGGTGCATGAAATTCGTGCACTGGGGGGTGGGGGTCCCTCAGCCCAGCCTGCCCCCTCTCACAGTCCAGGAGCCCTCAGGGGATGTCCTACTGACAGCTTAGGCCCGCTCCCCAGGGAGAGCGGGCCTAAGCCACAGACTGGCCGTGGAGGCTTGGAGCAGGTGCTGTGTGTGTGTGTGTGTGTGTGTGTGTGTGTGTCCACTGGGGGCCTGCCCCAAGCCACGTCGGAGGCTTGGAGAAGCTTCCCTGTGTGTGTGTGTGCATATGCGTGTGCGCGCATGTGTGTGTGTCTGCTGGGGGCCTTCCCACAGCCTCGTCTGAGGCTGGGAGCAGGCGCCCCGTGTGTGTGTTTGTGTGTGTGTGTCCCCTGGGGGCCTTCCCCCATCCACGTCGGAGGCTCAGAGCAGGTGCCCTGTGTGTGTGTGTGTCCGCTGGGGGCCTTCCCCCAGCCACGTCGGAGGCTCAGAGCAGGCACGCTGTGTGTGTGTGTGTGTGTGTGTGTGTGTCCCCTCTGGGGGCCTGCCCCCAGCCGTGTTGGAGGCTGGGAGCAGGCACCCCATGTGTGTGTGTTTGTCTGCTGGGGGGCTGCCCCCAGCTGTGCCACAGAGGCTTGGAGCAGGTGCCCCTCTGTGTTGATCTCTCAGGCTCGGGAGGAGCCCAGCCCCTCCTCCTGAGCTGGTCATGACTGTGATGGAGTCTCAACCTCATTTGCATATTATTTCATACACACACATATATATATACTAGAGGCCCGGTGCACAAAAATTTGTGCACTGGGGGGGGGGGGGGGGATCCCCCCGCCCGGCCCGT
>NW_005358650.1:1450592-1497434 GCF_000412655.1 Myotis brandtii
GGTTTCTGGGGTTTTGTTTAGCTTCTTATTTGCAACATAGTACATAGTTGCTTAGAGTTGCAGCTGAGAGGCCGGCAAGTGCCGGGAACGTTGGAATTCGCCATCACTGGAACAAGCAAGCCTCCCTGCTCGCTTCAGTGCATGGCTGCCAGCCGCCATCTTGGCTGACAGTTAATTTGCATAAGGATATGCTGATTAGCCAATGGGAAGGGTAGCGGTCATATGCTAATTACCATGTTTCTCTTTTATTAGTGTAGATATATATGTTCAGCTGGCTTTTCCGCTTTTAATCTATGTAATAAAAAAATCATAGGTATACTTTGCAGAATTCTGTCTGAAGTAGGAATAAGTAGTTACTGAGTGATATTTAAAAACAAATTTTGTAATGTATGAGTATGATCTTTTAGTTTTTTACCTCTATTTTTGCTGCCTTGAACTTTTTAGTAAAGGACTCTATTTCTCAATTCTTATTAGGACTCATTTTAATAAGTTGATTAACTATCAAAATGTTGTGAGGATTAAATATTACCTATATGCAAGCTTTTGATATATGATAATCACCTAGTATGTGTGTGCATGTCTCTGTGTGTGTGTGTGTGTGTGTGTGTGTGTGTGTGTGAGAGAGAGAGAGAGAGAGAGAGAGAAAGAGAATCCTTTTAGAAAAGATTTGACCAAAAAGGGATAGCTTACAACTTATTTGGTACTCATCTCTAGCTTATTTCACTAATCTGAATCACAATTTCAGCACTATTGTCAAGTAAACAGCAACCTCAGTTCATCTTTGTTTTGTTTGGGACATATTCCCTACATATCTTTTATTTAGAGAATACATTTAGTTTGGAGGATAGACTAGGATGTGTGTATGTGGATGAATGCAAGTTGAAATAGAACATAAAAACATCCAATTGGAGTTGTGATTCTTCTGATTCCAGTATTCAATTGAATTTCTAGAAAAAACAAAAAGCAAGAGAATTCATTTGGCAGATGCTTGCTGATGGTAATCTGTCATGATAGCACTATCTTATTATTGAATAGATAAAACTATACTTGTAAACTAGAGTAACCCTTCCAATTTGGGCATAAGACTAACTAGGATTCAAGTGGGCATCTAGACTTCAGTTAGCAAAACCTTAAGTAATCCTTTAGGAACATAAATTGACTAGATCTCAATAGTAAAATAATTTCTACTCTATATTAATAAAATAAAACAGCTTGCATTTAAAAATTCTTCAATAACAAGTCAATTTAAAAAAAAAGAATGTGTTTTTAGGAAAGCCTCAGGTAACAAGGGTTCATCTTTCCACTTCTAGTATCATAATTGAATTTCTTTTGCAATAGTATTTTTAAGGGATAAATCTTTACTCTTTCAAGACAGTAGGCTTGTAGCCATCTTTTAAATTCTTAGAAATCAAATTCTGATTAGTCATACTTACAAAAATGTGTCCCTGATATTCATTTTCTACTTAAATAGAAAGATTTCTGTATTAGCGTTTGTGTGTATATGCATTACTGATAGGAAATCACTGTCATTTGCAAAACCATTTGACTTAAATCATCACATCTATTTAACAAAGTAAATAGATTCTACTCAGTGTTCAGTGAAATAGGCTGTTATGTTGCTGGATACTTGTGGTAATGTAAGTGCCATTTCTCACTAATTTTTGTTCAGAAAAACATGGATTTCTAACAGTTATCTATCTTATTTACTAGTCACCGCTATTTATATTGGTAGGCAATGTTATCTCCTATTTAACTTTGCCATGATCATGATGCTAGTATAATTTTGAGCTCAGCCTTCTGTTTACAGATTCTGTCATATGGCAACCAAAACACTTCTAGAGCAAGTATTTCAGGGGAGACAGGCAGTAAATAGTATGTGTAAGACATATGGCAATCCTAACCCTAAAGCAGGCTTAAATTAGATTTTTAAAAAACTGTTAGCCTGCATAAATTCCCGAGGGTGTCTCTTGGTAGTATAATTGAGATGCTGGTGGGTATGAATGAAGTAGCAGGACCATTATTGATAACACTTGGATCTAAGCCCTTAGCTTATAAATATTGAAAATGTGTTAACATGTATTGATGTTTGGTCATGATCTCAGTGGCAGTGAAATACATAAAAAAGGCACTGAATACATAATAAATGAAGGAGCCACACTCTGCTGTTACATTGATGATGTACTTTCATATGGATTTTTTTTTTACATAGAGAATTGTTTCTTGTCAAATTTTTGGAAAGGAACTATGAACTCTTCTAGTGAACAGGCTTGTCAAACTTCAACAGTTTACAGAAAAATCTCAGACTAAGCTTCTCAGTGAGTGTGAGGTACTAGAATTCTAGAGATCAGAGTTTAATCCTATTACCTGTGTTGTTTAAATAAAAATTGTTTTGGACATTGATTTCAATGAGCTATTAGGTGAATGTCTTTTCAGTGAGGTATCTAAAATTGGATGAAGCCCTCCCAGTCGAATGTTTTACCTTGATATAGCAATGAAAGATGTCTGAAAAGAATCATTTACTTTGAGAAGATGAAGTCTTTGAAGTGGTAGACCCTGGTGTAAAATAAGGAGTAATATTTTCCTGAATTAGGAGTAATCTGAAAGAATAAAAAAGGTGGAATTCTAGTGAGCAAAAATAATTAAAATGATATATTTGCCAATGAAAAACTTATAATTATTTCTGATGCCATTATTTTTTAAGGTAGGCTTAGGGAAATGCTATTAGCTCAGACTTTTGGTGGTGGAATAAGAGTTTTGATCAAAGTTTTGTCTTCCTATCATTAAAAAGAGTTCTCTGAGTATGAGCTTCTAACAATATGGGTAATCAGAAATTTGGAAAAAAGAAAAGACTAGTGTTGCAGGATGTCAGGATAGGGCATGAGCAAGCATTAGACAAAAAGAATACACACACACACACACACACAAACACAAACTCTAATGGGAGTTCATCACAAAAATGCTTAATGATGGAGTAAAGATAAATTAGTCTCTCATATGTTGAATATTCATCATATGTCTATGCAGCTGGATCTTAGAATGCCATTTTCTTTTTTTTTTTTTAACATAAAGCAGATTACTAGTTTATTCTTAGGAATTGCAATGTGTACCTTACATGCTTAAGTGAACTAGTGTAAGGCAGCACTTTAAATGGTGTTTTTTTATCCATAGAATTCTTTCTTACTGTGTGATCCTATTTATGTTATGTAGGTTACATAACTTTTTTGAAGTATGCAAAATATTATATGAAATGGGCACTTTCCTAGTTGGTATTCAGGCATTCTGATTGATTTTTAGTTAAGGTTATATAAAACTAGTGCTATATTCAAAGCATATATGCACATGTATGTTGAGGCATGAATGTTGGTCCCTGATCATCTATTAGTAAGGGAAGTGATCTTAATTATTTCTCTACTAGATCTCAGAGGTTAATGCAAAGTCTAATTGTATCTTCTTAGACTCAACAACATGTGTGATTAAATTTTACAAAGCTGTAACTTGGAAAGAATACTTATATCATCTTATATTATTTATATCATTCTAAAAGGTGGTTAACTGAGTTTATAATCATATACCTCAAATGAATTTAAATGATCATTTGAAACTTTTGAAGTAATTTTCTAAAATAAAAAATATATGTGTGATGCCTGACTCCAGAAATGAATTGAAGATGAAACTTATGGGGTTTAAGCATTAGGGACCCCACTTGCATTCTTTCAGTCTCAGCGTATTCTCCTCCTGGGATGTGGAGAAGCACATCAGTCATTTAAATGTATCTTAGGAAATATACTCAACTAGCATATATAGAAAGATTACTTCAATTTCATACGGGAAAGTAATTCATACATTTATATTTAACAATGGCTTCCTATTTTGATATTTTTGTATATTGAACTCTCATATGTCATCTTTGGAAGGTCTAGTCATTTTTCTTAAAAATTGATGAGGAACTTGTGAATTATATTTATTGAAAATCAACCTCATTGTTCTTTGTAAGAATAGAGATTATGTTCAATGTTATATTTCAAAAATCAGATTAAGCGAGAAGAACTACTTCCTCTAGCCTGGTTTGTGCTAGAGAACATTTTTTTTTCTGAGAGGAATTTAATGTACTTTATCAATATTGGCCCAGATTCTGTTAGAAATCTCTGTCTTTTAGAAAGACAGGTGAGAGGTAAGGGGTTCTTTTCTTTTAAATTAATCCCTCCTTTTACCCTATCCCAATCTAACCTCTAAATCCAATTATAAGAAATATAGATTTTTCTCATTGCTCTCAAGGTGTGAGTTGTTTAGCATTCATAAAGTAGCCCTTGTTAGTTGAATGACTTTGTGTCATGCTACTACTGCCTTCCCTCTCCATCCTCTATAACTTTGTGTTCCAATTATACTGAACTATTAAGTCGTGCTATTCTACATTATATCTCTACATTTTTACAAGTAAGTGAGATGTAAGCATAATGTAATTTGTCCAGAAAACTGGTGGAGTGGGCACTTTTCCTGTGCATTGAGAGAACTTTTAGAAGAATTTGTCTTGAGGGAAAAAGAATAAATGTGGTATAATAAGTGAACCGTAGTCACCTCTTAGCCACAGAAGAGCAGTGCCAACTTTGAGTTCAACATGTTGCCCATCACTTGTTCAGTTCCCTATTGGGCACATGCCTGAATCCTATAGAGACTAAGTATGAGAGAACTGCAAGAAAATAATTATAAAGAATAATTTCCCTAAAATCTTTATAGAACATTAGGACCCAGCTCATTGTTTTGTGAATCTTCTCCCTGAGTGAAAAAAGCAGAACTCTTACTGTGTTTTGCCATAGAACTAAAGCTGTAATTATATGAAGGTCCAGTATTGGCCCTGGGGAGCGGTGGCTCCCTGTTGTGTACTCTCTGCACTTGTTGATGCCAATGAGATGCCATTTGGAAGGTACTTTTTCATAAGTCTGTATAAGTCACTTCGTGGGATCTCAGAAATATCTGATTGTGGTGGTGGTGGTGTTGGTATTGGAAGGAACTGGATATTCTGAATTAAAAAAAAATGGAAAAAGTTACTAGGGAATTGGGACTGTTACTGTAAATATGGTCTTGTATCAGTTAAGGTTGAGGCCGAAGACATAAAACCACACTAATATTTTGAACAGGGAAAATTTAATAGAAATAATTATTAAGTAGGTAAAAGGTGGTAAGTGGGTAAAGAAAACTTGAAAATGTTTTAACAGAGATAGCAATTGTAGACTGTGACTGTGGGGTAAGTGCACCAGGAGGGGGTTTAGAAATTTAGAGGGATCCCCCCATAGAGCTGAGATTACCACCTTAGAATGGAGGGCATGGCTGCTCCTGCAACACACTGTCTGCCACTGGTGTGAAGAAGAACCCTGGGGCTTCCTCAAAGAACCCTGAGGCCAGCCTGGAGGTGGTAAATGCTGCAGAGAATGCTGTGGGGAATGCTGTGTCCCCACATTATGCCACTCTCCTCTCTGACAGCTCTCAGCAGAAAACAAAAGAGCAGAAAGTCTGTTGCTTCTTCCTATTCCAGAGTGTCAGGCCCCTCATGCCCCCTATTGGTCAGAGGACAAAGGAGAGTACAGTTTGTGGAGTCCTGGCTTCAGTATCTTAAAGTAGAGAAGGAAAGGTGGGTTTGAAGCTAAGAGGCAATGGATTAATAACGGGCACACCCCCGTTTGTCCCATAGAGTGACACTTGAGGAAAATGAGGCACATTTAACCCAGGCCAATCCCAAATTCTACAGTTTTATAGGTTCACCTTGCATTTATCATTGGAACCCATTTTGTACAAATCCCGTGCTTTCCCCATGCACTTCAGAAAATCCCCGTGGAGAGTTTATTATTTTCCCTATTATCAAGAATTTCTTTTATTGAACTGTTGCTTTGGTCCCCTACACAGATCACCTCAGGCCAACTAATGTCCCTTATACTTCTGACGCTTTCTCTGGACCATTTCTCTTCTAAAACAGATGCATTGCTTCCCAGTTTACTCAACACTTGTATTTAACAGACTTAGCTGGAGACTTGGGTCTTCCCATGGGGCCAAAATATCAGGGGCCGATAAACTGAGCGGTAAGACAAAGAAGTGTCAGATGGAGCAAAAATAAAGGTTGAGGTGGAGTATCTGGGCCTGTTAATGGAACCACAGAGTTAGGGAGAATTTCCCACCTCATCACAGATAAAGTTAGATCAGGCTTGGTCTTCACAATAGGAGCCCGACCAAGTCAGACTTTTGTCAAGAAGGAGCAATTCCAATGGAGGAGAAGGAGCCTCAGTGCTAAGCTTTCTGGTTTATTCTTTGCAAATTGAACCAATTTCAGAGAAGTCGGTCTATCTGTGTCTCTGTGAGTAGAGACAGCAAAAAGTCAGAGATGTCACACCATTTGATCTCCCACATCAGACAGAAAATGTCAGGACTGAGGAGAAAGCATCATCACCTACAACATATATTTGAAAATCGGTACTAAAATAACAGTATGAGATAGGACTGTACTGGATCCATTAACTACTGCCTTCAGAGGGTTGTCCATTGGTCATCCTTGTTCAGCCTGTTGCATCAAATGGACTTAACTGTTTCATATACCCTCTGCCCCCTGGCCCCACCATGTTACAGGGCCTCCCAAGTGGTTGGCAGACAAGACAAAGGAAACAAACAAAAAATTCAGTGACATAATACTATTTTCCCCCTCAAATGCTATTTTTTGGGCCAAAAATATAGTTTCTCATTTCTGAAAGTAAGACCAGGAGCACATTCTTTTCTTATGACTGAGTCTTTCAGGGAGAACTAGTAAAGTATAAAAGAAAGTTTTATCCCTTCTTCCCTTGCCACAGTTTCTCATGTGTGCTGGTGTTCCAAGTGCCTAACACAGTGCCTGGAACATATCAGGTACCTTTAATAACTTGTTGAGTGAGTGGATGTACTGAATGCTAAGTTAAGGCCAGGACTATTTCTTCAAACAGTACCATTCTTAGAAAGTAGACATTTCCTCTCTTCAGTAGTCAGTATCTGCTTTATCTGTTATTTCCCTCTCAGATATTCAGTCCTTGATTTTCCCTTCTCAGTCAGAAACTTTGTTTTGGAGCTTTTTTTCCCTTTTTTTTTCATCTCTTTCTGGTTCCAAACTTAATTATTTGGCATACTAACAATAGAGTTTTACTGAGGGAATGTTTATATTGTTATATTAATAGCTAAAATATGTCATTTCCACTTCTATTTAAATGTTACCAAACTCTGAAATTTCACTGAATGTTAAGTCCTTTAACACAAAGAACTAACTCTATTATGGTCGAATTTAGTCTGGTAGATTCGATTTTTGATGAGGGGCTATTTTTCAGGTGTCCTCAGATCTCCCAACTTCCTATAGTGTCAGTTCTTCCAAAACTGCCCCCAAATAAGTAAATTGCTTGGATTCTGAGGGCACTCCAGTATAACTGATAACTCTCTGAGGAGAGGGCAGATGCTCCATTTATGTCTCCTAATTCACTTCACTACTCCCATCCGCTCATGGGAATCCTCACATTTATCATGGAATATCACTGAAGAGGAAAAGATCAGTGGTAATGGTTACTGGAAAAGCCAGACCAAAGCAATCATCAAGAAAGATGCTTTTATGTTTTTGTTGTTGTTTTTTTTACTTTATAATAACCCACAAAAAGGAATCAAACAAAGTGAGGAAAGTTTTGGTTTCATGCAGAATTCAGCTCTGTGCACCAAAAGAACTAATTGCTCCAGGAGAACTCTAGAGGCCTGAAGCAGTTATTTCACCCCATTACACTACAGTACAGATAACTCCCTTATTAGTTAGTGGTTCAATAAAACTGAGAGTACAAATATGTGTCTATAAAACTACAAAGCTTTCTCATCATTACTCTGTTATTTTTACTAACTAGCTCTGAATTCCACCGATGCTCTTAACGGCAAACACAACCTTTTTATTCTTCCATTTTTATAAAGGCAGGAAGCTGGCAGACACTGGTAGTAGAAATAGGGACATCTCAGGCAAGTGGCAGTGTTCCTGGGACAAGGTTCCTACAACTATTTAGTCTCCTCGGAAGAAAAAAGAAGGCAAATCATGCTGTTGATGGAGTAAAGCTCCACATTCAAGCTCAGAGACCAAACGTTTGGCAAGGGGATCAAGCATCTGATGAAGAGAAAGATTTTTGAGACTCTTCCTGCCTATTAAATAAATTAAATATAACCGGAAAAGAATTGAGAATGATTTTTTTTTTTTTTTTTGCAAAATTCAGCTCTATGCATTAAAAGAAGCGATTGGTCCAGGAAAACTCTAGACACTTGAAGCATTTGCCGTATCCCATTAAACAATAGTACAGTTAACTAACTTAATAACTAGATTTTTTTTCTTGAGTCCAACCTTATATCTATTAAACCTTGATTGCATTTCACAGACCAAACACAATCTTTTAACAGTTGACCCACATGAATGGAAGAGAACTGAGGTAGGCAACAGGAGGATAGGAGATGAGGATGACCACCCAGGGCTGTGAGCATCTCCGTAGGCACACTCCACCACGGGGTCTCCTGCCTGGTCTGTGAGACCCGGCTGAACCCCCACACCCTGTTATGCTTAAGATCCTGCTGCTGAGACTTCCTTCCTCCTTAGTCCATTTTTGTCTACATTTTTGTGGTCCGCCCCCATCCCCTTCCTTTTTTTTTAAATCCAGATGCCAACAACCAGGTCCTTGAAGAACTTTTTGAAGAATAGTCTGTATTCTTTCTGTTTCAATGGTGTATGAACTTTTCTCTTTTAGGAATTGCCTGACCCAATCTTATCGCTGTACATGAAGCAGTAGGAAAAGTTAAAACAGCTTCCTGTTTACATAGGTTGTTAAGAGAAGAGTCAGGTCTTGTCTGAGACAGACCAGAGCCAGGACCTTTGTGTGCCTCGCCTCTAAGTTCATCATGCATTACATCTTTTACATCATGCATTTTCTCATTATAACTCAGAGCAAGCGTCTCTCAGTATCTGAGAATGTAAAGATGGCTGAGGTGCTCTTGCAAGGCTTTGGAGCTTACTTTCCTGGCAAAGGGCAAAGCTAAGCCTGAGCTCTCATTTCTAAGTATTTACTAATTGGATTCTTGGTGATGGGCATTGAAAACTTAAAACCACGATGAAGACCATACCATATAACGTGGCATATTATATATTTATTTGAAAAATAAAACAGTGAAATTATTCCCAAAGTACGTAATAGTTGTAATTGCTTAGTTGCCATTTGAAAGTGATGCTAAAATTTGAGAGCATTTAACACAATTTTCAACAAATACTAAGCAGGAACTTACAAAGCGCCAGGCCCTGTGTTAGGTGCTGAGGATGCAATGAAAGTGGCATGGACATGACTCCTGCCTTCATTGTGCTTCATCCTGTCTAGTAAGGGATATAGGTAAGTAAGCGGGTATATAAGATGTAGTGTAAAAATGAACATCATGGGCGAAGTACAAGGCATCTGAGTACTTACTTGTCCAGGGCATTTCTTCTATACGTGGGGTATTTGAGAGATTTTGTCAGTAGGAGTGATACTTAAGCTGAGAAGTCAAGGACTAAGAGAAGTTAACACAGTACAAATAGGAGTTGGATGGGGATGGATAAGTGTTGCAGATAGAGGGAAGGGCAGGTGGGATGTTTATAAATTGAAAGAGGAAATCATTGTTCAGGAACTAAGAGAAGTTCAGAATTGCTGAACTCTGTCTCCTACAGCTTTCTGTAGCTATTTCAATGGTAAGTATTCAACATTATTTTTTCTCAGGGCACATATTATTTAGAAAATGGGTACTTTTTCTGGACCTGGAAATTTAGAAATCAGTTTCGTTTGCCATTTAATTTCTGAAGAGGGGACAGAATACTGCTTTCCAAACATATTGATTATTTCGTATTCCACCTGATGTGTGTGACTGTGTGGGGAAGAGTTGCACCTAGGAATATATCCTTTGCTTTTATATAACTTGAAGCCTGTAAATCATAAAAAATGTGTATACCTTCTGTTGTCTGCATTGTGACTATTGCCACTTGTAACTTAGGATGCAGTCATTGAGTTAAAAAACCTGTGTGACTTGTCATATACAATTGTTAGCATGTTTACTATTCCTGGCTAAACTTTATTTTATATATTTGATAACTATAAAATATATAGTGTATATGCTAAACTTTATTTTATATATTTTATAGCTTTCTTATTTACATAAAGCACCTCAGAATTCTACTTTAATGCATGGAAGTTTCTGAAAATTCTGCCACACTGGACAATTACACTTGACAACAGGAAAAAAAAATGTAGGAAATAACCGTGACTAACTTATGCCTACTCAAAGCAAACTGGTAGTAAAAATTGTCCTGTTTACATTTCTCTGTATTGAAATATCTTACTCCCTTCCAGAACAGCTCATGGTTATATATTAGGTCATTCGATATTAATGTGATTATGAAGATTCATAATGCATAAATATGTTCTAGTAATGTATAATAATTATTAGTAATTGTAATCATCATTATTAATAATATTAATAGCTAAATTCGTGTTATGTTGCTATATATCAAATGCTGAGTGTTTTATGTTTATTATTTAACTTAATCTGTATAACATTCTTATGAATCAGGCATTATCATTTTCTCTATCTTGTAGTTAAAGAAATTGAGGCATATAGAGTTTATATACTTTTCCCAAATCACAGAATTAATATGTGGGGAGGAGGAGTTTGAATCTAAGCTGACTTCAGAGCTCACTTGTGTGCCAGATATACTCTATCTCTGAGGATGGTGGCATTATAAAAGTTTGCAAAGTTCGGCCTGGGGTGGGGGAATGGGGGCAGGCTAGAAGAAGTCAATGGAGGAAAAAGGGGGGCATCAGTAATACTTTCAACAATAAAGATTTAAAAAAGAAAATAAAAGACATGATGATGAGAGAGAATTATTGATAGGCTGCCTCCTGCATGCCCGACACTGCGGACCAAGCCTGCAACAGGGACATGTGCCCTGACCGGGAATCGAATAGTGATCTCATTGTTTATATGTTGACACTCAACCATTGAGCAACACTGGCTGGGCTCAACAATAAAGATTTTTTAAAAATAAATATATTTTTTTAAAGTTTGCAAAAAGAGTAAACTAACAGCATGCCCAGAAACCAATAGAGTATGCCATTAATTTAAAGGATAAGTTTCTTTGGCATAGTATCTTCTTACAGGTATTTTCAGAATATTCATTAGGTTAAAATTAACTTGCACTTATTGTGGATGCTAATAAGCTGCCCTGTTTACCTTTAAGCTGAACTTTACAAATGCTATTGTACCTTTATAACCTTGACATTTATTAAGGTTTGAAAAGTGTTGTTCACTCCTTGAGAAAGCAGAGTAAATGCACTCCTCGTTAGAGTGCTTTGAAAAAAAAATCAGTGTATATGTGTGAACTGTTTGAGTGGTTCTTTACAGTATATCAGGTACTTTTGCACTGTTTTATTTATTCTTACTAGAAGCCCGATGCACAAAATTTGTGCAAGAGTAGGCCTTCCTTCCCCTGGCTGCCGGCACCAGCTTCCCTCCGGCACCCAGGACCCGGGCTTCCCTCACAGCCCTGGCTTTGTCTGAAAGGTCATCTGGAAGGACATCTGGTCTAATTAGCACATTACGCTTTTATTATTATAGATTAGAGGCCCAGTGTGCATGAAATCGTGCGCCGTTAGGGTCCCTAGGCCTAGCCTGGCCTCCGTCGCATGGCCTCTGCCACCCTGCGACGCTCCATGAAGCTCCTCGCCCCAGGACACTTCGCGATGCTCTCGGCCCCTCGACTGCTACACGAGGCTCCCCCTGCCCCTTGACTGCTCCGTGAAGCTTGCTGGCACACCTCGAAGCTCACCGCTGGACGCTCTGCGAAACTCCCCTCTCCCCCTGCCCTCTGACTGCTTCACGAAACTTGCTGCTGCCTGAGTGACTGCTCCGCTAAATTCACAGCCACCCCGTGAAGCAGCCCGCCACCACCGCTCAACAGTGCCCAGTCCTGCCCCACTGCCAGCTCCTCCTCATGGTGAGTGGCTCGGGGGATGGGGGAAGACCAAGAGGTGCTCCATGCACTTCATGGTGACTGGTCGCCCGTTCGGTCATGATGGCACCTAGCTCTTTATATGTATTAGGATAGCTTTTCACGAGAGAGAGAGGATGGATATTATTGCCTTCATTGTGCTGATAAGGAGACTGCTTCTCACGAGTGAACTAGAACATGGAGCTCTATGATCTTCCCTATATGCTGCTTCTCTATATAATCCAGAAGAAAAATAGAGAGAAAATTTCACAGGGAATGCTATGTAAGGAGATAAAGTCAGCTCTGCATAGGTTAATTAGAATGAGACACTGCCTCTTGACTGCTCTCACATTACAAAAATAACTTGCTTGCTAACCTTGCTGGATACAATGAAACTCCTGATTATCACAACTCATAAATATGGCACATGGCTTCTTCGCTGTACCCTACACTGATGTGGCCATGGAGAGAGGACAGTTTCAATTCAACAAGAGAACATAACTCTGGTAAACATATATACACCCAATACAGGATCACCTAAATACATAAAAAAAAACTTCTGGAAGATATCAAGGGAGAGATCCACAGCAATACAATCATAGTAGGGGACTTTAATACTCCATTGGCATCACTAGATAAATCCTCTAGACAAAAATCAGCCAAGAGAGAGGACAGTTATTTGTAGAGAGTGGCCTCATAAACCTTTGGCAAGCTTTATTTTTTAATTGAGGAAACCCATTGACTCTATGGCAAGGAATTAAAAGGGTTTATTTTAGTAAATAAAGCCAAAGTAAATTTTTTTTAGAATCCATTGTAATTGGTAGAAAACACCATTTCCAACATACTCAAATTCTTGCTAAAATTTGTATTGAAAGAATATGTGCTGTGTTTTAGAAAATTTAGCTCTGGCCAAAATTTCCCATATTGAATTATAAACATAAAAATGAGGCAAGTGGCAAAAGATTTTGGTAAATAATGGGCAAGAACTGGAAGCAAAGACACATTGAAGGAGGTGCTAGATATAGCACCAAGAAACCAATAATGTTAGCCTAAAGCAAATGTCTGAAGTGACAGGTGTGCAAACAACTATGAGGACAAGTAAATTAAAAAGGCAAATAAAAAAGGCAAAATCAATGTACATTAGCCAATCAGATGCCAACTTGATAATATCTTTTTTTTTATTAAAATAGTGTTAACAGTAATTTTACAATGGTCACATGTTATAGAAACTTTGTGATCTTCAAATGTTGTAATAAAAAGAACTTCCTTCAATTTTAGAAATACTTTAAGGTATTGTCAGGCAACTGCTTATAGTTATAATGCTGGGGAGCAAAATTACCCATTGTCTTGGCCAGAACATCTAGCTTGATGCAGACCAGGAAGGCACCACAACCCTAACGGCTTAAAGAAAGGAAAGTTGTTACAAAGGGGCTGATGGGATGATTTAAAGCTTCTTCAGAAAGAGAGATTGAGGTCTACTCAGGGCAAAGACTTCATGACTGGTGAGGAGGTCCAGCGTCTCTGCTTCAGGGAGGTGGGCCTTAATCAAATCTGTTATAACTGGGGTTAGCTCAACCCTAGTTTATGTAGTTACCCTTAGCAATATCTATTATGGTCTGCCGCAGACTGGCTCTGTGACCTTGGTCTAATGCCTAACCTCAATGGGTCTCTTTCTGTAGCACAATCAATACACTTCCTGTTCTTTTCCAGTCCTCACAGGGATGCCTGTGAACAAATAACATAGTACATGTGAAATTGTTTTGAGTTTCTCAGAGGAAAGAAACATTGTGTGATGGAAATTATTGTTGTTAGTAAAGTTAATGATTATTATTAGCATTACATTGGGATACACAACATGCCAGTCAAGATTTGAGTAACTCTCACGTAAGAAATCAACAAAGAATTCAGCTTCAATGTTGTGAGGGTTCTACTGGAATAGATACAAGGTTCAGGTATAATAAAATATTTTCTAGGACAGTGGTTCTCAACCTTGGCTGCACATTAGAATCAATTGGCAATCTTTTTAAAAGCCTGATTTATGGGCCTCATCCTCCAGAAATTCTGTTTCTTTGTTACTAATGTTGTGGCCCCACCCCATAACAAAGAAACAGAATTTCTGCAGGATGAGGCCCAGAAATCAGGATTTGGAAAAGATTCCCAGGTGATTCTAATGTGCAGCCAAGGTTGAGAACCACTGTTCTAAGAAGATTATTGAATCATAGGTTCATTTAGAACTCTCACAATTTTTTTCTCAGATTTTTTTAAAAATTGGAATTAGAAGATGCTCAAGTGCCAGATAAAATCTGTTCTGTTAGGTAAGATTGACTCAACTTAGTGATGGTTGACTGGCTTCAGTTTTTTATTCGGTTCCCTCTTCACACCCTTTCTCCTTCTAGAGCAGCCGTGGGCAAACTACGGCCCTCGGGCCGGATCTGGCCCGTTTGAAATGAATAAAACTAAAAAAAAAAAAGACCGTACCCTTTTATGTAATGATGTTTACTTTGAATTTATATTAGTTCACACAAACACTCCATCCATGCTTTTGTTCCGGCCCTCCGGTCCAGTTTAAGAACCCATTGTGGCCCTCGAGTCAAAAAGTTTGCCCACCCCTGTTCTAGAGCCTCCTCTACACACAACTATGAAATAATTATAAAAGAAGTGCATTGAACAGTCTCAACTCAGCAACATATAAATATGCAGTGTTAAATTTTTTCCAATATGAACATTATTTTCTGTTCTCCATCTACTGATGAAGCTGGGTAGTGGAGAAGCTTGACCTTTATGAAAGTATCTCAATACATTCAGAAAAATTTTTTTTCCCAGGTCACATTCAGTGTTTATTATGATCAATGTCTACTTTCAGTAGAGGGGTAACAGCCTGCATTTTCTTTCACCTGTGTTTGCTGAAGCCTGGGATATAGTAAGACTGACTGCGCATATGAGGGACTGAATGCTCTTTGTGAGAAATTGGGGCACCTCGATGGTTGGCCATTGCCTCTTCGCCATTTAATACTGGATGGCTGGTGTGGTTTGGTGTTAGTAAAGTTAATGATTATTATTAACTTTAGGTGGCCTTGGTGCCTTGAGGGCATTCTCTCTGTAGTGCCTTAACTTCAGAAATCATATGGGGTCAGTGCCACCTTCCCCCACCAAAAAAAACACCTCATGGATGGTCTCTGTGTGGGCTTCTGCTATGACCACCTAGCTTTGCTTGAGA
Organism: Myotis brandtii; assembly: GCF_000412655.1. Taxonomy (NCBI): domain Eukaryota; kingdom Metazoa; phylum Chordata; class Mammalia; order Chiroptera; family Vespertilionidae; genus Myotis; species Myotis brandtii. The sequence continues at coordinate 1,465,838 of NW_005358650.1, forward strand.
TTATGTATTCAGCCTGTTGTAATCCTTGCAAAGCCTCAGAACCACTGCATGGAGCCTCAGCTCAGGGAGAAATTGAAGAGAGCAATCTTTGCTCTATAGTGTTTGCAGGTCCTGGTGCTTAGCAAACATCCAGCTGTATAATGAACTGTTTGTGAGATGTCTACCTGCTCCCTCAAAGGAAAGAAGGGAAAAGAGGAAGTGCTCTACAAATAAAAGTCTTCTATTTTTTCTCCATGGATGCCCCTTCTCTCTTCTAACTAGACTTTCCTCTTTTTGTGTGTGTGCATGTATGTCAAAATTTTTGTTTCATTGGAAACTCCTAATGTCAGGGAATCAGCATAGTGACCCGTCCACTTCATATCCCTACATGATTCTTGAGAAGATCTGAAGCTTTTATAAATGAGTTTTTAAAATTTGTTTTTAATTTTTAAATTAAATTTATTGGGGTGACAATGGTTAATAAGATTATATAGGTTTCAAGTGTGCAATTTGACAATGGTTAATAAGTTATATAGGTTTCAAGTGTGTGAGTCTATAGTACATCATCTGTATATTGCATTGTGTGCCCACCATCAAAAGTCAAATTTTCTTCCATCACCATATATTTGACTGAGGGCCCTTTACCCTTTCTACACACTCTTCCCCCATGCACCTTTCCTCTGGTAACCACCTTGCTGTTGTCTTTATGAGTTTTGTTTGTTTTTCTTGTTTGTTTATTTGTTGCCTTCAGTTTTATATTGTACATATGAACGGAATAATATGGTTGTTAACTTTTTCTGTCTGATTTATTTGCCTAGCATGATATTCTCAAGATCCATCTATGTCATTGCAAATGGCAGTATTTCATCCTTTTTATGGCTGAGTAGTAGTCCATTGTATATATGTACCACATCTTCTTTGTGTAAATGAGTTTTATTTATTTTTTTTAAAACTTTATTGTTCAGATTATTACAATTGTTCCTCTTTTCCCCCCCATAGCTCCCCTACACCTGGTTCCCACCCCACCCTCCGCCCTCACCGACCCACACTGTCCTCATTCATAGGTGCACGATTTTTGTCCAGTCTCTTCCTGCATCCCCCACACCCCTTTCCCCCCCAAGAATAGTCAGTCCACTCCCTATCTATGCCCCTGACTCTATTATAATCACCAGTTTATTTTCTTCATCAGATTATTTATTCACTTTATTTTTAGATTCACTTGTTGATAGATGTGTATTTGTTGTTCATAATTTGTATCTTTACCTTTTTCTTCTTCTTCCTCTTCTGAAAGGATACCTTTCAGCATTTCATATAATACTGGTTTGGTGGTGATGAACTCCTTTAGCTTTTCCTTATCTGTGAAGCTCTTTATCTGACCTTCAATTCTGAATGATAGCTTTCTGGATAAAATAATCTTGGTTGTAGGTTCTTGGCATTCATCACTTTGAATATTTCTTGCCACTCCCTTCTGCCTGCAAAGTTTCTGTTGAGAATTCAGCTACCGTTCCGTCTTTTAGTTGTATTTTTGAAGTGGTTGTGCGAGGCAGCAATCTCCGGTGTTTACCTATGCTGCCATCTTGGTTTCTCCTGTATAAATGAGTTTTAAAAGTTGTTTTTATCCATTCTCTTTAGGCAAAACAACAAAAATATTTCATGGTAAATGAAATCCGTCTCCTACTATAAAAGATGTCAAGAGAGAAAAAGTCTAGGCTAATCCATTCCAAATTATGTGTGTGTGTGTTTGTATTTGTGTGTTCCCACAAATCAGAAATGTAGATATAGTTTTACTGATGTGGAAACTGAGCCTGTCACATAACTAATAAAAGGCAGAGGAGATATTCAAGTCAAGATTTGGCTAACTTCAAATTTTATATTTTTCTGCTAGAGAAAACTACCTCTAAGTCTGCTATCCCTCTTGGTTAGTTGGCATTTAAACTCCCAAATATGGGAGTTTTCTTTTTCTTAGGGGTCTCAGAAGAGGCATACTTACCTCCCATTATAGAAAGTGAAAATATTACATACTCATTTTCCTAGCTTCCCTCACAGCTCAGACAGGGCATGGAGCCTAACTTTTGCCAAGTCAGATGCATTCATTTCCAAGTAGGGGGCACGTTGAGGAGTTATCGCTTGTCAACAGAAGCAGTTACATGGCTGGGTTGAATCTCAGTGGCAGCCAATGAGATGTGTTCAGTGTTCAGGACTAGCAATGTCAGTAATGCAACCTGAAAAGTCCGGCACCCTGAGGTGGCAGCCGTGGTGTTCTGCTCCAACCAGGCCAGTGGTCTGATTTGGGGCATTATTCTTGGCTGTATGGCCATGCCTCTGCTTCCCAAACTGTTTCAATGAGTCTGAAACCTACCTAATATTCTTTAATCAGCTAGGGTTGGTTTCATTTTCTGGCAGGGTTCAACCATATTCAGCTTGTTTTCATCTATGCTTGATTTGTGTTATCAGGATTTGTGGTCTATAGGGTTTATCTGAGAACTAGGTAGTGTTACTGTTAGATATGTACTATTCCTTTTATTTTTAATTTTTACAAGCTATGTGTGATTTTTAGGACATGAAGAATAAGATTGCTGCAACGTACCTGGTAATATGCAAGAGCATAAATGAGTTTTGCTGTAACTGAACAGGCATGGGTTTGGAACTTGTGAAATGAGAAGCTAAATAAGCATTTGAAGTGATTACTTTTATGAAGTTATAACCTTCACTTGACGTCCGCCTGAGCAATACCTGCTTAGTTCAGCAGTTAACTCACATGAAACTTTCTACCACTCCTTCTTCCTTTCCTAACTGACAAATCTCTCCTTTGACTTTACCTTTATATTCTTTTTAAACTTATTTTATGTTACCTCCCTTCCTCCCTCCCTTCCTTTTTGCAAGCTCACTCCCAACACATGGACACACCCTCAAGGGCAGATACCATGTCTCATTTGCACTCTTCTCTCCAAAGTCAAGGCCAATGCCTGGAACAGCATAGGCAATCAGTGAATATTTATTTGAAGAAAATGATGAGTACTGTAAATTCTGATATAGTTAATTTCCCTCAAATTTCAACTTTGCTTAAGTCAAATTTTCAAGACTGGTTTTACCACATGATTCTTCATAAAGCTCTCATGATTCATTTGGCTTCTTTTAAAACCCCTACTTCCTTCTGAAATCCATATTTTCTACATTCTCTCCCATCACCCACCCCCTCTATGTAAACCACAAAACAACCCATGTGCCCTATACAACAAAGTGGTCCTGGACTCATGATTATTGTTTTAACTTTAGAAATCTCCTCTGGAAAACATTGATATTAATATCAGCACATTTAAGACCACCTTGTATTTTCACTTTCTCTGGCTCCATTCTATTGTGGCTACTTTCAATCCATTAAGACATAGAAGTGTTTTTGATTGCTTAGTGACACATGGTTTGTGTTGGTTATGGTTGACCTTTAAATAATATTTGGGGAAGAGAGAAGTTTAGATTGACTTTAGACATGCCTTTAACTTTCTGTGCTTAGAGCCTACCTCCCAGTCATTATTCTAGTCTATCGTGTAAAACTCTATTTGTGTTGCATGTCTCAGAATTCTGAATTTCATGCTGTGAAATAGGGGGGGTTCCATTTTGTAACACTCTCTTTCTAGAGCCTACTCTTTATTTTCAAAGAGAACAAAGATTATAGTGGAAGAAAAGAATGAGGATAATAATGGCTCCACTTTTACAAGTATCCTGTCAGGTTTTTGTGATGTAACCTCTGTCAATTTTAGTAAAGGCAGGTGAGAAAGACCCAGGGGCTCCAGCCACACAAGGCTGCCCTACATGTTCCCACTGTTCTGTCTAACCCCAACTCACTCCTAGTCTTTTCAAAAGGCGAAAGAAAAGGACATGAATAGTTCCTGTCTGTTGTGCTGCAGACTGGATAGAATATATCAAAGAGGAAATTATACGTTTGGGATTTGGGAAACATTCGTCATAACTGATCATGGAACAAACTGACATGGACTGGTGCAACGTGCTCGCCCCACAGTAGATTTACATATATAGGAAAAAAGCAAGGATAAGCAGTAGCATGACCTTGATGTCCAGTCAATTTCTTTACATCTTCTTTGACAATTTCTACTATCTTTTGGGCTTAAAAATATTAACTGAGATCCTTCTCTAAAACAGAACTAAGTTAAGCATCATGTTGTATAAAAAGATACCTTCAAGGCATTTACAGTGTAGTGGAGGAGGTGTCAAACAAATATAGCAAATTATAATACAATATAATACTTAATGACAACCATCTTACAGTGAGTGTTTTAAAGTATTCTAATTGCTGTACCAGTAGGACCTCATTTAATCTTTATAACAACCATATTATTATCTGCATTTTACAAAGAGGAAATCTGAAGCACAGAGAGGTTTGGTAACTTGTCCAAGGCCACACAGTGAGTGAATGGCGGAACAGAATTTAAACCCAGTTTGACTGCAGAACATGTATACTACATAATTCTACTATTTTAGATAGTAATAAGAGATGACATAAGGCAGTATATGTTAAATGTATGTGTATTACAGAGGTGGCAAAATGTTGGCTTGGGCTAAATCTGTCCCTTAGATGTTTGGGCTACACTCTCTTTTGCCTATATGTTGTTTAGAAAAGTTTCTGTGTAGCCTGGCTGGCATGGCTCAGTGGTTTGAACCAAGAGGTTCCAGTTTGATTCCCAATCAGGGCACATGCCCGGGTTATGGACTCAATCCCCTATGGGGGGCATGCAGGAGACAGCCAATCAATGATTCTCTCTCATCATTGATGTTACTTTCTTTCTCACCCTCTCCCCTCCTCTCTGAAATCAATAAAAATATTATAAAAGAAGTTTCTGTGTATATTTTTAAGTTAATTTCCAGTACTTAAAATCTGAGGGATTTTACATAAATATTAAGTTTTGGCTTCTCCTGATATTTCAGGAGATTTGGATATCTGCTGCCCACATTCTATGAGGACACTTTGTTTGCCATAGTGTCCACCACCACTCCCTTTTCCCACACAAACGTTGTGTGTCAGCTGTCATTTATCATCTGCTTCCAAACATTTTTTCTTGTGTTAGAGTTAGGAGGAAAAAAATTTCATATACTCATGTCTATCTCAAGTGTGAGCAAAATGAGAAACATACATATATACCAAGCATTTATGTTTATTTACTCACTCATGTTACCTGCCAGGTTTGAGAACCTGAGGTTGCAACCTATGTAGGTGAAACAAAAGGCTCACTTGGATAGGAAACTCTGCTTAAAATAAAAAAGGAATTTACTTGTGGCTTAGAGAGTGGATAGGATTTTTGTACGTAGAACAAAGTATGTTATGGAAGGTTGGAAGTTTAAATGGGTAAAATCAAACTGCAATTTGTATACAAATAGATTCAGTAACAAAACAAGCATCACTAAATTATTGATTGGAATAATTTGTGATGGTTTTGTTGAATTCTGAGGTTGAAGTGAATGAAATGTATAAACAAATCTAAGAATGTTTTAATGGAAGGACCAATCATATCTTCTCTTTCTCTCTGCCCCTTGTCTCCAACACAGACAGATACACACGGACACAGCCACATGCACACATCCTGAGATATACATACATACACACAAACATACAAATACACATACACACATGTACATACTGTTTTTACATTTGAATTGTTGAATGGCTTTAGGCAACAGAATTAGACATGATGTTGATACAATTGCCATTACTAGACCATAACTGTATCAAAAGATTCAGGTAACTGCATTAGAGATATTATTTTCCCTTAGGCAGGCACTTGTAGCAGCCACAGGGTCACAGAGTCAGTGGAGACTAAGGGATGAGCCATGGATGCTTTTCAGATACAACGGACAAGTGACCATGACCATGTGATTGCCAGACAGCCAAGGTCTGCCTTTCCTAATTCCCTGGCAAGGTCTGTTGTCATCTTATCTTTACTAGCCCTAAATCCTTGTTCTGGATGGAAAAAATAAAGTATTAAAATATATGGTTTAAAGCAGGTTATCACCTGGCATCTTTCAGAATAATAAAGAACAATTTCAGAACTGTGCTTGAGTGCATTTGACTAAAGCATCTTCATGCACAGTGAGCCTCACTGAGCATCAGTTTGCTACACTTCACTGGACCAGAGATAGTTCTCAATGCAATAGTCCATTCCAATTTATCTTATGCCAAGAAAATGAGTATTTCTTAAGCTCCAGAGGCACAATTCCCTTTATGTATTGCCTTGAGAGAAAATATTTCCAAATGAAAAACAAATACTTAAATCTCCTCCTTATTCCTCCCCTTCCCTATTTTTAAAAGATTAGATATTAGAGAAAAATAATTTGTGGTAACTGCACATTTTTAAGATGTTACCTGGCAAAGCTACTTTTGTTCAATACAGAATATATTTCTTAATAAACTGTTTAAAGCAAAAATAGGAATTTCACAGGTGTTAAGCCTATATTTCTCTCTTCAGATATAACTGATGATTTCAAATATGTGGATTTGGGGCCAGGAATGATAAAATCACTGGCGTATAATCTACACTAATAAAAGAGAAAGATGCAAATTGACTGTACCTTCATGATGCCCACCAGCCAATCAGGAGTGGGTATGCAAATTAACCCAACAAAGATGGTGGGCTAATTTGCATACGCAGGTGCCAAGTGACCAGGGGCGGGGTGGGACGCTTGTGTCATCACCATGGTGACAACACAGGCATTTCACATGCCCCAGCCGCTCCGGGCCTCTGGATAGCATGGGAAGGTGCAAAGGCAGCTCTGGGCCAGAGTGAAGGGAGCAAGGAAGGCCCATTCTTGCACGAATCTTCGTGCATCGGGCCTCTAGTAATAAAATAAACACGAAAGATTGAAAGTATATGCAAGTTACATATAAAACCAAGTGCTAACCAGGTTTTAGAATTGAGAAGTGCCAGAGCATTTGCTGAAGTGGGAAGGGCCTAGACATTTTGGGATTTTGTTCTTTAGACACTAATTTCCATCTATAAGTGACCCCCTTCCTTTCCTCCTCCCTCCTTTTTTCCTTCCTTTATGTCTCTCTTCCTTTCTTTGTAAATTGAATACCTACTCTGTGCCAGTTACTGTACTAGGTGCTGAGACACTCCTGTATTTGTTTGCTAGAGCTATATTTTCTCACAGTTCTGGAGGTTAAAAGCACAAGATCAAGTTGTTGCCAGGTATAGTTTCTGCCAAAGACTCTTGGCTTGGAGACAAGCCATCTTCTCACTGTGTTCTCACATGGTCTTTCCTCTGTGCACATGCATCCCTGAGGTCTCTTCCTCTCCTTATAAGGACACCAGTAATATAGGGCTCCAACCTTATAAACTCACTTAAACGTAATTACCTCCTAAAGTTCCTATGTCCAAATACAGTCACATCCTAAGATAATGGGGGTTTGGATTTCAACATATGAATTTTGGAGGAGACACAATTCAGTCCATTGTGACACTCTAATACAAGTACCTGTTTCTGAGAGGCTTATGGTGTGATAGAGGGACACAGAGACGGAAACAAAAGTGTGAATCACTTGAGGAAGGATAAATCACTCTATTTCTCAATTATTCAGCATTTTTCCTGTAAATGATGGATTGGGTAAATAATATCTAAGGTTCCTGGGAGTTTTGATGGTCTGTGATTCCAAGTCTGTGTCTAAAATTGGGCCTGAAACAGGGGGTGAAATAAATATGGAGAATGGGAAGGGAGCATGACTGAGTGGCACCTGCTCCCTCTCCAGGGGTCACTAGTGTGACCACGATCATTCCCATTCAGTTGTTTAAGAATGGTTCCCCGTCTTCCATGTATTTCAGGGAGTTGATGATTTTTATTACTCTATCATCTACTAACTTTACATTCTGAAAGAATGAACAAAAATGTAACAAATTTTAAAAACACAACAACTCTTTCCTTGGAGGGAGACAGACATTTTGTTGCCTGAATTTAGGGACTGAGTCCCTGAAAAAAATTCCAAAAACATATACCACCAATCAATAAAGTAACTCTCCCTACTATAATATCAAGTGAATGCAGGGGAAACCGTTAGTGTTGCATATTCAGTGACATACATAGGAGGCTCCTTTCCATAACTTGTGATTCTTCCTTCTGCAAATGAATTTCCCTTTTTCCTTTTACCTTTTATCCAGTGTGAAGTAATTTAAAAATCCATTAACACATATTGCCATGTTAATTGGATGATATTCTTCAAGGTCAAGAAACTATCAATAGATATTGAATAGTGACTATAAATAAACTCATCACAGTAATTAGATTTGTCAATTAAAATTGGGACCAGCTAACTCTATATGACTGGATTAAAGGTGGATCACTTTGGGAAAATAATTTTGCTCTACATAATAGATGAAGATTAGATGATGATCTCATATGCAAGTCTGACCCCTTCAATGAAATAAGCTTCTGATTTTTAAAATAACAGATTCAAAACCTCGTGGAAGTGTGGATGTGGCTGGATTTTCTCTAGAAATATAAAAAAGGTGAAAACTCCAACACATATTTACCAAGAAGATAGTCTAATAACAACATCTAACATGTATTAAGAACTTTGTCTATACTATGTAGAGCCTATGAACCCAAACTTTAATGGATTATTTCTTACTCCTCCTAAAAGCTACATGAGGAACATAATTATCTTCTTTTTTTGCAGGTGAAACTTCCAAGGTCATTCATACTACTAATAAGTAAGTGCTGGAGCTGGATTAAAATTTAGGTCCATCTGACTCCACCCCCAACACTCTTGTTACCTCTCCACATGTGCATTGCATGACAAGATAAATATTTTAATTAGTTTCAATTTATTCAGCATTTTCTCTATGTACATAGAGAGAAGTGAACATAAGTGTAGCAATGGTAAATTTTCACTGAGGACAACAAATATCCCATCAATAAATAAAACATTAGCAGCATCCCCAACCCCCCGGGGCACCTTACCAGTCTCAACCTCATTCCATCAAGAATAAGACTCTCTCCTGACTTCTAACAGCACAGATGAGTTTCACCTGATTCTGAACTTTATAGACCAGGAACTGTACAGGATGTACTCTTCTGTGCTGGCTTTTTTCCCTCAGCCTTAGGTTTTGGAGAGTCAAGAATATTTTCTGTGTATAGTTATAGACTGTTCATTCTCCTTGCTGTATAGTATTTATTGTGTGAATATATTACATTATGTTTCTACATTCTGCTCTTTATGAGCATTTGGCTAGTTTACAGATTTTGATGACTACAAGTTGTGATATGGCATAACACTCGGCCAAGTTCCTGGGTCAGGATGGTGGTGCAGTTTGTATTTATACTAGTACTCTATTTTTGTTGCTTCAGGTTTTTAGTAGAATTTTCCATCTTTCTAATTTTAGTCATTCTAGTGAGTATGCAGTGATTTTTATTGTGATTTTAATTTGCATTTCCTTAATGACAAATGTTCATAATTTTAAATATTTTCTTTTTATTTAGATATTCTTTTTGGTTAAGTCTTCCTTTTTTTCACCTTTTTACTGTTTTTTCCTATTGATTTGCATAAGTTCATTATATCTTCTGGATACTAGCCCTTTGCTGAATATCTATATTACAAATATCTTCTCTCAGAGCATTTGTTGACATATACTGCATAATTTTAGCTAATACATGAGATTTGAATGTTTTGCTCACAAGACTTCACTTAGGGTTATGCCCCAGTCAAAACATGATACTTAACTTACATATTTGCTCTGTTACTACTTAAGGATACAGATTGCATACTCCCCAGCCCTGTCCAGGCCTCAAGCTCCCTATCCCTGAGGTTAGAACCAGAAAGATTCAAGAAGCAATGAAAAAGGTGAGGTCCATAATGTTTTGTAATACTCTTTATAGTCTCGGGAACATTACATAATTTAGAATAGAGTTATATTTAATAGATATCAGAAGATTAAATTAGTGTTTGTAAGAGATGAGTTGCCAGTGTAATTGTCATATTTTAGGAGATTTAGGTAATTCTCATGGAAAGGAAGAAGAGGTGTTTAGAAACTGTGCCCTTTTGTTAGCAGCACATGACATGTCTATAATCTTTCAAAGACAACATCAGTATTGTTATGCTGAGCTCGGATGTGAAGGTCATGTTAAGGTCATGTTAAGGTCATGTGATAACTTGGCCCACACCTTTTGTTTATGCAGTGTCACTTTCTCTTTCTGCTGCTCTCCTTCACTTTTATTTAAATATCTCTCTCACAGAATGTAATCTGTTATAAACAGCAGTTTAAACCCATGAGAGTTTATTGGTTTCATGACACAAGAATTCAGGGGCGAGGTGTCCAGAGCTGGTAAAGCTGCCCAAGAAGGTCACCAGGGACTTGGTTACTTTCCATCTTCTCATGCTGCTCTCTTTGGCATGTAGGCCTTTGTCCTCAATGCTTACTGACAGGATCAGAAGATGACAGGCAGCTGAATCTGCAGGGAGAGGCTAAGTCTTCCATGCAGGAAGAAGCTGTGAGCAAAAGAACTGGTAGGCTAGTTCTTGATAGGCTTTGCATTCATATTAAAAATCTCTAGGAACTTCTGCCTATTTTTTATGGCTCCAAATCAAGCTGGAAAATGGGAGGTTTTTGCTTTCTGGCTGCTACATTAGGGAGGGCAAGGACAAAGGGTTTTGTGAAGGAGATGTCGTCCACAGAATAGGCCATAGGTAGGACCTTGGCATCCCATCCTGTTTTTCTGTTAACTACTCATTATTATAAAAGTATTAGACACTTGATAAAGCGTATTTGAAAAGAGCAAAGAATAAAAAATTGTCCATCATTTTAACACCCTAACCAGTCACTATAAATATTTTAACTTGCATCTTCAGAAAACAAAGTCTGGATACTTAGTGTGCTCGCTGTTGGGGGGTGTTTCTGCTCATATTTGTTCTCAGTGGAGAGAGGTAGGTAATACCCACACACACTCACACACACGCACACACGCACGTGTACACACATGTACACACACACTCGCACATGCACACACACGCACACAGCACATCTATATTTATTTCTTCATGTGCCTGTGTATTATGAAAGCAATGAGTTCACACTAATATATTTAACTTGAGTCCCACAGCATAGGGCTCATTCTAGTTGTCTTTTTCCATATTTGTTAGCTCTGTCTCCACCGTGAGAAACATGGCTCCCTTCATCCTTGTTCCTACTTCCTAGAGAAAGCTCTTCTCACTCACAAATGTTCCTGCTACTCACTGGCCCAACAGACCACCCACACCCCATGCTGGTGCCTACTTTGCTTGGCAACTATTAGTTTCTAGACTCGATTTTTCAGAAAAAGAAGGGAAGAGAAAAGGACACAGAGAAGAAATTATTTGCCTTTTTATTTTATGATGTTTTCTGATGTTAGAAATTTTACATTTTTAAAGTAAGTAACAATGCTTTTTGATGATTTATTATATTTTATGTTTAAAATATGATGTCTCATAAAGATATTAAAAATACATTATTTTTTTGGATCAGTTAGACATTTATTTTGTTATTTAATGTGAGGGGAGGGTCTGAGCTAATTTTTTCCCTATTACTATAATACCATCTTCCTTTTTTTTTTTACTTTACTTTTCTCATTTTCACTTCCTGTGGCTCCTCTAATCGCTTTTCTTTTGGTTTCCTTCTACTTGTATTTACTTTTCCTCTTTGCACCTCTGTTTCTATGTCCCCTGCTACAAGAGATCAAATATGCCAACTCTGTCCTACAATGATGGCTCTTCGCTTCCCGCCTCGCCTCCGCCATCTGCTGAGTGCTCTCTCCCACCACTGAGTAATTTGTCAGGTAGGTGTTAGGCAATCAGGCTGAGTCATTCACAGTAAGGAATGCCAAATAAATCCCAGATTTCTAAGGCTCCTCCTAAGAAAGTTTAAGCAAAAGAGAACTCTCTGATTCTTTCAGCCCTAGCTTTCAGTCTGCACTGAGAGTCAGAATTATTGTTCTTTCCTATAAGGTGACTGTCTTACTTTAAGCAAAGTGTGGCTTGCTATTCCAGTGGATTTCTACTCTTGGAACACACTGGTCAGAAAAGGTGTTCCATAGTATCTCAGTCAAATATTTTACCTGTTGGAGAAGGTGAGTTTAGAGGTTCCAGAAGCATCCCAGGACAGCTCCTTTGATCCACCTAGTCCTTTCACGCCTCTTTCCCAGATTAATGGGAACATGCTTAGGCTGCATGTTGGAAACAGTCACAGGTTTGACCTGCTTTACAGTTACGTCTCAATATGATACCATCAACATAATGATTGCTTTTCACTACTGCAGGTTTTATATTATGGTAGTATTTACACTTTCTAATGTATTTCCAGGCTTTAAAATTCTATAGCATTGTTATCAGACCACAATTTATAATAAGGGATTAAGGAATTAAAGAGATAAAGATAAGGTTTAAAGAAAATGAACTGGAAGGACTAAAGGACAAGTGAGTAGATTTCCTCTTCTCTTGATTCCCAAGTGAATGCATTTATGAGGAACTTTGCTTTTTTTTTTAGAAAGATGCACATGTTCTGAGTGAAGGCAGAGAAAGCCTTAAATTATGTCATTACAATTAGGCCATAGTTGGGGATGAAGGCGGTGAGAGAGTATATAACATATTTGCGAGCTGAGTGATTTTTGAAAACTATCTTCAAGGTGAAAGTAATAAGCTAACCCTTTGCCAGTGTTTCTGGAACATACAACTTGATTATATAAGGGAGCAGTGGAGTAGATAATTAGCAGAATGGATAGTTCCCTACATTTTTCTATTAATGTGGGCAAGGGGGTGTGGTTGGTTCAGGTTGTTTAGTAGACCTTCAATATTCTTTCCTTCTCCACATTTGAAGCTATAACTTTTTCTTATTTCACAGAAGAGAAGTAGTATTTACAGAAGTAAATAGCTTTGTTTTGTTGTTGTTTATTTTACTTTCTTGAGGTCCTTGATCAAATATTGGGTTTCCAGTCAGGTCTTCCCACCGACCTATATAGAAGTGAGCCTCCCTCTCACTCCCTATACCCCTGGACTTCCTTTATTTTTTTCTTCAGCCCTAAGCAACATCTGACATGCTGTATATTTACTGGCTAAAATTTAAATGATAACATAAACGGACTGAGTTTGGCTTTTTACTTTGTTGTCATGTCAGGGTTTTTATATTCTTAATCCTACCACCTAGACTACCACCTGTCACATGATAGGTACTGAGTAACTATTTATTGAATGGATGGATGACTGGATGGTAAAGGAGAACAAGCAGCTTAGTTTGCTTAAATGTTATAAGGGCTGGCTCTCATGCTTGGGTGTCAGGGTTGGGAGGGGGAGAAAAACATGTGTGGGAAAGAATGGGGCCCGAGCTCAAGTGTCAGATGGTTGGCACCAAAGTCCTTGGCATGGAATCCTATTTCTGTCTGAGGGATGATGAAGTTGATTTATGTAGCATGAAGGTGGGTGATGGACTTTATTAGGCAATAGAGTAACCAATTAGGATATTTTCATGTGGAGGTAGACAGCCCCAGAATTTTTTTTGGTCAGTAGAAAAGCAAACCTAAGATGTGCTAGGTAGGAGATATTACTTTCAGGTCTTACTGGCCCCATTAATCTTGAAGTCTATTTGTCACAAACTGTAACTTCTTTGATTATAAGGACTTTGGTGCCAACCATCTGACACTTGAGCTCGGGCCCCATTCTTTCCCACACACGTTTTTCTCCCCCTCCCAACCCTGACACCCAAGCATGAGAGCCAGCCCTTATAACATTTAAGCAAACTAAGCTGCTTGTTCTCCTTTACCATCCAGTCATCCATCCATTCATTAGTGTATATATATATACTAATGTTCTTTTCTTAAGAAATATTTTCAGCTTACAAAGAGAAGCAACTAAAAAATAATAGCACATTATGTATATGAAAATCAGCAGCTGCAATGCGAGGAAAATAAGGCAATGAGATTTTTAAATTAAAAATATTCTAATTTCAAGCCTCCTGTCTCTTACATTAAAAAGTTCTCTAAGGCAACAAGATATAGCTATACAATCTCAAAATCTGTTTTAATCTTAGCTCTGCTGCAAAACTAATGAAATAGCAAAATGGGGAATTACTTATGTTCTCATTACTTCAGTTTCTTTATTTGTATATTAAGGCTGCTGGACTAAAGTAGAGTTAGCAAATATGTTTCATCTTCTGTGCCAACTGTGATCACTGGTAAGGACATCCTGGAGCGCCACGTGGATAAGCACTGGAGACCACACTGAGGCTCAGCACAAGCGGGAGCGTAATTGGTTGGCGCTCTGCCCTGGCTTTAGGGAAGAATGGTCGCATGCGCGCACTGTGTCTTTGCTATCCTGGGCTATGCATGCAGTCTATAAGGTAGTTTTCAGTTCTAAAATTCTATCATGTACAGTCTTTGCAATAGAGGTAAGATTTTGTACGTAAAAGATGTTAAAACATTAATTTCAGTTTATGTTTCTGGAGAACCTGAATATGTTTCATAACCACTTATTCTAAAGGTACTGTGATTTATATATTACTCATAGTATTTGTGTGCTAAGTGCAACATGATAGGTGCATATAAGCAGTGTCTGGAAATAGTACTGATATTTTGCCATGGAAAACTCAAGTTAACATCAATGAATATTTACCTAAATTAGGTACCTAATTTACCTAAATTAGGTTTTAGTTTAATTTAAAATAATCTTGCAGTTTTTACCCACTGGCTTTGCCTCATAATAAATCCATAGGAAATATTATCTTAACACCCAGGAAATGAAGCATTTTAATCTTTCCAAATTACTATAGGAATTTCTAGAATTGAGTGATGCTGTCTCAGTTAAAATAAATATAAAGGTGAGACATAGGGGAGAATATCTAGAGATAGAGTTAAACTTTAAACATGGAAACTTCATTAAAATGCAACTGTGGTCTTCTTTAATTTGTATTTCTTAGAGCAATTCTTTCCTGGACCCACCTCCAACATGCCACATAAAATAAATTGGAAATTTTAGGTCAAGTATATGGACCTGAAATAACTTAATCTACTTCAAAGAAAGTATCAAGATATAATGTAATTATATAACTGGCTGAAAAATACAATTACGTTCTGCATATTTTTCATGCCACTTTGTAACCTAAGTGATCACAAGAAAGAAATGTCAGTTTGTGGAAGTATGTGTGTGTTTTTCACATAACTATTAAATGTATCTCATTCATCCTTAAACCTAGCACTGACTTTGGCACTTAAGTTCTTACAATTTTATAATATAAATAATTTAAATAGGACTTTGGATAAGTTACTTTGAAATATAGTATTTCATGTATAATCCTGGAGTTATTTGTGGTGTTTGGATGATCTGAAGTCATTTTCTTTAATTTCTGATTTTTGATATATAATCAAAAGATTTTTATTTTAATTACTGGAAAAGGACATTTAGAAATCACCTAATTCAGTCCTTTCATTTCCTCTTCCTCTCCTTTCTTTTACTTTAGAGTTGATGTGATTTCTTTATTCATCTTGGTCATTTACTTTTATTTTTGTTTTCCCTTCTCTCTTATTATGTTCCAAGAAATACAATGAACAAGCCAGATCCCACTAGATGACTCTGAGTGTCAGCCAAACACCTGGTTCAAAGTGGAATGTCTGTTAAATGAACCGAACAGTGGTTTGCTTTTACATCCTGACCAAATTGAATGATTTTTGTCTGGACTGGAGTGATGGTTTTCCACTCAGACTCTCCGATTTAGTCCTTTTAGTAAGCTGGTTTGATTAACGGAGTTCATTTTCCCACATCACTATAATTTCTAATTGCCCCAAGGTGTCTGTGGTGTGCAAGCAGCTCAGGGCTCAAGGTGCTTTTTGTTTTTGTTTTGAACAAAGCAGGCATATCCTGCTAGCAGGGCCCACATTATGTTCATCTTCAGCATCTTGGACAATACTTTATCAGTAGGCTCTCAGTATTTGGTTTTTCAATCTCTATGTATTTTTTTATTCTGTTTACTTTAGATATGGTTAAGAGGTTTCACCTCTTAAATTAGGACCCGTGGTTCTGATATAAATTCCTTTGGAGTCTTAGTCAAATCACGTTGTTCTTCTCAGTTCTTTTATTTTTATTTTTTTGTTACTCCTCACCCACAGATATTTTTCCATTGATTTTTTGAGAGGCTGGGAGGGAGGGGGAGAGACAGAGAGAAACATCAATGTGAGAGAGATACATCAATTGGTTACCTCCCTCACGTTCCCTGACCAGGCCTGGGGATCAAGCCTGCAACAGAAGTACGTGCCCTTGACCAAAATCCAACCCAAGACCATTCAGTCTGTGGGCCAACGCTCTATCCACTAAGCAAAACCACCATCGGCCTTCTCAGCTCTTTTAAAGTCTTCCCAAATGTTGACCGTCTTTGAAGATTTCATGTTATGGGAACTCCATTTGGTATCTGAGATGCTTCCAACAGTTGCAAGTGCTCCATTCTTTGCTTTTTCTTTTTCTTTTTTTCTAGATTTATTGAAACTTCCAAATTATTTTTTCATTGAGTATTACTCATAGGCTTACAAATGAAAATTTCTGAATAACGGGTACCTTTGGAAAATGTACATAATATAACCCCACATCTCCTTTTGTCAATGATGAACCACTACAGAGAAGAGAAGAGAATGCTAGTATTTAGAACCCAGCAGGAATGCAGAAGTGATAATCTTGTAGTTCTCACAGGGAATTAAAACTGGATGTAGACAAGCATTTTCCACGGGAGGAAATTAAATCAAAGAAAGATTAAGTGTTCCAAGATGCACACCTGTTAGCGACTAAAGGATCCTTGGACTCCTATTTCCTATTGACTGCACTGTTCTGAGAGGTGAATCCCAAGTTCCTCAGGTATTCACACCTCTCCATCTGGATTCCTGTTCTTTCTTCTGTCTAGAGCAGCGGTTCTCAACCTGTGGGTCTCGACCCCTTTGGGGGTCGAACGACCCTTTCACAGGGGTCGCCTAAGACCATTGAAAAACACATATATAATTACATATTGTTTTTGTGATTAATCACTATGCTTTAATTATGTTCAATTTGTAACAATGAAAATACATCCTGCATATCAGATTTTTACATTACGATTCATCACAGTAGCAACAGTTATGAAGTAGCAACGAAAATAATTTTATGGTTGGGGGTCAGCACAACATGGGGAACTGTATTAAAGGGTCGCGGCACTAGGAAGGTTGAGAACCACTGGTCTAGAGTCAATCCTGGATGACCAGGTCCTGCTAAACTTTACTTTCCTATGAAACAATTAAAAGAGACACAGTGAAGGATGCTGTGGTTAAGGCGGGAGACTGGGTATGGGTGAGACATGAGTGGTTAAACATGGAGGATTTCATATACTATGTTTAATATTTTCGAAGTTTTTTTTAAAAAGTCACCAAGTTACAAGGGCTTTTAGAGCAAAAACTAACCATCCCATAACCATCAGCACTCCCCAGCAATTGTTTTCTTCCTTATTCTGTTATACAGGAGTGCATTCCAATTTAAGGTACTTTAACTGTCAGAAATATCAGAAAGAGCTTTTGCACTTTAAGCAATCTTCCCAAACCCTTCTCAAGTAGATACACAGAGCAATTTTGAAGCAATCCTTGTTTTGCCTTCCCATTGCCCTTTTACCCCCAGATGTAGCTTTCAGCTAATTAGCTCTTTCTGCCATCACAATGGGAGTTATACCGTGCTCTACCAAGAGAGGTAAATTGGGGAAGGTCACACAACTCTAGCATGGCTGGGATGTATTTGTAAAATCTATATTTTGTTTAGCTACTTGACACCTAACATTTCAGTTGCCCAAGTGCTCACCATTTCAAGGGTTCCGTGAACTGAAACTTACCATTTTAACTCTAGGTCAGCCTCTTTACTCTGTTTCTACCTCCTATCCTTAGGTATTACCAGTCCCAAGTGGTCATGAAATATATTTTAATTTTGCTTTTTAAAAATTTGAAGAAATATTGAATGTCAGGACAGAATCACTCGACTTACTTCTATAGGCACATTACCTGAAGATTAAAAGGCAATAAAAGAACAAGGACCCCCCTCAATAGTCTTAGCGTATAGTGTGCTATGGAAGGCAGCAAATCAGAGGGCCTCGCTCTGCTAGACCTTCAAAGAGGAATGAAGCCAATTAATGTGCAATTACCGGCAGCAGCGCTTTATTTGAAGGGTCTTTTACAATGAAACTTTTTAACAGGATAATTGTAGGCATCTGCTTCATGTACCTTAGTAGCGACATCGCCAGTATTCACTGAGATCTTCTGAGCCTTTACAGCTTTACACAAAAGGACATATTGGCAATTCCATTTTCTATATAATAGGCAGACTATGCAAAATACTGAGCTAGAATTCAGCATTGTTGTAGAAACGCTTAATGTCACCAGAGCGATTGACTCGTTCCACCTGGCTCTCAGACATTGGAGAAGCAAAACATATGTACCTTAATAGCAAAATGTAGGCTTAATGAACATGCAGGCGTTGTGTTATACCAAATGCAACAATCGACATGATGGCACGCTACTTAAGAACATGTCACAATGTTTGGTTTTTAAGAGGTTTGCCTTTGGCAGTGTTTCAGGGAAGAATGTGTTCCTTACATTTGCAGTCCTGTGAGCCAATAATAAAGTGTTCAGCATATGAAGCTGGTATTTATTTTAAATTGCTATGTCAATATTTTTGTTTAAAAGCAGGTTTGATTCCCTGTGTGGACTTTGTTGAAGCCTCCTATCACTGCTTTTTTATTTGAGTTTGATTTAGCTCCTTTTCCTCCTGATTTTGTGTTTTGCAGAATGGCTTGCATGAAAGCCTTCTGATTGGGCTGGGGGAGAAAGTTGCTCTGTGAATTTCAAAGCCTAGAAAATGTAAAAAAGGAGCAAACAATTGCTGAAGGCTTCAGAGAAGTGGCTGCAATCAAGCCCTGTTGGTTCTGTGACCTTGAAGCTTCCCAGAATAGCTCCCACATTTGGAATAATGGAAGCCCTGGATCCCAAAGCCTCAGGGTGACCTCATCACCAGCAGCCCCCTTCCTCCTATGGAGATGTCTCCAGGCTTTATGCCAATGTTTAGTCCTTTAGCAGGAATCCAGAAAATCAGGCTTTTGTTTTCAAAACTACAAAATAGAGGCAGCCATTATGGAATAGTGCATAACTGATTTAATCCTAATGTGATGTCAAAACAAATTTACCCAGCAGTTGAGAGAATGTTTTATCTACCACAGATACAATTGTCTTGTGGATGCCCGATGCTCTTCCAATAAATTGTTGGGTACTTCTGGTCATGAACTCTCACAGTTCTCCATGCCCAGGCACATTTCCGTGGGGTAATTAAAATGGTCTTTTTATAACGGCAGTATGAAACAGTATGCATCATCTATACACACTGAGCTGAAAAAAATATTGCATTCATAAATTAAATTGGACATTTTGAAAGGTTAATGCAAAAAGCTACTTTGCTCTTGGTAATCAATAAGGAAAAAAGGATTTCAGGTAATTAAAATCTGTGAAGTGAACATTTCTCATTTGGAAACTATTAAAAAGAATATAAGCAGACAGAGGCAAGAGATAAATATGGAAAACAAGTGCTTCAAAATTTGTGTTATATGTTGGCAAGGGAATGTAACAACATATATCCTGAGGTCTGAAGTAATATAACATGTTATTACAGGTAGCAAAACAAATTATATAGTCTGTGTATAAGTTATATATGTACATTACTTAATGTAAGCATTACATTGCAATTTTATAGGATGACTATTCTGTATTTTCAGCTCCAGTTAAGCTATTGCAGAGGGCTTCCTTACTCAAATTTTGACCCAGGAACCAGGATGCAGCATGGGTGCTTGGTTAGAAATAAAGAAGTTCAGGCCCCTCCCTGACCTACTGAGTCATACTCTGCAACTTAATGAGATCCCAGGTGATTTAAAGTTTGAGAATATTAAAGTTTGGGTGATTGTCCCATAGTAAGGTGGGTTGCCTTTTAAAAATTCATGGTCATTTTTAATATATATATATTTTTATTGATTTTTAGAGAGAGAGAGGAAAGGAGAGGGAGAGAGAGAGAGAAACATTGATGTGAGAGAGAAACATTGATTGGTTGCCTCCCTTATGCACCCCAACTGAGGATTGAACTTGCAACTTGAGTATGTGCCCTGTCCAGGAAGCAAACTGGCAACCTTTTGGTGCATGGGATGCTGGTCAACCAACTGAGCCACACCAGCCCGGGCCATATTCATTTTTTAAAGCTCAAATCAGTAGTGTTTTATGGGAAAATATGAGGACAGTAACTGCCTCTCTAGAGGTTATTCTAGAGCACCTGACTTCCCACAATGTAGCAACTAAGGAAAACATTCACAGAGAGTGAGCCAAACTCTATGCCCAGCACAACTTGATTGTGGGTCCTTGTTGACACAACCTGTCTTTTTGTCTCATGGTCATGTACTTTCCTCTTGCTTTGCCATTTGTCTATCAATATTTGATCTCTGGTTCTAGGTGATAGTTTCCTTTACTCTGTGAATCACTCCAGTGGAATTTTTTGATTCCTTGGTTGGAATAGTCTCAGCTTTTCATAATTTTTCTAGAATTCTGACCCTGGCTAGAAACATTAGATTTTGAAATATCTCAATACTTTTCCTTCTGTGATGGTTAACTTTATGATGGTTTATTTGACTTGAATGGGCTAAGGATTGCCCAGATAAGTGGTAAAATATTTTTTCTGAGTGTGTCTGTGAGGGTATTATTGGAAGAGATTAGTGTTTGAATCAGTGCACTGAATAAAATAGATGGCTCTTCCCAATGTGGGTGGGCATCACCCCATCCTTTGAGGTCCCAAAAGAACAAAAAGGCAAATAATTAATTGCTTTCCCTGTTTGAGCTGAGATAGCCATCTTTTCCTATGCTTGGACATTGGACATAAGTTCTTCCTTCTTGGGCTTTTGGACTCAGATTTTGACTTACACTATCAGCCCCTTCCTCTAATCCCCCACCTGCAAGTGGAGCAGCCCTTTGATTGATTGCCTGCTTATGATTCCTGCTTCCCTCAGTTAACCTCTTGGTATTAGGCATACAGATTCTACTAGATACAATACACTGGAATATAAAATTCATTTTTCTTTCTATTAAGTTTTCATATAGCTCTTAGTACATTGAAATAGCATGTTTCATTTTAGTTTTGACATAGAGTTGTAAAGATGTATTGTTCTATGATGGAAGAAACTTATTCTGCTAAGGATTAAAGTGTGTCTCTATATATATTTTCCAATGAAGAGTAAATCCCTGATTTGTGTGCTGTGTAGATTAAGGATGGATTATAAAAGACATGGTCTAGGGCACCTAGTGTATATAATGGTCATACAGGTAGGCCAGTATATAAGTTCTCTGAAAATAGAAATGATAAGAAGGGCTTTAGGTGCTCAGAGTAGAAAGTAATCATCCAGCTGATAGTCAGGAAAAGGCTCAAAGAAGCGGCAGTGTCTGAATAGAATTGAAATGGGATAGGGAAATGGTATTTCCAGCCCAGGGCATAGCAAGGCCACAGTTGCTAAGACAGATATATATATACATATATACATATATATCATATATATATGTATCACATATACATATATATGTATATAATAAAAGGGTAATATGCAAATTAACTCTAACAGCAGAGAATGACTGGGAATGACTGGTCACTATGACACACACTGACCACCAGGGGGCAGATGCTCAATGCAGGAGCTGCCCCCTGGTGGTCAGTGCGCTCCCACAGGGGGAGCTCTGCTCAGCCACAAGCCAGGCTGACGGCTGCCAGCACAGCAGTGGTGGCGGGAGCCTCTCCCGCCTCCTCAGCAGCACTAAGGATGTCCGACTGCAGCTTAGGCCTCCTCCCCGCTGGCAAGTGGACATCCCCCAAGGGCTCCTGGGCTGCCAGAAGGATGTCTGACTGACAACTTAGGCCCGATTCCCCAGGAAGAGGGCCTAAGCCAGCAGGTGGACATCCCCCGAGGGGTCCCAGACTGTGAAAGGGCTCTAGTGTGTGTGTGTATGTATGTATATATAATGCACCCAGAACCATGATGGATATTTAGGTGAAGCTGAGTATATGTCAAGGCAAATGGTGGGAGAAAGAGAAATCTGAAACAATGTGCTAGGCAAATGAACCGGATCTCTAGAAGGGGCATTATTGTTAGTGACAAAAAATGGGAGAAAAAGAGAACTGTAGGGAGGAAGGGCATAAAGTTCAGCAGCTTTGTGCCTGAATGCCCGACTACTAAAGACTGGCAATTAAGGTGTGTATATAATCTTTCTTTGTCAGTCTAAGCAAGGTTTCTCCTGCAGGGGGAAGAAGAATACATTAGAAACCAATGGCACCATCAAGTGATGGACAGCCACATAGCACACAGATAAAATGATACATTCATCTAATAGATTGAGAATCCTGCAAATCCATTGGCTAAACTTTGCAACAAGTGAAGTGATTGGTTCAATGAATGAGAAGAGAACAGGTGAAATTGGGTGAATGGAGAACAGTGTAATGGAGGAAGCGCTGACCCAGGAATTAGGACAGAGACTCTAATACATATTCTGTCCTCATTCACTGTGTGACTTCTGGCAAGTCCCTTCAACTTCCACAGCTTCTGTGTCCTCTTCTGTAAAATGAGGATCATCTCTTAGGCAGTGTGGATACAATTTGTCTAAATTTCTAGTTCTTTTGAAGATCACAATCAACAAACAAGTTTTGATTGGGAAACTGTGCCAAACCAATGTGATGATGTGGGAAATTTAAATGTCTTTCTGAATATCAAGATTATAAAAATTTGTTGAGTCTTCATTCAAGATCTTGATTCACATGGAACCACTGTTGAACGCTCAGGTAGGAGTGGTAGAAGTGCCGAATTTGGGAAGACGCACCAGGGGCCCCAAGACCCATGCTCAGTGCCTTTAAAAAAAATTATTGATTTCAAGAAAGGAAGGGAGAGGAAGAGAGAGATAGAAACATCAATAATGAGAGAGAATCATTGATTGGCTGCCTTCTCCACACCCCCTACAAGCCTGCAACCTGGGCATGTGCCCTTGACTGGAATCAAACCTGGGACCCTTCAGTCTGCAGGCCAACACTCTATCCACTGAGCCAACCAGCTAGGGCAACTCACCGCCTTTTTGACCACAGCTTTGCTGGAGGAATTGGAAGAGGGCTGGGATGAGAAACCATGACTGGGGACACCCCAAGGTGGTTCTAGAATAGGACATGCTGTTGTGCCTTCCATAAAAATATTCAACCCTTAGCCTATGCCTCAGTCAATGATGCTTATACTGAAAGTTGTTTATTATTGTGGAAGATCTTACAAAATTTTGTGATTAAGACTTACTTCCAAATGTGGCACAGTGGATTTGTGCCCTGCAGAGATTGTCTGTCAATCAAGTAGTAATATATCTCAATGGAATATATATATATTTTAATTCTTGTGGCTGTAATTACCTCTCATAATTTTTTTCTGCACAGTTCTACTCTGAAAAGATAACTGCAAAAATAGAAAAAGGTGTATTTTCAGAAAATTATTCACAATTAATGCCAAGTGAGTAATATTCCTAAGAGTTTAAATGTCAAGGGAAAGACAATGCTAACCTGACTTCCTTCACTTTTCATACGGAGGCCTGGGCAAGTTTGGGCAGGATAAAGAGAAAAGCGCCTTTTATCCCCAAAGGCTTTTAAAACCTGCCTTTAGTAGGCACTGTGTGTCTTCTTTTTGTAATCTCAGGTTTTATAGTCTCCTTTATCAATTGTGAGAGGTGTGGAAGGCTAGTTTATATCTTTTATAAGGGACACCTGGGTCAACAGGTTGAAAGAACTTTGAAAGTTATTTTGTATCTTTGCCAGTCGCTGCATTGTGTGAGAATCACTGTAGCTAGTGTGTAAACTACCTTTGAATAAGATGGAGAAAATGGAATTTATCAGGGGACAATGCCCTTTGTTTAGAAGGAGCAACAAAAGAAGAATAAAAGGACATAGCCAGTCTTCTGTGTTTAGTGTCCCATTTTCCCAGATAAAAAAGGGGATAATATTCAATCTTGATTGTGCATAGAGGCCTTTGGTACTTTAAGGAGACGGAGGAAGGAGGAAAATGAAAAAGAAGTAAAGCGACCAATATGTTCTTGAACTGTGACTTGTAGCAGCTGCATTTAAAAAAAACAACCATTATATTTTGTGGGTATGTCTGTTGAGGCTTTTCCATTATGTGTGCAAACACAATCTGATTAGTATTTGTTATAAGCTTGTCTTGTCTGCTTTTATTACAGACATCACCTTCAGATGTGGGGCCACTGCCGCTATTAAATCAGGAATATTTAGCTATTATTTGTAATAAATGTCAGCAGGGCTGAACTGAAACCAGCAGGAAATGTTCAGGGCAGAAAACACACTGACATTCATTCATGCAAATTTGTACCACTGGTAGAATTAATCATGAAGAGGGAGGGTAGAGCATACAATGCATTTATATTACTGGTTTGGCCAATTCTCCTTTCTGAATGTGAGAGTTATAATGAACCAAAAGCAATCTGCTGACAGATAGTCCCATGTGAAGTGCACACAGCGAGATTGACTTTCCAAAGCAGGCATGTCTGGGTTTATAGTGGACGGCGCCCCCCGCCCCTTCCCTCCACACCACACTGGCCCTCTGAGGTAGCTTTGTGATGCCCTTTTTCCTTTTTAAAAAACATCTAGGTTTAGCATGTGCATAACTCTTGCCTCTTAAAATCACAGGGATATTCTAAAGAACATACTGCCAAGTGTTGGGCCAACCCTCCCCTCCCTACCCTGTTATAAATCAGGGTGGTTGGGTCACACTGGAGATATGCTGATAGGAATTGGGCTATTAATTGCCTATTAAGAAACTGTAGTTTACCAAAAAGGAAAGACATGAAATCATTTTTAATCTGCTTCTACGTAAAGTGAGTTGAACAACCCATACAACTAAATAATCTCCTCAGGGAAGATTGCAATCACCATTTTCAAACACCGCTAGTGAGTCAAGTTAATACCAGAAAAGAATTAGTGCACTTACTAATTTTTTTAGGTTAGAAAAATACAAGATGAAATCATACTTTAATTTTTCTCATTTTCTCATAGTATAAAATTATTATTCACTGGGAGACAAAAACTGTGGAAAGACGCTAACATAAAAATTATAGGTGATTTCAAAGATGTTAATTATTTTTATTACTTAGTCCTATGATTTGAATAAAACACATGAAGAACATGAGATAACATTGTGCTTGATAATGTTAACACAAAAATGCTTTTAAAAATTGTATACTAATATTAATCAAAATTAAGGAATCATCTCCTAAGATGTTTCTTATAGTATGAAAATCAGTTTGAAATAACGATTTTCTAAAACAGTGTCACTTTCCCTTCTGCTTTGAATCATGCGCATATTTACATAATGCATATTATAAGCTGAAACGCTAATCTTACTAATTCTAATCCCCCATGTGCTTATAGTTCTTGCATTATTTTTCTTAGCATAGGTTTTAGAAGAGACTTTGTACAAGTCAAAGGGAAAAGGACATTCTTGTTGATTAAGTGAAAGTTGTGCTAAGTATAGTAACTGAATTGCCTGACTTATGCTATAATTAGGGAGATCAGTAAAGGCATCAAGGTGAGGGGTAGGACATGTTTTCACCGATGGGATATCTGCAATACTAATGGGGAAACCAGGAAAGCTGATGCAGCAGCATTGCAACTTCACGGCTTTCCAGAGCTGAGCTACTCTTTTTAACAATGTCCTTATGGTGTAATTATTGATTCATTTTTGTCTCATTTTGGAGAGGATTTTCGGGAATTATTGGAACATACGAAAAATAAATGAATAGAAAAGATGTAAATTAATGGCGATGGTTAACATCTTTTTTTTTTTTCTTTTGTATTAATCCTCACCTGAGGATATTTTTCCATTGATTTTTGGAGAGAATGGAAGGAAGAGTGAGAGACAGGGAGAAAAACATCGATGTGCAAGAGAGACATCAATTGGTTGCTTCCTGCACGTGCCCCAACCAGAGCCAGGGGGAAGTACATGCTCTTGACCGAACCTGGGACCCTTCAGTCTGCAGGCCGATGCCCTATCCACTGAGCCAAACTAGCTAGGGCAGCAGGTAAAATCTTTTTATAGGGAAGGTCAAGCTGAGGGGGATGTTTACACTGCAGATACATTCACTATTTGGCCTGATATAGTTTCTAAATCTGAGTCAAAATTTTGTCTTTGAGCTTCCTGGTGGCCAAAGAGAAAGAGCAATATGATTCTTATGTGATTAAAATTGTTGAATAGAAATAAGAGTATTAGTAATATGAGGCAGGCACACTCTGGCAGCTCCCATGATTCCTGCCTCCTGGTATTTATTTCCTTGTGTAAACTCTTGCATTTGAGTATGGCCAGGATCCATGACTTCTAACTACCAGAGTATGGCCAGGGGGCAGCACATGCATGGTTCAGTGTGAGTGATGACATAAGATTATATCCCTCATATTGCTAGGACTCTCACATTCTTTTCCTTGCTGGTTTGAAGAAGCAAGATGCCATATTGTGAGCTGCCATACCAAGAAAACCAATGACAAGGAGGAGGTAGTCTCCAGAAAACAGCCAGCAGGGAACTCAGGCCCTGATTCAGGAAGCACAAGGGGTTGAATGCTGCCAACAATCACATGAGCAGATCCTTTCCCATTCGAACCTCAGATAAGACTGCAGCCCTGGCTGAAGCCCTATGATACTTAAACAGAAGATCCTGCCAAGTCATTTCTGGACTCTGGACCCACTGACAATGTGAGATAATAAGTGCATCCTATTAAAAGCTCTAAATTTGTGGTAGTATTATTATGTAGCAGTAGATAATATAAGGAGAAATCTTTAGTTTCTCTTCATCCAGATCAAATTGCCTGTTTCCCTCCTCCTATTAACAAAACTTGCTTCATTTACAAACTGTCTAGACAGTTACTTAACTTCCCTGTGTCTTCTTCCTTATTCATCTAGAGACAGTTCCCTTCTCTCTATACCCAAAGAAAAATGAATGTCCACTCTCTGGAGAAACTCTTTTTCTAAAGATTTTGATGCCACTTTAAAAAAATAGCATAGCACAGTTTACTCAGTAAAAGTGTGACATAGAATTTTAGGAGAGAATAAAATAGAAAACACATTATATTTATTACATGTCTGACTGGTCTAAGTACATACATGTTATTTCATTTTACATTATTAGAAACCTTTTTGTTTTCATGAAAAATTGAAACAGAGAGGTTACATAACTTTCTTAAGGTCACACATTTCTTAAGTGCAAACTGGAGTCTGATTCTAAGTAATTTGGTTTCAGCACCTATGCTTTTAATTACTATGTTATCCTGTCTCTTAAAGGCTATTAATAGGAGAAGACAGCTATTAGAGTGGGTATGATTGGATATAAAGCTGAGTCTAAGTTTCTTGATGATACTTGCAAAAGCTGAAATGCGTTAAGCCACTTAATTTTAATTGTGTAAGAATACATTTATAAAATGGGCAATGAATCAGCCTCCATAAACGAAAAGGAGATTCAAAGGGTTCTTTTGAAGTCACCTTTGGCTTCCCAATTAGGCATATGACCCAAATTATCTCTGCATCAGGAATCTCATTTCAGAGCCCATTTTTATTAATTTGAGCTTTATTTAAGAAGGCAGCATTTTTTTCATTGTGATTATTTTCTTGTACCTTCAAGTTCCAGCTGATGTCTTTCAGAATAAATCACATTTGGCCTCCTTTTGCCATTCCTTCATCGCTACCTTTTCTGCCTTAATCGTTGATGTTTTGTAGGTGTGATGGTTAGTTTTGTGTATCAGCTTGGCTGGGCCTTGGTGCCCAGACATGTGGCCAGACATTATTCTGGATGTTTTTATGATAGTGGGTTTGGATGAGATTAATATTTCAATCTGTGGACTTTGAGTAAAGCAGATTTTCCTCCCTCTTGTGAGTGGGCTTATGCAATCAATCGAAGGCTTGTATAGAACAAAGGACCTACTTTATCCTTGCACATCAGTTCTTCCTGAATCTTAGGCTTGCCACCGACCCTGAAATTTTGGATTTGCCAGTCTCCATAATCATGTGAGCCAATTCCTTAAATAAGTACATATACACATCCTAATGATTCTGTTTTTCTGGAGAACCCTGATTAATATCAGGGTTAATACACTTGAGTGATGATAGTAACAGGGACTGTGCTGTACCTAAAGAAGCTATAATCTGCCTAAAGGGGTAGCTACTCAGCTCCTATGAATTGCAACCACTGGAAAATGCAATCCTGGTACTGCAAAGTTTTTAAATTTTTAAGAGAATCTGAAAATCTAGATTTCTTCTTTAAATTTTCCAAATTTCTAATGTTTATAATTACTTCCATTTATACAAATAAAACATTAGTGGGTCAAAAAATGAAGGTTGAAGGCCAGAGTTCACCTATAATCTTCTAATGTGCAGTTTCCGTCATAAAAAGTGGTGAATTTTTGCTGAATATGATGATTTCTTGTTTCATTTTTTTTGTTATTATAACTAATGTTTACCTTTACTTTCTTGTACTATATAGGTAGCAGGACTAATGAACTCTTAAGGCCATTCTTGGATAGTGATAATAAGACCACATTACCTGAATTCAGGAGAATGCTTATTTTCCTATTTGTTTTCATTTAAAGCCTTCTATAACAATTATTATGTAAAGTTTAAAAGGAAGAAGGAATGCAGAGCACATTTTTTACTATCACTTCAATTTATATGTATTTATCAATATACCATTTTCTCTACAGAAATTTTGTGTGGCTTCTTATTTTCATTTGGTTTTGAAACACACTTGCTGAATTAGCAACAGCCCATTGAGATTCTCAATCCCAATCAGAAGAATACATAAGAATTTTTATGCAGGCACCATCAGTATTTATTTGACACTGGGCAAATTATTTAAGTTTTGAAAGCTTATTCTTTTCTATCAATAAAATATGAAAGTTGAGAATGAAAATCAGGAACATTCCTTTCAACTTTAAGATATAATGATTCTTGGTTTATGGCAACAGCACACAAGTTACATTTTGGGAAGAGCTGATGAGACTGTCTTTGTAACATTAATCTCTACATCAAGAATATTGCCTTTTAAATAACTTGCAGTGGGGTCAATCTGATTTCACCTAAACCCTTAAACTTGAGTTCCAATTTGAAGAAAATTTTAGGGCAATGAGTTACATTTTTTCTGTAATCGACAGGTTCACCCTTCTTTTATTTGTTCCCAAATACGGATTTTTAGAATAAACCAAATTCAGCAAAATATTTACATAAATTGCTTTCATAGGTGGGATGGTCACACCCATTCATAATTTCTTTGCTTATGTAAAGAAAAAAAAAAACACACCTCACTAAACCTGTACAAGTGTAATGAAATGGATGTAGTAATATTGTTCTTCACTGCAGTGCTAAACAATCTATAATAATAAAAGCGTAATATGTTAATTAGACCAGACAGCAAACGACCTTCTGGACGACCTACTGGACGAAGCTGTGGCTGCGAGGGCCGAGGCAAGCCACCGCGGCTGCGAGGGCCAAGCCCCTTGCACAAATTTCATTCACTGGGCCTCTAGTAAATAAATAAATAACAGTGCCCTGGCCAGGTGGCTCAGTTGTTTGGAGCAAGGAAAAAAGGTTGCTGTTTCCATTCCAGGTCAGGACACACACATGCCTAGGTTGCAGGTTTGATCCCTGGTTGGGGTGCATATAGGAGCAATAGATTGATGTTTCTCTCTCACATTGATGTTTTCTTTCTCTCCCATCCCCTCTCTCTCAAAAAATCAATAAGCACATCCATGGGTGAGGATTAAAAATGAAAAATAGTAGCAGCAATATCACACCAACATGATATCATTTATCAAAAGATGACTTAAACGTTCTCAGGGCAACAGGTTCTCTAAGCACACTCCAAAGGTCATTCTGGGTTTTCCTTTTGATTTGTTTGTATCTCTCTTCACGCTGTTGGCTAATTATGCCAAATTCTATATGTCAGTCTTCTCTGTGAACATAAAAAATATATGTTAAATAGGATAGAAGTTTCTTAATGAATAGAGTTCAGTGACAACTGTGACCTAACTCCGTAGGAAAGGAGAATGAAATGAAAATGCTTCCAATTCTGAGCCTCAGTGTTCCCAACGCATTGAAATAACTGAGTCTTCATCAGATATGGGTCTCCTCTGCTTGAGAAGAGTTTTTATGATGAGACTTGATGCCCTTAACTTTACCTTCTTGGTGGTGAATGACCATTCAGATGAAACAGCTTTTTTAAAGAAGCACTGTCCTAAATTGTTTTATCTTGAGGTGGAAACATTTTAAAATTGTATCCTTTTCTGGACTTATGTGTTGCTCTATACAGGGTTAGGAGATTTTCAGAGGCCTGGGAGGCAGTGAGCGTGGACGTTTTTGTGTTTAAGTTAAAAGCTCCTGCCTTTGATTTCTCAGCTGGCGGTTCTAAACTAGAGCATTTATATTTGTTAAAAATTGATTTTTACCATGGCTAAAAAGTGGATTTATTTTTGTTTGTCCTCAACCATTCTTATGAAAAGGAATAAATAAGAAGGAAAATCTTTTGGCAGCTGTGATTTCCCAGGTTACTTGAATATGCCCTCGTGGTCCCGTATGACCATGACCTGAGGTCCTTAAATCTCCTCCACTGGGGGTAGGAAGTATGTCACAACTCACTAAGAGGTTATCTGCACATTATATTGATTTTTATAAATTGCGTCTTAAATTATAGTGGGCAACATGACACATGTAAACGTCACTGAGATCAGGAACTATTTGGATAAAATTAATACATTTTGCTACGAGTTATTGTCACAGCTATTCTCTCATACTGTACCATGAGTAATTGTCCTTTGGTGTGTTATTTAAAATACAAACTGTTGTCTTCAGTCTCATTGAAGGTACATGTTGAGTAAATTGTGCTCCTTGTTATGTGACAGATGTCAAGCTTGGTGCCTAAAAAACTATACTCCTTTCCAGGTCAGTCTTACCTATCCATAGCCATGGCTGAAGCATCTGACCTGTGCAGATGATGGAACTCTGCCCCCTTCATGGGACTGATTGGGAAATAAGGAAATAATTAGTGGTTAAGAAGGGGAGCAGAAGCTGAAAGACTTCACGAGATAGACTTAGAACCCTGAGTGATGATTACAAGCCAGAGTTCTGAGAAGGCAGAACTGTGAGTAAGCAGAAGTTACAAAGGGGAGGAAGGGTTGCAGGTCTGTCTCTAGTTGTATGAATAGCATTAGAGAAGTATGTAATTAGCAAGTAACAGAGTTAACACTGATGTAAAGGTTCTACCATGTTGCAAAGTTTTTATCCTTCTGGGCACCAGATAGTCGTGGGTTTTTGTAGTCATGTATCCTTATGGTACACTTCTGGTTAGATAACTCAAGTTTATCTCTATTTCTTGACATACAATGAGAATTATTCATTTTTCTTAGCAGCAGGACCAATTCTTTAAGTGAAATATTTTTAGCTCCCTAATATTTTATTTTTTTAATTCTTTTTTTCTTTTATTAAGGTATTACATATGTGTCCTTATCCCCCTATTGCCC
>NW_005358650.1:1497551-1527757 GCF_000412655.1 Myotis brandtii
CTCCACCTTCCCTCTGAGGTTTGACAGTCTGATCGATGCTTCCTAATATTTTAAAGCAAATGAGTCCTTCACACTTGAAGCAATGGTGGGAAGCTGAAGTGCCCCTCACCTTCTTCCCATTATTCTCTCCATTTCAGGAAGTCATTATACAAAGCAGTTGTGCAGTTATATTGAACTTAAGAGAAACTGTATTCTAGGAGCCAGTAATGTAAATATGTTGGATCTGGTAAAGCAAAGCATCTTCAGACATCATATTAAATTAGTATTAATTTTAATTTATTGCTTTTACAGCTTTGATCATATTTAATTCATACATTTTTATTTTATATTTATGTAAGGTGTGTATATCTGAAACTATGTTTTAAATATTTAAATTACCATAAACACAATTGAAATTATTATGGGTAATGTAAAACGCATTATTTTTCTCTAAAATAAAAGGTGTCCACGGGAACCACTTGACTGACATCATTGTTATGCTGTTAACATTATGGTGTTCACAGAGTGGTCTTTTATCTGCAAACATCCTAGTAGCAAAATTATATTTTTAATTAGATAATTTTAAATAGGAGCTGTGTGTTTTTGCTGAATAAAGCAGGATAAATTGATGAGTCTCTTTTGATGTTTCAAAGTAGAAAAGCACTATTTGAAACCAAGTAAAGGTTATGAAGATATTCCTTACATCCACATTATTTTGTTATTCTTATTAGGTCTTTGAATGTAAAGGTTATGTTTAGAGTATTTGATGAGAGTTATTTAATAATAGTAATATAAAGCCAAAAGGTTGATTTTTGAGGTAACATCAAATATCACAACTTCACAATATGTTGATTTGCTGGAAATATTACTTGCAGCCATACTTTCTTTTAGGAGTCTCTATATTTGTTGATAGTGAGAGACATATTAGCTTACCTTTCTTTTCACCTTCTTCTCTTTAATAATTGTATTATAGTGAAAATATGGAGATTATGTGTTATTGGAGGAAGCTAAAAGTGAAGTAGAGAAGAACCAGGAAAATTACAAAAGAAAATAGAATTTCAATGATAGTGGTGGTAAAAATAAAACTTTCTTTATCACTAGCAATATCAGTAAAATAATCTCCAGAATTAAACTTAGAAGTGTCTCTGCTGTTGCATTTTTGTAATAGTGGAGAGGTTGTTTATGGACAAATAATGTTTCTTAAGCAGCAACTGTGTATAAGAGACTGTGAACAGTGGTTCATACATAATTTTACCTTCACAAAACTCTCCAAGGTCTGTGTTATTACCCTGGTTGTGAAGAATATGAAACAGAGATACCAAGTAGTTAAGTAATGTGCCCTGAGTTACCAATGTATGAACTTAGGTTTCAAACCCAGATTTTTCTGGCTTCCAAATTCATATTGTAGCTGTTATATATCTTTAATAAAAATCAGAAAGATGACCATGGAATGCCATGCTTTTAATAAAACATAAGGCCTCTGTTCTTGCAAACTAGTTTTAAAGTTAAGTCATACACTAATGCTCTATTAATGTTTGGAGCACTGTATACATTTTAAACCTTCCAGGATAACTAATTTAAAGAGAACACTCTTATATTTGTAATATTTAGAACATCCCAAATAAAACAAATAGTTAAATTATTTTGTCATTGCATTCTTTAGAGTGTATATTAAAAAAAGTGGGAGACTGCTTGTCATCTTCAGATGGTTATCTTTCAGGATTCTTAATTATATACTTAGTGTGCTTACAGTGTAATGAACCAATATACTAGTTGCTTGTTAGTTCTAACATTATCAGTGTTAATCTTACTACTAGTTTCCAAGATTGAAGACTTCATTGGACCAGTAATTCTTTTGGGGGGTTTTTGTACTCCTTCATTTCTCCAGGCTAAAAGCATTTGCTCCCATTAGGTCATCGTTTTCAGTAGCAGAGGGCAATTCCAGTATTCACTTTTAGGACTCCTGTGCACTTTGCAGTTACACAGAAAAAGATGATGGTGTGTGTCTCTTAAGTGACTGAAGAACACAGTGGTTCTCTCCCCAACCCTCACCCCATCCCCCCCAACACAGCCCATTACCTCTGGCTTCCTATAAACCTAGGGTCAAATTTAGTACACATTTGTTGTAACTAATTTTTAATCTCATTGTTGAAAGCTTTTTATTTCTCTCCAAAATCTATTCTTATTCTGTACTCATAACCACATTTTTTGGGTACTATGATTATAATTTAGACTATTTTCAATCCTTTTTAGAAAAAAATATTCTCTTTCCACTGAATAATATGGCACTATTTTCTGTAAAAAATGATCATTTAGTGTGGAATCTATGAGGCCAAGGAAAATTATGACTGGAGAAATAATGTATTGAGTGTGTTAGTGAAATTTATCATTGTCTTACCATATTTCCTATGTAACAGTACCACCTTTTAAAAAGTTGCCTAAAGGGGGTTGCCTTTATAAGCTTTCTTTGGAGTATTATTTGTTAGCTACTTGAAAAATGTGAAACGGCAAATCGCAAAATGTGTATCTGTTTAAAAGTTGATCTTCACAACTAAGAGATAATAGTGGCTTTTGACTTTATTATTCATTTCACACAGCAGTGGACAGGTGGTTATTGTACAACTCCAAACATTCTGGGGCGAGATTTGCTGTAATAACACAAGCCAACAGGTTTAAACCTCACAAATGACCTTTTAAAGGGCAGGCATTCAATGTTGACAAAAAATGATCAACAGCAGGCTTGAGTGTAGAATATAAAAATTAAAAACCCTACAATTAGGCAGCTTATTTAAAAACACAGGATGAGAGCCACAGATGGTTCATATTAACAAAAGCAAACAAACAAAAGACTAACAACAGGAGTGTAAAACTAGCAGTGACAAAATATGAACTACGTATTTTAGTAGACTGGCTTTAAAATATATCTCTCATCATTAGGATTTGGAGGTAAAATACAGTCTTTAAAGAAATGTACTGTCTAATAAAGGTGATAGAACTTACAGCAGTTATATAAATAAATGTATAAATGTATATATATAAATGTATGTGCAAATGAAATTTCACCCTGTAAAATTATTTGTACAGAAGTATGAAACAAGTTTGGAAAAATATTTTAAAAAATAATGTCATGCATGAATAGATACAGATGTAAATTCCTGTGCTTCTATGTTCCAAGAGCTATACTTCTCTCAATCCGTTCTTCTGCCAAATCATACAAAACTTACATATGGAAAAGTGATACTTATTTTCTGAAGTAAACACTGCATTCAAATGAGACTTATAGTCAGACTAGAGGCCTGGTGCATGAAATTCGTGCACGGGTAGGGTCCCTAGGCCTGGTCGGCAATCAGGGCCCATCTAGGGGGCCCCCACTGGCACCCACCTTGGCTGGTGGCCTGGCACCGCCCACTCACAAGCTCCACCCCCCCACCCCCCCACCGGTCAGGGCCTGTGGGCTGGGGCAGCTCCTGCATTGACTGTCTGCCCCCTGTTGGTCAGTGTGAGTCATAGCAACTGGTCATTCTGCCATTTGGTCGATTTGCCTATTAGGGTTTTATTATAAAGGATAATATTTATGAGTCGCCTACTGTGTCTACATGACACTTCATTAAAAGCTATGTGGGAGAGAAGATGGTTGTTTGGATGTGGGTATGTGCATAAGAAATGATGAGAATGGTTTTTGTCCTTATGAGTATAGTGGTTTGTGGAGTACATGTTTGTGTTTTATAAATTAATCTTCTTTCTTTTTGTCCACCTTTTCTTCTAGGGCTTCTACCTCCTTTCTCTTTTTAACAGTATTTCTTTTTTTTCTTATATTTTCCAGATACTTACACCCTGTGCCCAAAGTTATTTAAGTGGAGGAAGTATATGGTTGAATTGCTAGGGGGTAACATTTTAGCTTTGATTGATTGATTGACTAATTGATTGATTAGAGAGAGAGAGAGAGAGAAACATCAATTTATGTTTCACTTATTTATGCATTTATTGGTTGAGTCTTGTATGTGCTCTGACTGGGAATTGAACCCGGATGGCACTCTTACAAACTGAGTCAGGGCCACGCTTTCCTTTTGTATTGGCCTCAGTTCTTGACTCAGTTCTTAGTCACAGTGGATCCCCCTTTGTGACTGTTTCTGGCTGTGTGTGTGGGAAAGGGAATTTGATTACTAGGCTTATCAAAAGGGTTAGAATCCTTGATTTTTAAAAATAAGTTGAGGGCATGAGCAACAAAAGAGAAGAAGAGGTTTCCTCAAATGCCAACACTAAACTTCAACTTTATGAATGCCCTAGCCTAGGCATTTGATTGTTGTCCTTCATAGATTCTTTCAAAGACAGCAGGTGAGGCTGTCAATAGGAAGCTAATCTATTTGATCTCTTAAATAAAGTGAATCGTTTCAAGGACACCTGATTATATGGAACACTATTCTATATCAAATTGCTTTTATTAAGTTATTTTATAGATTGAAAACTGAGTAGCATAGACAGTTTAGTGACTTTCCAGCACCACTCAGCAAGTCATTGTCAAGATAACAGACTTCTGAAACTGAATGTAGCATCTAACAATCAGGTAATTGTGTATGTGCATTTTTTGCCCAGGCCTCTTTTGGGCTCCATTATATTTTCTGTGGTTGCTTGATTCTTTCAGCTGGTCACACTTCAAAGGCACCAGCTCTCAGAAGCAGTCACCCTTGGAGGGACACCATTGGCCGCGTGTGGCTCAGCACTGACCTGGAGACCCTGACTCTGTAAAGCAGCCCAGCCACACAAACCTGCCTGTGATTGACTCACAGAATGTGCGCCCCCCATGGGAGCAGTGTTCATCTGACTTAATGACTTGGATGGACCAGGGGTAGGAATGTGACACAAAAATTTGTGTGCCATAGTTTTCGTTTTCAAAGTTATGAACTCCACTTACCAGAATAAAGAAATTTTTTTCATTTGCAAGATTTCTCTCTGACTTCTTCACAGGTCCTCTCTGCTACTTTAGACCTGAATGAGCTATAAGTGGGATAATGTGGAACATGAGAAGGATAAGATGTTCAAGGGGGACAAGGCAGGGAGGGTGATCCCTTTCTCTGCTATCTCCTAAGGACTCGTTCAGTCTTCCAGGTGGCCAGCCCCCTCATCAGTACCAGCACCTTAGACAATGTCTCTCCCAGCGACTGGTACCTTTGTCATCCTATTGTTGCATTCAATGGCAGTCTGACAGGGCAGTGTTGGCAGAATTTTTCTAACCTCAGGTACAAAAGCAAAGCAAAACAGTTATATGACAAATGGGTCAGAGCCATTTCCTACCTCCCTTTGGAAGGAAATGCTTTTATTATTTTTCGTAGACAAATGAGAGGGAAGGCAGGCTGTTGTGGGAAAAAGATAAATCAAAGAATTTTCTTATGTTTTGATCAATACTAAATGCTTTGACACATGTTTTCCACTGGGAAGGCAGAACTGGGGTTGCCATAGAGTAATTAGAGGCTGGTGCACTGAGCATTGTGCATGCCCCTCAACCAAATACCACAGGTGGTTAAGCCTTTTCGTGGGTCTCTGTGCAGGGATCCTCCTTCCTGGTGGTGATGGGGAAGTATCTACAGATGTTTTCTGCAGCTGTCTCCCAGCAGGTATACATCTTACTCTCTTGTCACCTACTTCCTTCCTTCATTCCCATATCTATCCATTCCCTCCCGATGAACTTTTTGCTGCTGTTCTGTCTCTCACACCTGCTTCCTAGATCCCTTGACTCTGACTTAGGTTTGTCCCTTCTTCTTTGCACCTGCAATCTGGCAAGAAGGCCATCTGTTCTTTTCCAGATCTTTTGTCAAAACTCACTTTTGGGAAATGTTTCCAGTACATTACCACAATAAGGGCATTTCTAAAGATTAACAGTTCGGCATTCAAAACAAGAAAAAATATATACACACACAAACATATAATAAAATGCTGTCCTATCTTTAACTTGTCATTCATTAAATGTGAACTCTATATTACATTTAAAGATATTCATTTATTTGATAGATATTTACTGACTAAAAAGACTCACAAGCTTAGATCAGGAAGAAATTAGCCTGGCAGTGAAATAGTACATGGAAAAGTAAATAAATATATCCCTAAAAATCAAAAGTGGGTATATCAATGTTGAAGCTATATTTTGTCCTTCTGAAAGGAGTTTTTAGGGGTAAAATAAGCAGGCTTGGGGAGTTTTAGGATTAGGGGGTCCGTGAAGGAGGAAGGCATAGTTGGTTGGGGGCTTGGGGCTGCCCAAAGGCATACATTCACAGAGACCACAAGGTGCCATGAGGATATGGGGGCGGAAGACATCCATTCACAGAAGATGGGGAGAAGCCACAGGGTATGGGAGAAAGAGGAAACAAACTTTCAAAGGGGATGGAGAAATGCTGACAAATGGGAGAAAGAGGAGAACAGATCTTCACAGGAGATAGAGGATTCTACCACTGAAGCGGGGAATAAAGAGGGGCACCACGTGGGTTTGAGCTTTGAAGCTGATATAGTGACCAATCAGAAGGGAATATCAAGAAATAAAGAACTGCAGCCTTTGTAAACTTAGCAAAGAGGAGCTTAGTGGGTCACCCCCCTTGGGACCCCCTCCCTACATGGGAGTCTGTATTTGCTTTCAATAAATTTCTTTTTTTTTTCAACAAGCAATTTTTATTGGTGTGATGATAATATTATAGTTTACGTTCAATAAATTTCCACCCTTTTCATCTACCACCTTTTGTCCATGGCCTCATTCTTTGAATCCACCTGGAAAGAAACCACCCTTGCATCCTGCTCAGGGAAAACCACCCAACTCACTTCTAATATGACTATCATTAGACACATTACTATTATACCAGGAAAAATAGGAAAGTCTAATAAAAACTATTGGAACAGATAAGGTATCATGTCAACAGATACCTTATATAGATATCTATCTATCTATCTATCTATCTATCTATCTATCTATCTAATTTTAAATTTGTTTGAATCCCCTGGAAATTTATTTTCCTGTTACTTCTATGTAATTCTATTATTTATCCTCAAGGTTCTCCACAAAACTCATTGCTTACCCATTCATAATTTCCATACTATTGCTAGCTCCTATTATCTATACTTCTGCACTTTCATTTAAATTGTACAAACCCAGAGCTTTAAACAAATGTTTTAAAAATTGTAATTTATTGTAGTCAAAGATAATCTGGATAAATAACAAAGATTTATTATGCATTGTTTTTATTCTTTTTTTGTGGATGACATAAAGTTAAGATTGATAAAGAACCCTTGGGATCCATTTACCTATAATTGTTTGCATATCCTATCTTTCCATCTGTAGCTAGTTTTAATGACTAAAAAAAAAAAAAAAAAAAAAAAAAAAAAAAGAAAAACTATATCCCTTTCTAAAGACAAGAGAATCACACACTGTTCTGGAATGTAAGAATTTGTGCAGATGTGGAGAAGGTGTTTCAGCCTGGCTTTCAGAATTGAGAATTGATTATCTTACTTGCTTTATTTTTTTAAAAAAGGCAATTCAAAAGTGTGTCATCAGCTCCTTAGAGAGAAATAATTTCAAGTAGGAACATAGAAGAGATAAAATGGGGGAAGTAGAACAGAGGATAAAAATAAATACAAATCTTAGAAGCATTAAAATAATTTTCTAGCCCTAACCGGTTTGGCTCAGTGGATAGAGCGTCGGCCTGTGGACTGAAGGGTCCCAGGTTCGATTCCGGTCAAGGGCGTGTACCTTGGTTGCAGGCACATCCCCAGTAGGGGGTTTGCAGGAGGCAGCTGATCGATGTTTCTCTCTCATTGATGTTTCTAACTCTCTATCCCTCTACCTTCCTCTCTGTAAAAAATCAATAAAATATATTAAAAAAATAATTTTCTAAGTGTATTTTTTCTTTGAGTTAATTCTCATTTTTGTAAGGAGGTTTGATCTTAGTAGCAATAAACAAACTGATCCCTTCAGCTCTAATTTCTATCCTGAGTGAAATTTACAACGATGAATGAAATCACAGTGTGGAACAGTTCTTTTGTACTTGCATTTTGGTGGTAAAATATATTTGGGGAATGCCTGCATTGGTGAACCTTGAGGATATCTAGCCATTTTCTTTGCCATGGTATTTGGAAATATGTTGCTGAAGATGTCTGTAAACCAGTGAGAATCCCCATTTGCCGTTTTGATGCCTGAGGACAGAAGAAAAGCAAAGATGATTTATAATAATGACAAATACTTAACTACATAATTGGGTGACTTCATTTTCATTTAGGGAGGAGAAATTAACACTTTATACAAAATATACTAAGGGCAAGCAAATTTTTAATAAAATTCATTAAAACATTTTAAAAGGTACTTTAAACGTATTTTTTAAACGTACTTTAAAAAGTCCTTGGGTGGAAATGTGCTCATTTTCAGACACAGGCGCCTCCCTGGCATCTTTGCACGAACGCTAAAGGACCATCACAGCCACTCAAATCATCAAGAGGAACAGAGACCCGAGCTGCATAAAGTGAACAAGTCTTTCCACTGTAGGGGGATTTTTTAAAATCAGAAGTTTTCTGCTTTCTAAGGTGGTAAAACAAAGTTTCAATGTTTGTCTCCCCCATGATTTCCTTTTCATGGGTTTTCCCCTTCGTTCTTTCTTCTAAGCAAGTAGTAACTATATACTCCTCCCCCCTCCCCCCCAAAAAAAATCAGTTTTCTATATATGCTGTAAACCATATTTAGGTATGGCACAATAAAAGAATGAATATTGATTAGTATACATTAACAGTTCAGATGGAAAACAATCACTGTATGTGGGTCATTGCTATAAGTAGTTTCCTAAACATATTTTCAGAGGGGAAAAACACGCAATCCTGCGTAATTATTTGCAGAGAAGGAAGGAGAGAATGACTTGAGATATGAAGAAAGACTCATTTGGAGTGAACAGTCAGGAGACTCTGGTCAAAGATCACTTTGTGATTGAATAATGTTGAACAGTAATTCAATAATGATTCAATAGTGATTGAACAGGATAGTGCAAAATGGGAAGGATTAAAGCAAGTGACCTATAACCCATTTCCCTCCTAAAAAGTTGATTGCCAGAGCAGTTGATTTCCTCCCTGTGAAAGGAGGCAAGTGACCCCATTCAGGAGCCTTGTAAACGTGCTGGTCACTCTCCTCCTGATCTTGCTAGCAGGAGAGTCCTTGTCTATGGAAGGCTCACAGGGTCTCCTTGGGTTAGGACCGCCTGCGGTAAACAAATCTATAATCTGGGGCTTTATGAGACATCCTCCCTAGGATCTCATCTGTTACTGTGGGCCAGAAAGTTTGTTGGATACAGGAACAAAGGGCGTGTAGAGCCACCTGGGCTATCTCGGAGCTCTCCCTGGCCTTTGCGTCTTGATTCTGGGTAAGAGCTCTGATTTAGGTGAGTCTGATTTGTTAATCTAAACCCTTGTATTTGCACAAAAATAGCCTTCAGTTATTAAATAACTAAACTGGGAAGCATACAATAATTTATCTCATTTGATTGCCACAAGAACCAAATCATTGCCATTATTTTACAGAGGAAATAGCTCAAAGAGGTTACTAATTTGCCTTAAATTACACAGTAAGTGGTACAGCCTGGCACCATGCTAGGCTCCTTGGGGGCAAATGAAGCTATAAAAGTTAGTCTCCATTTTTTGTGAGTTTTTTCTTGGTAATAATTCTTCATGCTCCATACAAATGGTGTTTCTAGTCCCTGAAAATAACATGTCAGGCTTTTACTAAAAAGAAACATGAGTATCAAGTTGCAGCAGTTGTAGGGAAAAGGCTATTTAAATCTGAATGCAAAAAAGTCTTGTTAAGGAGGGGATTTAACTACACAGGAGGTTGAGAAGACTGTAATTTCAGGGAATTTGAGGGAATCTGAACTTTGAGTAGCTGGATAGAGACTAACAAAAGAGCGGCCAACTTGACTTATATTCTGAGATATGTGTGGGCAGAGAAGTGTGTCAATGGATGTTAGAAATCATTCCATGTCATCTACCGTGTAGTGATAGAAACATTCAAGATAGGGTGAGCTGGAAATGTAACTTTACTTTTTGTCACCTCCTCCAAGCCTCCTTTTTACCGGGTAATAGAAAAATCAAAGTCAGTGGTTCTCAACCTTCTGGCCCTTTAAATACAGTTCCTCATGTTGTGACCCAACCATAAAATTATTTTCATTGCTACTTCATGACTGTAATGTTGCTGTTATGAATCGTAATGTAAATATCTGATATGCAGATGGCCTTAGGCGACCCCTGTGAAAGGGTCATTCGACCGCCAAAGGGGTCTCGACCCACAGGTTGAGAACTGCTTATCCAGTCAATACACAGTTTTCATTCCTTCCTTAAAGTTGAGTCCAAGTTCTAGGGGACTTTGAAGGGCCCAGACAAGGCATTGAGGGTAGAGTGCCCTTTGGTGATTGAAACTGCTATGTTGTAC
Source organism: Myotis brandtii (assembly GCF_000412655.1). NCBI lineage: Eukaryota > Metazoa > Chordata > Mammalia > Chiroptera > Vespertilionidae > Myotis > Myotis brandtii. Next base: position 1,507,972 of record NW_005358650.1, read on the forward strand.
ATCATCGCATTGGATTCCTGGTCTTCGCATTCTTTTTTTTTTTCAGATCATTGCTGTGTAAAGTCTTGATTTTGGCTAATAGGCCTCTTAGGGTCTGCTCAGTCCCTACATTCATTCTCTTCCTGCATCGTCCTGGCAGATAGTGAAAGCTGCATGGCTGTCTGAGGCCTGTTGTCCTGAAGCCACCATGCAGCTCTGCTCCTGTGACCTGCCTGGTGTGCAGGGGAATTCTGGGGTCTCACCCTCCCTGGGCCACCCTGGGAAGTGAGGTGGTTTCCCTGTAATCTGGGCTTCCCCACAACTCTTTGGAATTGCTTTCCTCTGTTCTAGTCTTGGTGCAAGATAAGGGGCATGGTTAGGCCACATCAATGTCAACTCTCTTTGCTTCTCCTCTTAATAGAAGTAGAAATCTTTACTTTAACCTTCTGTATTCTTTATATCCTTGAAGCTCCCTAAGCCTTAGCTTTTTGACCTAAGATTATTCTATGTTTTCCTGTCCCAAACTTTTCATAGATGCCAACTGTTTAGCTTCCCAAATGGGAGAAGTTTTAAGAAGTAGCAGGAAATAGAAGAAATAACCATAACCACTTGTGTTCTCTTACTACCTCTCATTTAAAGCTGAGAAACAAGAACTGTGGGGGTGAAAAGGGAATGAGGTCAAGAAGCAGAGTGAAGAATGCACATAGGTAGTTCAACTTTACTTCATTTCAGTCAAAATGAAACTCCAGACAGTAGAGAAATGTATCAACAACAATAATAATGGCTAACTTTTATTTATAGTTTACTCTACTGGAAACTCTTCTAATAGGTATTTATGAGCTATCTCACTGAATCCTCATAAATCCAGGAAATTTTATATAAATATCTATGTATACTAGTATAAAACACTAATATACAAATAGACCGAATGGCCGAACAACCGGTCACTATCACGTGCGCTGACCACCAGGGGGTGCGTGCAGAACATGGCGGGCTTCAGTGGCAGAGCGTGGAACATGGTGGGCATCAGCTGCAGTGTATGGTGGAGCAGGTGAACGGGGGCACCAGACCAAGGCGGGGCGCTGGTCGCTGTCATCAGGGTGAGCCTCTGGTGGTTACTGAAAATTCTTTGCTCCCAGACGCCGCTGTCCTGCCCAGGGCTCGCACCTACTGCTGACATGGGTCCTGCTTGCACCCACTGCTGGAGCCCGTTGCCGGTCCCGATAGTTTGGCACCATCAGTGGGTGCGAGCCCCTGAGGGCTTCTCTACCTCCCCCTGCTCCTGAGGGGCGATAGGGGCAGCAGCTGGCGCTTGCATCCGCTGACCTTGCTCACACCCGCTGCTGGTACTGACCCCAATCACTCCGCACCGTGAGCGGGTGCGAGCAGGGCCAGCCCCCGTCAGCGCGTAGGAGCGGTGGTGGCAGGAGTGGGGCTGCCGGCAGACAGGCGCTTGCATCCGCTGACCTTGCTCACACTCGCTGCTGGTACTGACCCCAATTACTCCGCACCGTCAGCGGGTGCGAGCAGGGCCAGCCCCCGTCAGCGCGTGGGAGCGGTGGTGGCAGGAGTGGGGCTGCCGGCAGACAGGGGACTAGGGGCCATGTTGGGAGAGGGCCTGGCGGGGGCGCGGAGGATGGGCCGAGACCTGCCCCTGTGCTCACCACAGCCTCGCAGCCCACAGTTCCTTTCAAGGTGCATGAATTTGTATACTGGGCCCCTAGTGTGTGTGTATATATATATATTTATTCATTTTATAGATGAGGGAACTGAAGTGCAAAGTGAAATAGCAATGTGTGAAAGAGAGGCAGTAACCGCTACTTGCTGTGATATTATACTACACTGGTTATATAGGCAATATGGTTGTACTAGTTATATGTTGCTTAATAACAATTCACTTAAAACGTCTTACACAGTTTCTGTTGGTCAGAGATTTGGGAGCGACTTAGCTAGGTAGTTCTGCCTAAGGGATTTTCATCAGATTGTAGTTATGGCTTGGTCTACAGTCACTTGAAGGCTGACTGGGGCCAATGAATCTGCTGCCACGGTGTCACTCACATGCCTGGTAAGTTCTGGCTGCTGGCGGGAGGCCTCAGTTCTCTGGCATATGGACCTCATCACAGAGCTGCTTGAGTTTTCTCATGATGTGGTAGTTGGCTTCCAGAGAGAAAGGAGGGGGGTGGTGGGGAGAGAGAGAGAGAGAGATACTTTTTTCCTTCTAGTCTTGGAAGTCATACTCTGTTGCTTCCGCCATGCTTATTCATTAACTTGTTAATTTCATTTTATATGTTAGAAGTTAGTTGCTAAATCCAGCTCGTATTCAAGGACAGGGAAATTAGTTTCCACCTTTTGAAGGGCGGAATATCAAAGAATGGGTAAGAATATTTAAAAGTCACCACAATGGATATTCTACAAGTATCATGATTATTGCAGTTTAGTCCAATTTCACTTTTAACTTGTTCTTTACACATATGTGTGAAAAATATTCTCACCTTAAAGAAATGTATTCAAGACCTTATTAGGAAAATGTATTGCATACAATTGAATCCACCCACACCTTGTGCAGGTATTATGGTAGAAAATGATCATAGCTTTGATGTGTACTTTGGAAGCAAATTTTTAATTTATAAATATCTCAATTTCCTTTGTTTTCATTTGTGGCTATCTTTGATGTGACTTCCATTTCCCCCTTGATATACTGAAGTCTGTCTCTGCGTTACTATCATCCTTGAGTTACATTCTTAGGTAAAATACAGCCCTACAAACATGGGTCCGAATCCCAGCCTCACCACTTATGAGTTTTATGATCTTGGTTATGTTAATTGCCTAAGTCTCAATTTCCTTGTCTGTAAAATGGGGCCAATAGTACACATGATGTATGATTGTGATGATTAAATAATGTCATAGCATGTAAATTGTTGAACATAGTGCTTGATACATGAGTGCTCATTATGGGTTATTGTGTTGTCATTATTGTTATTTTTCTAATAATCTGGTAATAGAACAGGGTTAATATCTGCCAAAAGATACATTGACATTGATTTAAACACACACACACACACACACACTTGCCTGAAAAATGATAGGAGACTACCAATCTCTTTCTCATGACTATCATGATATTTAAAAAGTGCCCTCTCTTCATAAATGAAGCTTTAAATAAGTAAGTTATCAAGCACCTGATTTTCAAGCACCTGATTTTCAAATAATTTATCCATATTGCCATGGATCAGGCCAAATGACCTAATAGATTTCACTATTCCCCTTTAAGGTCAATTGGTTAATGCCAGTGAAACACTTAATTGTAGTAGAGTCACAGGTCAAACTTCTGAGCTCCCTCCAGTTTTGTTGAAAATTTGCGTTTTGCTTTCTTTTTTCAGCCTTGTTCTCCATTAAGTCAGATCTCAGAAGATTGTGTTATCAATCACTGTGGCAGCATTTACTTTTTATGCCCAATAACATGCTCAGAAAATCATGTACATTCTTTCATAATACCATTCTGTAGCTGTTTTCATTGCACATGATAAGCAAAGCAATATTCAAGTTTCTGTGCTGGGAAGTGGAATGTACCAAAACGTGGAATTGATTCTGTTTTTTTAAATTCAGGAAGTATTCAAACTGCTTCTTAGTTCCTGGGCTTTCTAAGACTATTATACTTGGATCGAATCTCTGGAAAAGTATGTAATTTAATTATCTGAATTCAAGTAAGTATGCATTATCCTCTCTTATTATGAATAATAATCACTATTTAATAATAACATTGGGATATTCTGTTTTATGTAAAGTAATGAATCATCCAGCTGTCTATGAAGGCAGGGTATGATAGATGTGACAGTCCCCAGAAGATTCTGTCAGGTAATTTGGCTTTAATTTACCTAAACCAGTCCATTTCAGGGCTTAGAACTACATATCTCTTCAGCATATAAATAAGTATTTTGGTCCAGTGTGGGCTAGCAACTTCTTCCATACAGGCTGCTTTTCCAGGGAAAGTAGAGGGAAGGAATTAGACTTTATAAAACTTTTTCCTTTGATTGTTTTATACATATTCTCAACTCTGGGTGTGCATCAGAATAATCTATGGGGCTTTAAAATGCAGATGCTCAGGCTCTATCCCAGACTTAATGAGCTAGGAAATCTAGGGGTGGGGAATAGAGATGTATAAATTTTAAAATCTCTAGCAGTACATTTAAGGCACTCTTAGATTTAATAGTCACTGCATATGCTGCATTTTGTTGGTAAAAATATACCAGCAGTCACTTTGCAATTTTCTTTTGACTAAAAGCATAGACCAGGAATGGGTATAATGCTCACTGCAAGAGGAGGGATTTTGTACAGAGCTTCAAAGCCAGTGTTGAAGGAAGTAAAGAAGCTGTGACAGGAATCCTCTCTGTTCCTGTCACTTGGGTTAAAGGAATTCCTGGGATAAGCTCTGCTCTTAGAAGAATTCTAATAGTCCAATTCTGAGCTGCATTTCAATTTTATTTTGGACAAACTGTGTCATTTCAGGTCCCCCCCCCAATGTTCAATTTTATAGACTCCATTGACCCTGGGATTTAAAAATAAGGTTGTATATGACTGCAATTTTGTGATAATTTAAAGTTTCTGTTTAGAATTTATTGGATTCTATAAATTTGCATAGATTGTATGCTAATTTCAAGGTTTAAAGTCTCAGAACAAATAATCTGTTACATTAATATTGCTTTCAATTGTCATTCCTTGAAGATAGTTACTATATTCACCTGCTGTGACCATTTAGTACTTTTTGGAGCATGAAGAAACATTCCCACTGAGAACTGAGTCCCCACTCTGCTCTCTTCACTATATCACATGACAGTATATCTCTGAGCTGTAGTTGTAAGCAGTGAACTTTAAATGTTAATCAGTGTGTGTTCGTGAGCTGGGCAAATTATTTAAAGCCATCACCATTCTACTCCTCAAAGTATAACTAGCCATTTTGCACGTATATATTTCCTGGTGCCAGGCTGCATGCATGTATGTTACTCTGGAAAAGCATCTCTGTGAAGATGGTTTGGGGGAACTAAAGGTGTTGTGTGAAGTGAATGATAGTGACGAAAAGTTACTTTTGGAAAGCTGTCTTTGAAAACTAGTTTTTTTTCCCCCGATGGAAAAGAGAACATTTGAGTTCCTTAGTAGTAGTATATATGTAGTTTTGAATAATTTTTAAGTGATTTTGCATATTTCATCATTTTTAATATATTTAATCTTCAAACAACCAGGGATAAACTTGAACAATTAAACAACGGAGAAAATGCTGTGACTCTCTTAAGACAGTTAATCGTTTTAAGATCATCTACCATTGGTGCCCCTCACCTACTGGGGCTCCTTTGGGAAGAGTGTGCAGCAAAGGTGGAGACCAGGGAGTCAGGGGAGGGGACAGATGAAAAACAGGCCAAATTCAGGTCTCAAGACAGAGACCAAGTTCAGTGTGTTTTCTGTCCACTGCCTCAGTTTACCTATTCAGCAAATGGTCCAGGAAGAACTGAGCAAAACGGGGGTGGGAGGCACCTAATGCAGAAGTCCCAAGCCTTCTTCTTGCTCTGTGCCAGAATCATTTCCGATATATTGAGATGGGGTGAGTGATGTTGGATGCACAGTGGGGCTCTGAAGGGCCTCTGCCCTGCCCAGGGCCTCATCTTGGGGAATCAGACCTTCACCGGCACCCCAGGGGTCACCAGCAGTGGCACCTACATCTGGCCCTGGGTGAGGGGGAGAACTGGACAGCCCTGCAGCGGGGCCCCTCAGGATTCCTTTCTTTGTTGAAGAAGCAAAACCCTTGAGATTCATGTACTGCGTGACAGAAAAAAAAGTACGTAATGTTTCCCCCCAAAAGACAGTATATTTTATACTTTGTAAAGTGTTAATTAAAATGGAGACATAAAAGAAAAAAATCTATCATTTCATGAACAATTGTAATGCATCAGGAAGTCTGCTGATGGGTTTACACAGTTGACCATTGAACAAATATGGTCTACTCATACAGAGATTTTTTGAACTGCGCAGGTCTACTCATACAGATATTTCTTTTTCAATAAATACCTACTGTTTTCCACCTGTGGTTGGGAGTTGACAGATGCAGGGGGCCAATTGTATGCATTTTTCTTTGCCATTTTAGATAGAAAACTTGAGCAGCTGCAGATTTTGGTAGGTGAGCAGAGTCCTGGAATTCATCTGCCAGGGATACTAAGGGGCAACTTAAATTTGAGGGAACTCAGAAGGTCTACTCATACAGAGATTTTTTGAACTGCGCAGGTCTACTCATACAGATATTTCTTTTTCAATAAATACCTACTGTTTTCCACCTGTGGTTGGGAGTTGACAGATGCAGGGGGCCAATTGTATGCATTTTTCTTTGCCATTTTAGATAGAAAACTTGAGCAGCTGCAGATTTTGGTAGGTGAGCAGAGTCCTGGAATTAATCTGCCAGGGATACTAAGGGGCAACTTAAATTTGAGGGAACTCAGAAGGTATCGGCAAAGTCCCTAACACACATTTGCATTGTTCAGTGGTTAACTGTATATGTTATCTCCTTTAATCCTTCCCACAACCTCAAAAAAGTAGGTATTGTGAACGGAGAAACTGAGGCTCAGAGCAATTACCTTGCTGAGGACCATATTGCAAGTGGCAAAGTAAGGGTCTGGGCTTAGCTTCCGGTTTTTTGGAGTTGAAAGTTCTTTCTTGTTCTCAATGGCACTGACATGCTCTTGGGGCTTAAAACTTTTCTAATAATGAATCCATTTCCCCTCATTATCCCCTGCTTTCTCTTTATCACAGCCAGGATAGACCCCCAAATCAATAAAGACAAAGTAAGCGTGCTGGCCACATTTATAAACTACAGTTTTGTTTTAGTTTAACTAAATAAAGTTTATAAAATTTGTAAAACTATGACTTGTGTAATGGATTTTATTATTGATACTAACAGATAATTAGTTGATCAAATTTTACTGTTTTACTACTTCCTCGTTTGCAAAACGGTAGCTTGACTATTATTTCTATTGAGATTTGTTGTTTTATAAATTGTAATTCTCAGAGGACAGATACTCAATCTGACATTAATAATATCTTTTCTCTGTCCCAAGCCTATCATTATTCACAGGTGCACTGGACTGAAATCCTTTTGGATTATAGTGGTGCAAGTAGCCAGTGCCCTGGAAAATCCACAGAGGAGCACAGCCGTGGCAAGGCCAAATAGGCTGGTGTTAGAGAAAATCCACCTTAAAAATAACACCACAGTCCTCACAGGCACCCTCTACCTGTTGCATGGCTGGATTTGCAATGCTGCTGTAAATGTGGTTTCTCTTTGTCCAATTTACTGGCCAGATGACTGTGTCATAAAACCACCATCACCACCCCCACTCCTGGTACTAATTAGCACCCCGTTTGTCAGCTTCAGTCCAGTGGTGAGGACTTGAGGGGTTATAAATACTGTAATACCTTTTCACCTGTGAAAGTAGCTCTTCCAAAGACAAAGAAGAAAGCACAGCAGGCAGGAAGCCTGCATTATTGCCACCTGAGCTGTTCCTTTCTCTGGACAATTTCAAGCTTTAACATCTGTTCTGAACATTGCATTTATTAAACGAAATAAAAAAATACATTCATCTGTATATAATAGTCCTCCCAGGGGACAGAGCATAGGATTTCCCTCCTTTTAAAGAAAGTGAAATAGTTGACAGGGTCTCGTGTCTGCTTAACGTCAAGAAAAGCAGCCTGGGAAATAGAAAGGGAACTTATTAGGAAAGAGCTTTCCCCTCTTTGACCGCAGTATGATTGCTGTGGAGGATCTGCGTATGTGTATTCTTCTACAATTTTTAATTACTGGGTTTAATTGTTGGCAGGTGGATAAGAGTTCTGTTACATGGAATGTCTAATTGTTTATCCTTTGCTCTTTGTTAGGGATTGAATGCATTAGTTTGAAAATGAGACTCAAGAGGTCTGTTGTGATAATGTGTTCTTTTTCCTTCTAGAGGACAAAACAGACTCGGGTTATAGAGTTCTAATTCTTGCAAGGTCACAAACTTTCCTCACAAATAGAATAATTCACGTGACCACCAATGAATGCATAGGTCACCCTCCTTACACTCTTCATAAAATAAAATAAAAAAAGGCAGGAAAATATAGCCATTTTTAGATAGATGTAACAGTCTATTCTGAAACCAATATACGGAGCATCAGTAAATATATTCTAACTTTTCTCTCTTCCTTTATTATCATAGTTACCCACTTAAACATTTACTCTTTCTTTCACCTCTCCCCTCCCTTTTCTTTCCTGGTCTCCTAAAGATTTACTTAGATTCAGAATGAACTTCCTGCATTCACAAGGCTCTCAGTTAGCACTGCCAGGCCCTAAAGCCTCAGCCCTCTATATACCTTAATCTCCAGCAGGCTGCCAAGCTCAGAGGATATGTCTTACCTTTTTTTTTTTTTTAAGGGACTGGAAGATTGAGAAAGTCTAAAGGGGTTCAGAGGAGTAAAAATAAAGAAGTGATTCTAGGTTATGAATATTGAAGTGTTAGAGGTGGTGGAAGATCGCCCGCAGACGGGAGCGGAAAGCTAAGGGAGACGTGTGGAGGATAGGCCCGTATGGAAGATGCGGGCTATTTGGTGAACACTTGAAGAAAACAAGCTCTGAGGATGTTGGGGAAACATTTAAAACGAGGGAGAGAATGAAAAGGTTCAGTACTTGCCGGTGTTGAACCTGTGTTAGTGATGCCTGTTGTGCGCTTCGGGTGATGATCACATGGTCTGCGGATATGCTATTTCTCACTGTGACCCACATATGGTTGTACATTTATAGCACAACATGACTACTGGCTCACCTGTCCAGTATCTAAGTGACAAATGGGAACTTGACACTTTGTGAAAACACACCTGTGGTGTGAAATGCAACAAAAATAATGAATGGTATGAATTGCTACTTTGAGTTGGACACACAAAAAATGTCTTTTATTTAGCCAAGTAAGCAAGTGCTATATTTCACTTGCAAAGAACTCCTAACTGTGGCTTTTATGAACCCAATGGAGAGGTCAAATTTGCCTACTATGGACAACACTTAAATTGGTGATTTGGATTGTTAACCATGGCTTTTTTTGGTTTGTTTGTTTTGTTTTGTTTTTTGTTATTCGTAGATGCAGGAAAAATCTTAGATCGGATACTAGGTTTTCCCCCACAGACCAACACTGATCATTAATTTACATTCTCACATATTTCCTCTTACTCAGTTTGAAATGACTCAAGCTCTGATTCCTTTGGTGTCTGCCTCCACATCTTTAAAGAGCATCTGTATATAGCATGTTGGTTTAAGGCATTATTTATTGAATTTTCATTAGGAAAAGTAAGGATTTAGTTCTGTTTCATCTATTACACATTTCCCTTCCTCCATACTCCCAAAATGTAGTAGTAAAGTTTGGGTAGATCAAAATGATGAAGTAGCCGTAACCGGTTTGGCTCAGTGGATAGAGTGTCGGCCTGCGGACTGAAGGGTCCCAGGTTCGTTTCCAGTCAGGGGCATGTACCTTGGTTGTGGGCACATCCTCAGTAGGAGGTGTGCAGGAGGCAGCTGATTGATGTTTCTCTCTCATCGATGTTTCTAGCTCTTGCTCTCTCTCTCTTCTTCTCTGTAAAAAATCAATGAAATATATTTAAAAAAAATGATGAAGTAAATGCTATTCAAAAGTGAGTCATGTACTATAATATTTTTATTCGTCCCTTTCACACAAGTGTAGGGATGAGACAGCTGGGAATTTGGTGAACAGCATTCTTGAGTATTCCAAATGGGCTTGGAGTTCTAGGTTATAGAGAATTATCTCTCAGAAACTTGAAAGCATTGTCCTATTGAATTTGTTTTCCATTATTTCTTTGAGGATGTCCAGGTCTCTTTAAATGTTTAATGCTTTCTTTATGACTTACTCTTCTCTCTAAAAGCCTATAGACTCTTCTCTTTATCTCCTGCATTCTGCACTCTCACAGTGACATGTTTCACGGGCTTGGGCATCCAGAGGGCCCATGCAACTGGAAATTCATATTCTTCCGTTTGGGGAAAATTGCTTGATGTATTTCTCTTTTTAAATTTTTAAAAAATATTTTTATTGATTTCAGGAAAGAGGGAGGGAGATGGAGAGAGGGATAGAAACATCAATGATGAGAATCATTGATCAGCTGCCTCCTGCACATTCTCAACTGGGGATTGAGCCCAGAACTTGGGCATGTGCCCTGCTTGGGTCGGAACCCTGACTTCCTGGTTCATGGATTGACACTCAACTATTGAGCCACACCAGCTGGGCTTGATGCATTTCTTTAATGCTTTTCTCTCTTTTATTCTTTCTTCCCAGAGTTCCTAATATTTGGATGTTAATGATAGGTTTTTTGTTTTGTTTTTAGTTTTTTTTCTTATGTGGTATGGTTGGTTTCTTTCAAGTTGGTTTTTTTAAAAAAATATGATTTTACTCTCCTCCATGTTAGAGACTTCCATAAGAAAAGTTTACATTTACAAGGCACTAAAATGCTAATTGGAAACTCTGACCATTTCGATCAGGCTTATCAATTGTGCACTTTACTCTAAGGTGGGCTGGATGGGCTGTTTTCTCCAGGAATCCCTGATACCAGTATCTTTGGTCTTTCTTTATGGATGACCAGACTTCCAAGATGAGCATCATCTAACCATATTGCTGGAGAGTGTCTGGTTATTCTGGGATCCAAGTAAAAGAAGAGTTTTAGGGGCAAGGGGAAGGGCAGAATTTTATATTCACTTAATACTCCTGATTCCCTGTATAGTCTTACTCTCAACTGTGCTTGGAGTTCTTAGAATTTCAACAAAAACATTCCCTTCTGTCCTGGACAATAAGGAAAAGAATCTCAAAGGTTTACACATGCAAGGAAACCTCTTTATAAGTGGTTATATAATAGACACTAACCTCAGACGTTCACCCTGCATATATATGTGTGTTATAGATTTTGAGCCACTGCATTGTTTGGAGCAGCATTAAAAGGCCAGTTGAGCCCTGATCGGTTGCTCAGTGGATAGAGCATAGGCCTGCGGACTGAAGGGTCCCAGGTTCGATTCTGGTCAAGGGCATGTACCTTGGTTGCAGGCACATCCCCAGTAGGGGGTGTGCAGGAGGCAGCTGATCAATGATTCTCTCTCATCATTGTTGTTTCTATCTCTCTCTTCCTCTCTGTAAAAAATAAATAAAATATATATATTTAAAGAAAAAGGCCAGGTGAGTAGGTTTCAAGACAGTTCTGACACAGCCAAGCAATCTAGCACACTTCTAGCAGACAGAAACATGTATGCTGAAGTGGTCATGGCCAGCAACTCAAGAGGAAAAAAAAATAGTTTAGCTCTTCATCATCCTGGCATAAAAAGCATCCATAATATACAAAAGTCAGTAATAACACATTATTTTTGAAATGAGCTTTTATTTAATTAATGCCAACAAGAATTTAATTCGTATATTTAATTAGAAAATGTTTTATCTATTTGAGTACATAGGTGTGTTTTTTTCCTTCTTAATTTGTGGCTCTAGAAACATTTTGCAGACATTAGAACAGCTGCCAACATTATAAATTATGACATACACTAATTAGAATTGCACTGAGTCTTTAAAAGAAAAATAAAGAGATGCACAAACACTTGTAAGGTATTAAATTGTTCAAAAAAGACACCCCTTGCATCCCCAAATGCATACAAAATTTCATAAAATGCTAGCTAAATTTATTGTCTATTTGGCTATTTTGCAAAGTAATTTGTGTGTAGTTAAAACAAGAAATTTTCTCTTTTGTTTGCAAGATAGTTCTCTATCATGGCTGCTCTTTATTAAGTAGGTAGTTTTTGTATGTGATGTGTATATAGGAATTAGTGATACTTGAAAGATTCGAGGTTGTTCAAAGACACAAACTTTCAGGAATTGATGTCAAAAAGCCTGGAAAGCCCTGATACTGATGTTTCTCGAGAATTACTTTCAAAGTTTTAGAATTAATTCTGAGCCAATATATCTATGCTGAAAAACTGTCAGTCTCTGAATTTGGTTCTCTGCAGCCTTATCCTCAGTCTACTTGGTTCAAAAGAACAAAATACTTCCTGTTGATCCAGGTGGATTAATATGAGTTAACTAGAGTAGCAATTCTTCTGCTTAAGACAATCCCACTATGAGAAGAGATTGATTTTATTTTTTTTAGAAGTTTTTCTATTTAGTAATGTCTTTTTATGCCTGGATGCATTTCCCCCCCCCCCCCCGCAGTTAAGACTCCAGAAAAAAGTTAATGTGCAATATCTGGACCACAGTAGGAACCAAAACAGACAAGGAATTATTCCCTCACTTATCAAGGAGTCCTTCATGACTAGAAAACCACATGCAGAATTCAGGCTGTCTCAATCTCAAAAGTGGGGCTAATCTTCTTTTATAGAATTAATTTATCAATTGAAAAATATCAGTTCCTTGTTAGATGAAACTTGCTATATGTGTATGAAGATGTACATCACTGCTAGAAATTTGGATGACATATGTTAAACTGAACAGATCATGAAAAATTAAAAAAATAGCCTAAGAACTATATGTACTATGGATGACTTCTTGCAAATATATTAATGACCAAAAATTAACAATGCATATATGACTAGAGAAAAGCCTGACTTAGTAGAACTGTGTCTGGAAATTACCGGGCAGAGAGGAGTATAAAGAATGATAAGAATCAGAAACCTAAATGTGAAATACATACGTGAGATTATAATATCTAAAGCTATTAAGAGTTGTTAATTCTGTACCATTTCTGGTGGTTTCATTGATGAAGTTAAACCAGAATTGGAAAAAGGCTCTAGTCAAAAACAAAACAAAAACACACACCAAGTAATGGCTGAAGAACACACAAAAGAACAATCCTAAAATTCCTAAATTTCACACTTCTGAAACAGTTTTCTGAAAGTATACTATGCATCTTTTTATGACTATAATTTAAATAAATTTTAAAAATGATTTAGTGTTCCGGAATGGAAGATGGAGAATCTAAAGTCAGCTCTTCAAGGTAATTTCATGTTTGTTTTTAAAAATATATATTTTCATTGATTTTAGGGAGAGAGATAGAAAGATAGGAATATCACTTGGCTGCCTCCTGCATTCCCCCCACTGGGGATCATCCTGGAAGCTGGGCATGTGCCCTGACAGGGAATTGAACTGGTGACCTTCTGGTTCATAGGTTGAAGCTCCCCCGCCATCAGGGTTTCATGTTCCATTTTTAAAACATGTTGTAGGATGACATTTATACAACCGTCCTTCCATATTTCATACCTTATCTTTACTACTTGCTTTCACTTTATATGCTTTGCTGTGGTAGAGACTGTTGGTTTTTAATGCTCTCAACTTGAATTGTGGTGATTTATCTTCATAAATAGGCCAAAGTTGTAAAAGGAATGATTTAATACATTTTCTAAACAACATATGACATTATATAATTATATCTGTAAGTAACTTAATGCGTACACAATGTGATTCTTATGTACTACAAAGTGTGTAAAACAATGCAATAACAATTAGAATCTATAGTTTAGTGTGGCTCTAAATGTCTTAGCCTAGAGTTCATTTTATGATAAATAGACTTGAGATATTGTTTTTTAGAGTAATTTTCACATACGTAATGTTATTCTAAATAGTATCCAAAGTTTGAAAACAGATATTTGAAATATGGGAGTTGTCTAAGTAAGTAGTAATACCTAACATTTACACACACACTCATACACAAATCCAACCATCTCATGCTACTTATTTTTTGACAAATGATGTATTTGTACTGGGTATATTTATAATGTGTAGCACTAATAAAAGCTAGGCAGAGTAGGGAATAATTAGAGGGACCATTTCTGTTTTTTCTCTGAAGAACATTTAGGGGGAAATAGGTTAATAGAACATAGAAAAGTTTCCTTTTTTGTTGTTGTAAAGTTGGATCTGAAAGCAACATATATATGCTTTGTGGACATTGGGTTTAGAAATACCATAGATTATATCCTTATTGGAGACAATAGTATACTTAGAGCTGCAGTTCTCAGTTCCATTCTATGCATACTCCCTCTTCTTTCCATATATCCTCATAACATAAAATTCCTCCTCCCATTTCCTAGATTCTGATACACTTCTTTCTGCTCCAACCTAGCTTGAGAAATACTAATTTAGAACATGACTCTGAAAACAGTGGATCAGTTTTTCTTTTGGGTGCCATCTTTCCCTCTTTTACTCCATACAGTTTAGTTTAGCTAATTAATTTCAATCTAAGATAAGGAGTTGGGAATGGCTCATATGGATTTTTTTTTAAATCTCTGGCTGCAGTTCAAAGATTGATACACAAAGAAAGTAGGTGCATAAGATTCAATTCCAGGAAGAACTTTGGCATAAACTTATATGAAGAAGCTCTTTTTATTTATTTTTTGTGGGATTGTTTTCTGTTATAAGAATGCAAGTCTGAAAACATCAGTCCTCATAATATAGAGAAGTCATGCTCAAAATGCAGCCATTGCCAAAGGAAGCCGTGCTAGGAGCTGGAAAATGATGGAATACTGACTATATTGTTTGAGCCCTGGGTCCAACCATGCCTGAAGATAACATTTTTTTCTGAAATTCTCAGTCATAGAAAATAGCAAATTAGTACCTCCCTCCCTTTTTTTTTTTGCTTTACTAAATTGAGGTAGCTTTTTGTCCATTGCAAGCAAAAACATTCTGACCAATACAGAAATGACTTTTGGAGATAATGCACACTCCAGTAATTAATTCTTTACTTATCTGTTTGTCACATATGTCTGAAATGCAATATAATTTTCCTTCAGTTTGTTTCCTCTCTTATCCACAAGCTCTCTAGCACCATGAGTACTGATTATATATTGAGTTACTACAATATACATTATTCTTGGAGTACAAACAATTACTTTCTCTAGATTAGACATTAACAATCATACCCTCTTAAAACCAGTGTCCTTAGCTTATTTTCCTGTTTACCTGCACCTTTATCATTGAAGCTGACACTGTTCTTTTGTATTCAGTATATGTTTCTCTTCTTACTTCATGGTATAGCTGTGGCTTGGATATTTTGTTTCCTATTCTCTTTCTTTTTTTTCCAACCACATTTTGTTTTTGAGGTGTATTTGATTTACAGCTCCTTTTCCTTTCTCATGTTTACTGTAGCCTTCATTGTTAACCCGTAACTTACCCCTTTGGTGTGGCTGTTCCGTTGCTAATCTCTTCCCTACTTTTATTTTTCTTTACCTCCACCAATCTTAAAACTTCTCCCAGGATATACATGTGTGGAAGGTTTTTGTGGATTAGGCACGCTTGGATTTCCTAGTCTGGTGATCAGCACATAGTAAGCATTCAATAAGTGTTTAATATGTGCTGCCTAATGTTTAGCTTACTAAAATAGCATTCTAGAGTTCTATGAAAATTAATGCTATTTCAAAGCTGTCTCATTTTTGCCCAGAAAGCAGATTCGATAAGGAAAGGAATGAATTTATTAATCTTACCTTCAACATAGAGTTAATTTTGCTAATGCCTGTTAACCCCTCAATGCTGTTTGGAAGGTGGTAGCAGCTATGTCTCTTTTTAGTGAGGTTTGGTCTTCCTACAAATGATCTAACAGCTGTACAATGAAACTTCAAATGGTGGGAAGCAATTGTTTATCTTTCAGTGCAAGTTCCTGTATTATTTTATCCATTTTTTAAAGCTTTTGAGACTCTGGGGAGATTATTAGGAGGGAGAGGCGGCCATACCTTTGGCATTGTGATAGCGTTGTACTCTGTAGTATTTCAGATGCCCTCCCTGCTCACTGACCAGCTTCTGCCCAAACAGGAGACCTCTAATGACCCAGCTCCTCATTTCCCTCAGTCAGTCTTCCCTTTGTCTACACTTGCATCCTGGCTGGTTAGAATTTTCGTCAGTCACCTTTAAACAGTTCTAATGCCCTAGGTTGCCTTCTATCTTTAACCTACAGCCAGATCTGCTCTGTCTGGATCAACGCCTGGCCAGTTTATCTTCTTTGTGCTCCCAGGCTATAGAGTATCTATAGAGAGTTACCAGATGTATTGATTTCACTCGCTGTTGCCTCTGACTTACTTTTAACTCACATTGAATAATAACACATTTTATTCATATATCAATTTTTTAGTAACCATTTTTTTGAAATTTCTGATTTTTTTAATGTTTAATCTCACCTCGCCCTAATCTTGTCAGATAATCATACCCTCTGTTTCACAAAGAGGATAGAGGCCATCACTTTAATTATAACTCTGTCCATTTTCCCTCTTTTCTACTCACAGGCACCCTTTGTTGATGTTCATCTTTCTTCCTTGCTTCCTTGCTTGTCTGAGGAAGATGTGCCCAGTCCTCTTTTTAGGGGTAGCTACAATCCAATTTCTCCTCACAGACCCTGCTCACTCATTTTTTTCCTTGACCATAACATCTTCAGTCTTTCCACCTTCAAACTTTTTCTCCCTGCAACCTGCAAATGTACAAAGGTCTCACCTCCCTTGCATCTTTGCCAAAATTTTGAATTCAGAATTAACAACCACTTGTCTTTTCACAATTCTGTACTCTAACGTTAAGCCCAATTTATTTAGCTTTGTTATCTTGGGGCTACAAAAATCCTTTCCTTAAGTTTCACTGACAGGATCCTCATTTACAAATCTAACAACGTTTTTTGTTTTTCTCCTATTTTTACTCTCTGAACATTTGGCTTTGTTTGCTGTCTGTCATTAAAATTCTTTCTCTTTTTGCTATAGCATCCTGAGAATCTCATTCTTAGCAGCAGACTCTTCCTGCAACTCCCCACTCCCATGTCTGCTTTATTGTCCCCTCACATCTGCTTGGTGACCGGATATACCACTGTGAGTGTCATCTTTGATGACACTGTGATGCTTAAAAACTCGGGTAAGGTCTCAGCACCACAGCCTGGCAATCAAGGGCATCTATCTAGGCCTTGCCTACCTTCCCTACCTACCTTAGTTCACCTACCTTAGCTACTACCCCATTCCAACAGGGATCCTGTGCTCCATCCTAACTAATTTGCCTACTTTGTTAACCTAGATCTTATGGTTAGAATACTTTCCCTCCTTTTCGCCACCTAAAACTTCTCTGACTGGGAAAAGTTACTCTTAGCTAATACAATTCATTTACTTACTACCACACAGTCTCTTCTCAAAGGGATCTCAAAGCTAGCCTGTACCTTAGGACATCAAGCTAGCATTAGGTCATATCTGAAAGCTTTAACTAATTGGAATATGCTTACCTTTATAAAAAATTAAAATACTTCTTATGGGAGCTAAACAGATGCTTTATTAGTATTCTTAGAATCATAGCCAGTTTGTTTGTTTGTGTGTTTACTAAAAGCAGTTACACTTTTGGCTTAGCATGTGAAATTTAATTACTTTTCATGATGTATTGCCTCTTATTCAATTCTAGAATATGAAGAAATCAGCGTTATTGAGTTTAAAATTAATTTATGACTTACCAACTTAATAAAAATTTAAAGGTTTTCAACAAGAGAATCATGTATGCTGAAAGGAAAATGATAGCTATTTACTCTATCTCCCGATGTGAACACATAGAATCCCTGAAATGAAGAATGTTTATCTAAGTACACAGTTATCCAATTTCTCCATCTTTATAGATAGTTTTGGTTTTAGGGGTCAAATTTGTAATATTACATCATGGGATCATATTCATGTAGAAGAAACAGAAATACTCACTTTGTGTGTGTGCCAGACACTGGACATTGGTTATAATTTGCTTTCTCTATTACTCTTTTTTAAAAAAATCCTCACCCTTGAATATATTTTTATTGATTTTTTTTTGAGAGAGAGAAAAAGCAAGAAAGAGAGATATGTGAGAAAGGAACATCCATTGGTTGCCTCTCATATACTCCCTGACCGGGGATCGAACCTTCCACCTTTTGGTGTATGGGGTGATGCTCCAAACAACTGAGTAACACCGGCCATGGCTCTATATTACTCTTAAAGAAATTGCTAAGATTAGTTTTAAATGAACTGTCCTCTTATGAAATAGCTTTAAAATCATAACAATATATTGAGACACTTTCCATAATAACTCAGAAAAAAAAAGAAAGAAAGAATCTTGGAGAGTTACATCATAGATCCTGAAAAATCTGAAATGGGTTCTACTTATTTCATATTATTTTGAGGCTGATGTGTGCCAATGTATGAGTCACAAAACTTCTTCATGGTTTGCCTTCTTTATTGTCTACCTAATGAATATATTCATGGTGATAATAAAGTCACATCTGCCACAAAAATCTTCTAATGTTATGAAGAATTGTCATTATGGTTGGGATTGGGCTTGGAAGACATGTGAACTGTGTGGCCTTTATAAAGTCTAGAGTGCCAATACTTAGTCCTTCTTGTCAGCCTATGGTCCTCTGGGATATACATTTGTTTTAAAGATAATTGGTGCAGGAGTGAGGTAGAGTCTTTATGTATCACAATAGTGACTGTTGCCTGAGTGTCTCTGTCTCACTAGAGTTCTGATTGCCTGCTTTGCAACCTACATAAATGCTTTTTTGTTTTTAATTAAAAGTCAGTTTCCCTTGATATTGGAACTCTTGGATAACAAGTCCTCCGACCTGAACCCAAATGTCATGTCTGGTACATTAGGGATCTAATGAGGCATTTCTAGTATGTCAGAAAAATCCCTAGAGCATAAAATCTTTGAAATGACTATTTCATCTGTTGGGAACATAATGGGAATACATGATCGAAAAGGCTGGTCCAGTCTTTGAAATGTCTAAATATATACACAGGGGAGATAAGAAAATGGTTTTCAAGGCAGATTCCCCATTCTCCCTGTGCACTAAACCAATTCAGAACAATAGCTAACACTCTTCTCTCTTCTATTCACAGAACACGCTACCCTCTGCCCAGGACCTGCTGAGCACACAAGGCTGACAAGCTATGAGCCTGCTCTACTGTCTGGTATGTTTTTACAGTTCTGCTTCCAGTTGGTTTATATGCATCCCTCAGTGTATTCCCAAACTGATTGTGTCAATTATTATTATAATTATGTAATTTACTTGATAATCTCTGAGTTAATGTAGTGTGAGTGTGAAAAGAGAATTGTGTCCATGATAACTAATTAGAATGCTCTGGAAAGGCTGATAGAGGTGAAGGGCTAAAAAATACTGTGTTTGCTGTCAAATTAGGTGTGAGAAAGGAAAATGTCAACAAATGGAGGGAAAATTATTAAAATATAGTTTTTTTGATAACATTTAAAAGTTCTTGCTTAAAAGTTACTAAGTAGAAATTATATATAATAATTTAATGTATGGTTACTGAAAGAAGGACAATAGAGGATTATTAAGAAAAAGCCTTATCCTATCTAATAAAAGAGAAACATGGTAATTAGCCGTATAGCCGCTACCCTTCCCATTGGCTAATCAGGGAGATATGCAAATTAACTGCCAGCCAAGATGGCGGCCGGCAGCCAGGCAGCTTGAAGCAGAACATGAGGCTTGTTTGCTTCAGTGACGGAGGAAGCCAAGCTTCCCCACCTGCCCTGCTGGCCTCTGAGCTGCAACTCTAAGAAACATTGTAACAAATATAGAAGCTAAACAAACCCCCAGAAACCTGCTTTAGTCAGCCAGGCTTCAGCCAGCCAGACCACAACATTGTTTCAAATACAGAAGGTAAACAAAGGCCAGAAACCTGCTTTCAGCAGCGGAGGTCTCATAGCTGGAGCCGAGCCTCAGAGCTAAAGCTGGCCCAGAATAAAAAAAAAAAGGAAAAAAGGACAGGTTGGGAGCTTCAGTC
>NW_005358650.1:1529076-1532814 GCF_000412655.1 Myotis brandtii
TCCCCCGCCCCCGAGTGCACAAATTTTTGTGCACCGGGCCTCTAGTATATAATAAAAGCCTAATATGCAAATCGACCAAACTGCAAAACAACTGGTGGAAGGACTGATCACTGTGATGTGCACTGACCATCAGGGGGCAGATGCTCAGTGCAGGAGCTGCCCCCAGCCCACAGGCCCCAGGCCAGCCAAGGTGGGTGCCAGCAGGGGTCCCCCAATCGCCCCACCTGTTGACCCACAGATTGGCCCAGATTGCCGGCTAGGCCTAGGGACGCTACCCATGCATGAATTTCGTGCATCGGGCCTCTAGTCCTACATAAAAAAATATTAGATAATGTGCTTTATTTTTTACATAAAATGAAATATTACAGTATTATGTACATTTTCTTTGATTTCTATCTTTGAAATACCTGACCAATCGCTGTTCTAGGTGATTGAAAACCCTGTCTATTATAAATGCTGTAGTCTACGTAACAGTCTTTTGCTGCTTATTTTATTTTAACTTTTAAAAATATATTTTTATTGATTTCAGAGAGGAAGAGAGAGGGGAGAGAGAGAAACATCAATGATGAGAGAGAATCATTGCCTCCTGCATGCCGCCTACTGAGGATCGAGCCCATAACCCAGGCATGTGCCTTTGACCAGAATTGAACCTGGGACCCTTCAGTCTGAAGGCCAATGCTCTATCCACTGAGCCAAATCAGCTAGGGCTGCTGCTTATTTTAATTTGGAATACTCAAATTCCCGTAGCAAGGAGCAGATGTTTTGCTTGGTTAAATTGAATTTCCTTAGTGTACTACAGTAGGTCCTCGGGTTACGTCGGAGATTTGTTCCTATGGCGCGACATAAGGCGATTTTCGCCATAAGTCAGAACCCACCTACATACGCACCTATGTCACTCACATGGAGCACATGCACAGCAGTAATGAAGTGAAACAGTAAAAATAAAAATAAAAAGATAACAATTCCTGACCTTTACTTGTGGTAAATAAATAATAAAAAACATAAAGCATGTATGTACATATGTCAAAATAATGGCACTTTTTTTTTTAATAAATAAATGGGAGATGGCGATGTAATCCAAGGACTATCTGTATATTCTTCTGGATGGAGTTTCCACTACCTTCCCAGCTCCTTTCCCACCTCTCCCCCATATATCTGAAGCTGTAGTCTCATCTGACTTCTGACTACTCACAATGATGTCCTATACTTTATGCTTCGGATTACACTGTTTGGGATTCCATCAGCCTCCTGCCCACCTTAGCCATCACTAGTAAAGACCTCCTCAAATATTCCAGGTCAAGCATTCACCTCCTTTGTGTAATTATTCCATCAAGCTGAGTCTTACAGGAGTACTTTGTTTTAGCACTTAATCACTAACCTTGAAGGTGATATTTTTATGCAGCATTTGTCTCGGTCAGTCTAAGCTCCTGAAAGGTGAAAGAAACCGTGTATTGATTGTTTCTGTATCCCCAAATCCTAGCAAATATTAGGTATTCAGTCAATGTGTGTAGAGTGAAGAAACAAAGAGATAGAATTTGTTTCAAATTAGTTCAATTTAGAATCTTCAGAGAAGAAGGCCTCCCTCACAAGCTAGGGAACTCCTTTGTCTTTCCACCTCAAGTTACCTTTTGTCTCTTTTCCTTTACCACATTCTTGAATTTATTGTCTCAACTTATATACCTCTCATTAATTCTAACCCCAGTGTATTTCAACTTCAGCCCCGACAAACTTAAGGGATATATTTTAAAAGATAATAAACAACTACTGGCAGGAGAGTCTAGAAGGAATTAAACTATCAGGTGGTGGATTTGACCAGATTAAATTTAAGGCTCCCTCTTGTCCTGAGATTCTGTGAGTTACCTTTCAGTGGGTATTAGTTCCCTCACAAACTTGTGGTGCCTTTTACACTCTACCATATGGGCTGTCATCTACTCTACCCTCTAACCAGGACTCTCCTATGAAGCCTCTCTGTCATCACCTAATTAGTGATAAATAAGAGCAAGGGGATGAAGTCTCCACTCACAATCTTATCTACCTCTTAACAAATCCACAGCCAAGGGGGTGAGCTCTGAAGAATTGGAAGTTTGTCCTGGCAGATGGCTGGGCTTGTTTACATACCTCCACATACTACTCTCATTGTATGAAATAAGAAGAAAGGGAAAACTCATGTGTGTGTTTCCTACGCTGCAGCCATAATCTACATGAAACAGAGAGGACAGAGTACTTCTGTGTGCATAAAGCAAGTAACAAGAAGAAGAAGGCAGTTACGCCTCGCTATCAGATGTATTCAGGTGTACGCCTCGCTATCAGATGTATTCAGGTGAACTGGGGTGAAGATGGTCCTGGTTACCCCTGAGCACAAATGCTGGCAGCAGTGGAAGCGACTCAGGATGAGCAGTCTTAGACACAGAAAGAGACTTGACTTTGGATGGTGAAACCACAATACGATATACAAATGCTGTATTATAGAACCATACACTTGAAACCTATATAATTTTATTAACCAATGTCACCCCAGTAAATTCAATAAAAAAACTACAGCAGTTCTCTAAGACTAGGTGAAGGTGGGGACAGTAGAATCTTAAGAAATCAAGTTGAATGTCAATTTCTATCACAAATACTTTCACAAACTCCAAGATTTCCTTATTATCAAAGAGGACAGTAGTCCCTCCTTCTTCACAGCGGTATGATCCAAGACCCACCAGTGGATGCCTGAAACTGTGGATAGTACAGAATTCTGTATATACTATGTTTTTTTTTCCTAAACAAATATACCTATGATAAAGGTTACTGAATAAATTAGGCACACTAAGAAATGAACAACAATGACTAGTAATAGAATAATTATAACAATATATTTTAATAAAAGTTATGTGAATGTGGTCACTCTCTCAAAATACCTTACTGCACTGTTCTCGCCCTTCTCCTTGTGATGATATGAAATGGCACAATGCCTACGTGATGAGATGAAGTGAGGTGAATGATGTAGGCATTGTGATGTAGTGTTAGGCTGCTATTGACCTTCTGACAATATGTCAGAAGGAGGATCATCTGCCCCAGGCATCACCACACCATGGTAATTGACTGCAAGTAACTGAAACAACAGGAAGTGTAACTGTGGATAAGGGGGCTACTATACTAGTTTTTTACTGGCAGGGCATTTAACAGGACCCCTAAGATGATGGAAATTACCTGGGTCCCAGTATTGTAACAGCGAGTACTTGATGTCACGATGCCCTACAGAGAATTCTGCTAGTTCAGGACAAAGGGTGATCATTTTCATTTATGTGATGATCATTCCCTAAAGACATGCTATCTAATTATATTCTACTACAGGTACTTAAAAACTCTGAAGTCGTGTGTGATTGATAAGTTTATTTCTTTAAAGCTACTTTGTTGGAAGTAATTTTGTTTAAGATTTAGGCACAAAATGTGGGAATTTAGCCGTATGACTTTTCATTATATTTACAGAAGCAAAGTTGCTATATCAGTTTACTAGGTGTACCAGTTAATAATGCAAAATTTTTTCAATAGATGGAGTTACACATATGTTGATATATATGCAATTTAATATGTATGCTATTTTGTTGTATTGACAGCAAGCTTCAAAACTTCATATGTCAAATTTGCTGAAGGTGTTAACATCATAGATATTTTTACCCTTAAAAATGTCAGATTTCGTGCCAAAAAAAGAGCATTTGCGGGAAGTTTTAATTCATTACTTTATTTTGAAGAAAA
>NW_005358650.1:1532843-1551363 GCF_000412655.1 Myotis brandtii
TATGGTGAACATGCTCCATCTCAAGATACTTGTGAATGCTGGTTTAAACACTTTAAAAGTGATTATTTCAATGTGAAAAGACAAAGATGGCCAGGTCAACAGAAAAAGTTTGAAGCCCAACAATTACAAGCATTATTGGATGAGGATGTATGTCAAACCCAAAAACAACTCACAGAAAGATTAAACGTTACTCAGAAAACAATTTCCGATTGTTTACAAGCAATGGGAAAGATTTTTAAAGGAAGGAAAATGGGGGCCACATCAACTGAACAAAAGACAAATGGAAAACTGAAAAGTCATCAGTAAAATGCTGTTTCAGCAGCACGAAAGTCTTTTTTTGCATCGAATTGTGACTGGCAATGAAAAGTGGATTTATTTTGAGATTCCCAAACACACAAAATCATGGGTTGATCCAGTTCAACCATCAACATCGACTGCAAGGCCAAATAGCTTTGGAAAGAAGACAATGCTCTGCGTTTGATGGGATCAGGAAGGTGTGGTGTATTATGAGCTTCTAAAACCAGGTGAAACTGTTAATACTGATTGCTACCGACAACAAATAATCAATTTGAACCATGCTTTGATCATGAAACGACCAGAATGTGCCAGAAGACACGGCAAAGTAATTTTGCTTCATGATAACACACCATACACACTTCAAAACCAGTTAAAGACACATTAAAAGATCTTGCCTGGGAAGTATTAACCCACCTGTTGTATTCACCAGACCTTGCTCCTTCAGATTACCACTTGTTCCGATCGATGGCACACGCACTTTCTGAGCAGCACTTGAAACATACAAAGAAGTGGAAAAT
Source organism: Myotis brandtii (assembly GCF_000412655.1). Classification (NCBI taxonomy): domain Eukaryota; kingdom Metazoa; phylum Chordata; class Mammalia; order Chiroptera; family Vespertilionidae; genus Myotis; species Myotis brandtii. The sequence continues at coordinate 1,533,659 of NW_005358650.1, forward strand.
TGGGTCTCTGAATGGTTTGCCTCAAAACAAGAAAAGTTCTATTGGGACCTATCCACAAATTACCTGAAAGATGGGGGAAATGTGTAGCTAGCGATGGACATTACTTTGAATAAAGCATTTTTGATGTTTCTCTTGAAATTATCGTGTTTTCTTTCATTACAAAATTTGCCATTATTAACCAGTAAACCTAGTCTTCTGGGATTTGAAAATTTACTCTTAGTGGGGCTAGAAAATATACACTTAAAACAGGTTTCCTAAAAATCTGACTAATGCTAGCATCACAAACTCTGTGTGTGTGTGTGTGTGTGAGAGAGAGAGAGAGAGAGAGAGAGAGAGAGAGAAGCAAAATGAAATAAATCAAACATCTATAAAGTCAAACAGGACAGAGACTAGAAATAAATGAATACTTTTAAAACTTAATAAAAAAAACCCTATTGAGGGTATGTGGGCTAGAAGCACAGTTATAGCTTTTAACCGAGCAAAATTGCATTTCATGCCAAGTTCTTGTCAAACAAAGCTATATACATCAGACACTTAAAATGAAAACTGACATTAGCACCAGCTGCTGGGTTAGGGGATGCAACCACCCTCCTTAAGTTTAGCTGTTAGCAGTGTCTGTAACCTGCAGTTAGCTGTGACGGATTCAAGTCTGTGTCCTTGAATTAGAGAGCGAAGAACTCTGCTAGATAAAATTAATTGATGAAATTTAAGTATATCATTTAATGCAACAAAAATGAATCACATAAAAAATAGAAATTAACGTGTGTGTGTGTGTGTGTGTGTGTGTGTGTGTTCATAACAAAGTTAACTCTTGGCTTATTGACAGCAGGGAGCAAAATAATTCTGGGATGGGGAGGACTTCGGGTTAGAGTTGAGGGACTTTGCCAGTTACATAATAACCTGTGGCCTGAAAGGGCCAGTGTCTTGCCCTAGGCAATGCTATCACTCTCAAATATTCCAAAGCAATAACCAATTCCCTCAATTCCCTTCCAAAATTGTATGCATAGATAATAATTCTGGGGAACTTGGGAGCCTATTATTAATATCTAGCATACAGTATTTCATTCATAAAGTAATGACCTTGGTTCCTTGAACCCTCAAACAAGAAACTAAAACAAATGTGACTACACTTTATAATAAGTGACATATTCCCCCTTGCTCCCTTTTGGTATTCATTGTGATATCATTAATCAGTGCTGAACTTCTGATTATGGATCTCAATGTTCCCAAGAATGCAAAAATGTATTATTCCTCTGTTATCCAGTATTCTGTGTGCCACACTCTTTGTTAAAAACAGCTAGAAGGTTCTAGGAAAAGCATTTAGTTTAAATTCAGCTATTCAACTATTTCACTTTTGAGACCAACACAATTACCTTGGGATCTCATTAAGAGCTGTGAAGATGTCATTGTCATTTGTCTATTGTCCCTAGAAAGAAGATAAAATTCCTTTTGATTTTAGACCTATAGTCTAGGAATTTTTGTTTTCTCAATGTATATATTATAAATATGCATATTTGTCTATTCCAGTATCCATCTAGGAATTTTTGTTTTTTTCAATGTATATATTATGAATATGCATGTTTGTCTATTTTCAGTATCCATTGCAGATGACGAACATAAAAAAGGAAAAAAAAATTATGGTCATTTGATCCCCTTCCTAATGGGAACATTATCCATCTGTTCTTAATAGACTGTAATCAGCCCTATTTATTTTTGAAAATTTTCTAAAAGAAATTGACAAAGATAAAAGATGCATTTAGAATTTGAGAAAAAATAGCTTCCTCATCATGAATTTCTACTAGATCAAATTTGGACCATGTCACAGATCACCTAATTTAAGCAATATCAACAGATTAAAATAATACTCATACAATCTGCAATCAAAAGAGGAAGGGTTGGCATTTGATGTCTGACACTGATACTTTCCAGGTGTATTTTTAAAATTAAAGTAATAGTCATACCTACTTACTAAAAAAAGTAAAATGGGTTTATAAAATAAAGCTTAGAATGAGTGTTCTCTTGTGCCACACCTCAGATCCTGTTCCTAGAGGAACTACATTAAACTTGTGCAACTGTTTTTTCCCCCTGGTATTTACCCCATGTTTCTAAATTAAATGTGTGGGGTTTTCTTGGTGTGTATATATTCTTTTTAAACATTTATTCCAACACAGTTATATCATAATATTTGATTAAATACCCAGTCTTTATATTGATGATTACTATATAAATACTGTTATGTGATGTGTCAAGTAGCATACTGTATTCATCTTTCCACTATTATATACAGTAGGTCCTCAGGTTATGTCGGAGGTCCATTCCTATGGCACAACATAACGCGATTTTCACCGTAATTTGGAACCCACCTACATGAGCACCTACGTCACTCATGTGGAGCACATGCACAGCAGTAATGAAGTGAATCATTAAAAAAAGTTAAAAGATAACAATTCCTGACCTTTACTTGTGGTAAATAAATAATAAAAAAAATAAAGCACAAATGTACATATGTTGAAATTATGGAACTTTTTCTTTTTATAAATAAACTAGAGGCCCAATGCACAAAATTCACACAAGAGTAGGCCTTCCTTTCCCTGGCTGCTGGCACCGGCTTCCCTCTGGCACCCAAGACCCAGGCTTTCCTCTGGCCACCAGCAGGCACCTGGGACCCGGGCTTCCATTGCAGCCCCGGCTTCGTTCAGAAGGTCATCCGGAAGGACATCTGGTCTAATTAGCATATTATGCTTTTATTATTATAGATGGGAGATGGCGACGTAACCACGAAACAACATACGTCGAGTCCGACGTAACCCAAGGACTGTCTGTATTGGTTTTCCTAGAGTTGAAAATTGCCTCATCTTCTTTTTTGCTTTCTCTGTAATTATTACTAACTAGAGGCCTGGTGCACAAAAATTTGTGCACTCAGGGGGTGTCCCTCAGCCCAGCCTGTGCCCTCTCGCAGTCTGGGACCCTTCGGGGGATGTCAACCTGCTGGCTTAGGCCCGCTCCCCAGGGGATTGGGCCTAAGCTGGCAGTCAGATATCGCTCTGGCAGCCCAGGAGCCCTCGGGGGATGTCCACTTGCCAGCGGGGAGCAGGTTTAAGCTGCAATCGGACATCCTTAGCACTGCTGAGGAGGCGGGAGAGGCTCCCACCACCACTGCTGTACTGTTAGCCTTCAGCCTGGCTTGTGGCTGAGCAGAGCTCCCCCTGTGGGAGCACACTTACCACCAGGGGGCAGCTCCTGCATTGAGCGTCTGCCCCCTGGTGGTCAGTGTGTGTCATAGTGACCAGTCATTCCCAGTCGTTCTGCTGTTAGGGTCAGTTTGCATATTACCCTTTTATTATATAGGATAGAGGCCTGGTGCATGGGTGGGGGCCGGCTGGTTTGCCCTGAAGGGTGTCCCGGATAGGAGCTGATGGCTGTTTTCAGGTTGGCCATGCCCTCTGGCGACCCAAGCTTTCAGCCTCTTCTTTTTTTCTTTCTTTTTTTTTTCCCTGGGATTTATTTATCTTCTATAATTGAAACTTTGTAGCCTTGAGCGGAGCCCAGGACTGGCCAGGGCAGGCGGGAAGCTTGGCTTCCTCCAGCGCCGGGGGAAACCTAAGCCTCCTGCTTCCTCCAGCTCTGTGGCTGCCACCATCTTAGTTGGGTTAATTTGCATACTTGCTCCTGATTGGCTGGTGGGTGTGGCTTATGGGCATGGCTTGAGCATAGCAGAGGGATGGTTAATTTACATGTTCCTCTTTTATTATATAGGATTCCTTTCAAACTCTTCCAGGGAACTGTGAAACACCTCTAAGTATGATAAAATATATCACATAATCTGTCCGTTTCTTTCTATTTTAAACCTAGGACATCTGACTTGGTGCCCTCCCAGGTTTGCTGTATGCACAAGGCAGCTTGTGCTGCACAACTCCAGGGTGTACATATACAGACTGTGATGTGAATGGCTAACCCCACCCCATCCAAGTTGTATAATGCAGCAGCCCTGAGCTCCCTTGTTCCAAACTGCACTAGTTGTTCTTCAGACCACATGTATGGCTGTTATCCTAGGTCAGTGATGGCGAACCTATGACATGCAAACTCTTTTTTTTGGTTGATTTTTCTTTGTTAAATGGCATTTAAGTATATAAAATAAATATCAAAAATATAAATCTTTGTTTTACTATGTTTGCAAATATCAAAAAATTTCTATATGTGACACGGCACCAGAGTTAAGTTAGGGTTTTTCAAAATGCTGACACGCCGAGCTCAAAATGTTCGCCATCACTGTCCTAGGTCTTTTCTTTATCATTATGGTGAATATTCCCTTCACCTCTCTCTGTGTCCTGGTTCCTGTTTCCTGGATTTTAGGATTTCATTGTTCTTGGCTCCCTACCTCATTTTAGTGGAGCACTCTTCTAGTAGGTTCCCGGAAAGCATTCAAAAGATGTAAACATTGCATGTTTAACAATATTTTCATTCTACTCTCACACTTGTTTGAAAGTTTGGCTGGCTATAAAATTATAGTTAGAAATGTTTTCCTCAGGATTTTAAGACATTTCGCTATGTTGATGAGAACTGCTGTGTCATTTTGTATCCTGATCCTTTGTACATAGTCTTTTAGATGTAGTAGTAGTAGTAGTTGTTGTTGTTGTTGTTGTTGTTGTTGTGTGTGTGTGTGTGTGTGTGTGTATAAAAGCTCTTTCAATGTGGTAAATGACCTTTAGTTGTAGGAAATATTATTATTAATATATAATTTTTTCTCCTTTCCCCCACCTTTTCACTTAGAAGTCTTGGTAGATAAATATTTGACTTCTTTCTCTGTTCTAATTTTCTTATTCTTTCTTCCTATTATCCACCTTTTTTTTATTTAAAAAAAGTTTCTCTTTCAACAAGGTTATTGTTCATTTTTTAAACTTCTTATTAACACTTGTATTTCAGCTATTCTGTTCTAATATTTTCATGTACTCTTTCTGTTCATTATATTCTTTAAAAAAACTTTTTCTTGTTTTGAGTCTAAAATAGCTTCTTTTATCTCTTACTATTTTTTTTAATCTCATTACATTGTCTCTAAGTTCCTTTTTTCTGCTGTCTCTTTTTCATGCTGGAGACTATTTCCGAATCTCTTCTTGTTTTTGGCAGCCATTCAAATTTAGGAGTGAGAAGTAAAAACCTGATGGGAAACTTCACAGTATGTGTGTGGAGTAGGTGTTATTTATACAATGTAGGTCTAACAGAGATCTAGAAGAGTCATTATGGGACCCCTGAATGTCCTGTTGACCTTTTCTCTGATTATTTTCTCCAGGGATTAATTCAGTCTACTGCTATAGTGTCTGGCTGCTAGCATAATGAGAGTTTAGGTGGGACAGTTGGCTAGAAACTCATTGTTCAGCATATAGAATTTAACTTTATTCTCTTCACTCTTGCCTTCCCCATGTTTTTAGCCCCTCCAGCCAATTTTTTAAAGACTAAAGCACTTAATCTCATTCTAACGGGTAGCTGTTTGGTTGTCTGGGGAGGGGTCTAGGCCTGAGGCGAGGGGTTGTTCTGATTTGTGCTCTGGCTTTAAGCACATGGCTCACCAAATTCTCCACTTGCAGAGGCTTTCCTGGGCCTATTCCGAATTCTACAGCATGAACTGGCTGAGTCTCCCTGGTGTGCCCCACTGCATTTGTTGACATCTTAGTTTTCTTCACACAGTTAAGTATGTTACCACTCATTCACTTCCTTTCCATATCCTAACATTTGTTGACATATCTTTCCCACTGTTGTTTCCTTATTTTATTTTCCTTGGTGGTTTAAAACTCTTTATTATTGTGTCATTGTTTTGGCATGGGTTCAAAAGAGAGTAAACATGCCTACATGTGTAAAATCTGCCATGTTGAAGAGGAAATTATCTAATAGAATGTTATGTTTCAAAGAAATTGCCCTATTGAAAATATCTATGTGTTTATATACAGAGTATTTTTACTGTGCTAAAAATCCCTGGCACTCCATCTATTCATTTCTCGCCTTCCAAACATCTGGCAACCACTGATCTTTTTACTGTCTCCTTTTCCAGAACTTAATAATGTTGGAATAATGTAGTCTGTAGCCTTTTCAGATTGCACTTAGTAACATGCATTTAAGTTTCCTCCATGTGTTTTCATGGCTTAATAGCTCATTTCTTTTTTAGCATGGAATAATTTTCCATTGTTTAGATGTACCACAGTTTATTCATTCACTTAATGAAGGACACATCTTGGTTGCTTCCATGTTTTAGCGATTGTGAACAAAGCTGCTATAAATATCCACGTGCATGTTTTTGCGTGGACATAGTTTTCACTTCTTTGGGGAAATCTCAAGGAGTGTGACTGCTGGTAATAGGGTAAGAAACCACCCAACTGTCTTCTGAAGTGGCTGTGCCACTTTGCATTTGCCGCAGCAATGAAAGAGAGCTTCTGCTGCTCCCCACCTCACCAGCACTGGGTGTTGTCAGTGTTCTTATAGGGCATCATAAACCTTCTTGTGAGAAGGAATGTTCGGAGAGCAGGAGGGCAGATTTTGAATTTTATATCCAGCTGGCTGTGAGACCGACTTATGGTCAAAATTAATTTGATTTCAAAGAATGTGCAGTAATTTGATAACCTTTACTCACCTGATACCATGGGCTACATTAGTGTTCTGTTGCTGCTATAGCAAATTACCAAAAACTTGGTAGTTTAAAACAACAAATTTATTATCTTACAGTTCTGAGGGCAGTAGTCCTAAAATCATAGTATCAGTGGGGTTGCATTCCTGCTGGAGGTGCTGGAGGAGAATCTTTTTCCTTGTCCTTTTAGCTTCTATAGACAGCTTGTATTCCTTGCTTATTAGCATCTTCCTCCATCTTCAAAGCTAGCAGGTTGGTGTCTTGCAATGTTTCTCTCTCTCTTTCTCCCCTTCTCTGACCTTTCATTCTCACATCTCCTTCTCTGAATCTCCCATCTCCCTCTTTTCCTTACATGAACTCTGTGATTATATTGTGTCCACCCGGATAATCCAAAATAATCTGCCCAACCCAAGATCCTTAACTTGATCACATCTTGAAAGTCCCTGTCATAATGTAAGGTAACATATTTACAGGTTTTGGAGATCAGAATGTGGATATCATTGGGAGAAGCACTGTACTGCCTGACACATAGACAATATTGCACACAAATGTAATTTGGATCAGAAGAACATAATTTTTACTCTGGGGAGAGAGAACCCAAAACAATCAAACAAACAAAAAAATACGGGTTTATAACTCATAGCTTAAATATTTTATTAATTTTTATTGTAAAATAGTCCCATGTTCATTGTGGCTAATCCAGTCAGTAAAGGAACCATAGTATATAGTAAAAAGTAAAAATTAACTTAAAATTCCAAGGCCCATTGCAATCACTATTAAAGCTTGGTGCTTATATTTCTAAATGCTTCTTTTAAATATGTTGTTATTGATTTTTTTTTGAGAAAGAGAGAGGAAGGAGAGGGAGAGATAGAAACATCCTACTGGGGACGGAGCCTGCATGTGCCCTGACTAGGAATGAACCTCTTGGTTCATAGGTTAATGCTCAACCACTGAGTGACACTGGCTGGGCTAAATGCTTATTTTTCAAAGAAGCCAATCTTTTACTACCTGGATCTCTATTGAAGAGATATGCAGCCTACCAATATGATTGGATGCATACATTCAAAAGATTGCCTCAGGTCAAGTTCTGTATGTCTGTTATTCTAAATGATTGGTTATTTCCTATTTTAATAGGAATTAAAATGACCACCCATATTATACAATAAATGATATAAGCAAACTTTTCTTAACCCAAAGTTTTCCCATTATCTTCTTTAATTTTCCTACTCTTGACAACAATTTTTCCTTTCTCCCTAAAAAAAAATGTACTTATTTGTTTTAACTATGTGCGTATCACAACTATGAATGTGAAACGTAAACTTTAATCTCTCTAACTTGTTACTTATCTTAATTGAGGGAGAGACTATGTCTAGATTATCACTTGACTGAATCTTAATCCCTTCTAACATACCTTTTTGGCATTCATGTCATTTTATTATTTTACTATATTTTACATTTAGAATTTATTCTGTAGAAAAATCTTTTGGAATTTGGAGTTGAAACTGCATTGAATGTATAGAGTGATTTGAAGTCAAATGTATTCTTTATTTTTTTAAATATATTTTATTGATTCTTTACAGAGAGGAAGGGAGAGGGATAGAGAGGTAGAAACATCAATGAGAGAGAAACATTGATCAGCTGCCTCCTGCACACCTCCTACTGGGGATGTGCCCGCAACCAAGGTACATGCCCTTGACCGGAATCGAACCTGGGACCTTTCAGTCCACAGGCCGACGCTCTATCCCCTGAGCCAAACCGGTGAGGGCTCAAATGTATTCTTTGAACTTCAGTATATCTAGTATTCATCTAAAGTCTTCCTCTCACTGGAGAACTATGAGTTTTCATAATATAATAAAATAGAAAACAATTTACCAAATTAAAAAAGTGAGCCAACAAAATAAGAATGTGTGCCTTGAAAGAGTAGTAAAAGATCTGCAATTGTGGCAAGATATAAAAATTTTAAATAGAGTATGTTTTAAATAAAACACAGATATAAGAAATGATACCGCTTTAAAAAAGAAATGCAACAAAGCTTTGTATGCCTAAAATTGACATGAAATACAAGGTTATCTAATTATATATGTTAGCTCAATGGTGCCACTGTATACTGAATTAGTAGTAAGAATCAATCATATGAAAATTATACCAGACCACTGAGCCACACTGGCTGGGCCCTATTGTAATTTTTTTATTTGACAGTCTTAACAAGTTAACTGCCACATGTCCAAAATGGAAACCATCCCCACACACCACGATATTTTGAATTTAATTAAAAAATCAATTTGCAATGAATATTATAAAAATAAATATATTACTCACAATTTGGGTGTTCTTGAATATTTTCAGGTGAAGATTCTCACAAAAAATGATTTTTAAAGTGTCTATAGATGCTTATGGCATACAAAGGGTTAAGGGAAAAGATTTCAGTACCCCTCACTAAATAGGTATTGCATGTTTTAGAAATTCTTGTGGCACCCCGGTTGAAAATTGCTGTTTTAAGCCATTACATTTCTGGTAATTTTCTACAACAGTAATAGGAAACTAATACAGTTATATAATTCATATAACAAAATATTTTCAGTTTTTAGGTTAAAGTTTCTCTTTTCTAAATATGTGGATTGGTATATTTACTCTTACCCACCATTTATTGGGGCTTACTATACGTGAGTACTTTGCTAAGTGATCTACATATTTTGCTTCATTTCATTTTTTTCCCTTAATAAATTAGGTTAGTTGTTATGATCCCTTCATGAATAGAGACTGAGCCTCAGAGAGGTGAATTAATTTCTCATCTTTGAAAAGCGAGATAGATCTATCTGAATTTAAAAGCTCGTAAGTATTATTTTATACTTCATCTTCATTAGTGCAAATAGCTGATGTGTGATACGCACATAGTTAAAACAAATAAGTACTTTTTTTTTTTTAGGGAGAAAGGAAAAATTGTTGTCAAGAGTAGGAAAATTAAAGAAGATAATGGGAAAACTTTGGGTTAAGAAAAGTTTGCTTATATCATTTATTGTATAATATGGGTGGTCATTTCTAAAGAGACATTTGACATGTTTCCTGGTGTGCTAGTATTGGAAGAGAGAGATGTTTTACATGAGTTGAAAGTTATGACTTTTCTTGGTTCATGATAATGTTGGCATTTTGTTATACATTTAAAAGAAAATTTTGATATGAATTCAAGTTGTAACCTTAACATATATTGGTTGTACTTTTGGTCCTGATAAAAATATGAGTCATGAACATGACCATGGATATAAGGTTGCTAAAAGAGATACTGACAAATGAATAAACAGTTCATCGGAGAAGCCATCAAAATGGCCTAAGTGAAACAAAACTTAAGTTTTGCCCAGCCTTAACTATATTACCAGGGCTTGCTAATTAAATAAAAGCTGTAGGAGAATCTGCTTTATTAGTCAGTTCTAAAATTCTTTGGTACTATGCTTTTATTTTACTTTATTTCATTAAAATCTATTTAAAAATATTTAGGAACATTGAATAGAATGCCTTCTGTTTTATTCTTTGCCTTATCTGCTACTCAAATATAATCTCTGCTGGGCTATGGCTCATCAACTCTTTATTCCCAGACAGAAAATATGGTGAACCCATAACTAATGATAAGTATAGTAATCAAGTAAAGTTTATATTACTTATAACTGATATTTTAGAGAGTATTTAGATTCTGGGGATGAAAGGAATTGACTAAAAACTAAGAAAGGCAGTTAAATTGCTCTGATAGACAATCGTTTCCTTTTTATTTTCTCTATTTTAAATTGAATATTATAACTTTTTTTTATTTCTTGTATCAAAACTGATATTTTATGCCTGGCAGGTGTGGCTCAGTGGTTGAGCATCGACCCATGAACCAGGAGGTCACTAGTTTGATCCCTGGTCAGGGCACATCCCCCGGTTGTGTGCTCGATCCCCAATCGGGGGCGTGCAAGAGGCAACTGATCAATGATCAATGTCTCTATCTCTCTATTCTTTTCCCTTTTCTCTCTAAAAATCAATAAAAAGATTTACAAAATGATATTTTACATTTTATGGGTAATATCTTTATCAGAGTGTATTTCAAGAAGCTTTTGTTTTCCAACAGTGAAGCCCAATGTTTCTTTCATTTCAGTGAAAGAATATCTGACTCAATCTGGCTGCAGCAAATTGGCTTACTGAAAAGTCCTAGGGTACAGCTGAATTCATGATCTGAAATATTAGCATCAGAATTTTACTTTCTACCATCTTTTACCTCTGCATTCTACTGTGTTGACCTTATTTCTCCAGAAGCATCAAATTCATATCATCACAGATCAATTTCATGAGAAAGAGAGTCTGCTTTCTGGGTCTGAAACCTGTTGCTGTAGCATGGATCTTGTACCTTCCCCCAACCAGTCCTGTGGTTGAGCAGTGGAAAATCCTAATTCGTTAATTATTTCATTGGTGAGGATGAATCTGTCCAGAACCAAATAGAATGAGAAGGCATCATTATCACCAGAAGCGGGATGGATGGTAGGCCGCAAAACTAGCAAATAATCACTAGGTCTCACTTTTCTTGACCTTGCTTTATAACCAAAGTGTGAGAAACACTGTCACGCTTGGTTGTTTTGACAAGTGGCACTGGGCACTCTCATTGCCTGGTTAGGATGAGTTCAGTGTTTTCTTGGAGGATTGGGAAAATGACTTGGCCTTCGTAAAAATAAAAGTAACACTACTGACATCAACTCAAGTGAAACTAGTTCTCTCCATAGTCAAGTGGAAAGTTGCTGAGCACCGCCTATTCTATAGGTAGATTACAATGAATGATGGCACACAGAAGGCTTAAAGTAGCTGTTAGTTTTTAGATTCTTGTTAGTTTTAGTTACAAGAAAGAATTTAATTAACTTCAGCTTAGGTAGATAGCGGAAGAGAACATCTGCTTTCCTGATCCAGAGGGAGTTAAAATCAAGTTTTGAGCTATTAAAATAGAAGTGTTGGGAATCTTGATTGAACTTTGAAAAAGATGAGCAAGTGCGAGAATATTACTTTTCTAAGGCTACCTAGGTAACTCGCTTGAGTGTTTTTGGACTAGTTTAATGGCAGAGTAGGTTTGTTCTTCATTGAGTGAAACCCTAAACATATTCCGATCTATACTAATAAAAGGGTAATATGCTAATTAGGGTGGACGTCTTCTGGCTGTCCATCCAGACAAAGCCACAGTGGCTGTGAGGCCCAGGGCTCAGGCAGCCTTGGGCTCAGGCAGCTGTGAGGCCCAGGGCTCAGGCCTCGCAGCCGCCGCAGCTGGCAGTGGCAGCAGCAGTGGGGTAATGGGGATGGCGCTTTCCCCTGATCAGCCAGTCGCCTCCCGCAGAGGGAGGCTAGACTTTGACTTAAGCCATCAGTAGGACGCTACCTAGGTAACTCGCTTGAGTGTTTTTGGACTAGTTTAATGGCAGAGTAGGTTTGCTCTTCATTGAGTGAAACCCTAAACATATTCCCATTTATATATAAGTGCCATGTCCTTTAGAATTATGAATAACCTTCTTAGAGAGAAAGAGATTTGAGGAAATCAAGTGTAGTAACGTAGGTGACCAGGTGTATTTATTCAGTGAAGTGAACTTTGAATCAGTTATTTTTAAATGACAATGTGGTTGGGATCCCCAAAGAAATGAATCTTGTGTACCATTCACATTATCCTGCTAATTGAAGTCAAATGAGTAAGATTCATGTACTCATTTTGTTGCGCTGATGTGTCCTGAGAACTCATTGATGTGGCAACGTGAGCATACAAGAGCTTCGCCAGCTAATGGAGAAATGGTGCAAAATGTATAAGACACTCACTCCCCTGAAATCCAGTTCAGTGAAGGATAGTGTTTAAGGCTCCTTGAATAAATTACAGCCTGGTAAGATACTGCCATAAAAGCAGCAAAACCATTAGCATAGACAGTAGAGATGCTATGCTGGAAAGCTTATATATGCAAATTTAATGTTTGTGATTGCACTGCAGAGATCCAGTCCTTCATAAACCCATTTCTGTGGAAACGGGAAAATGTTGAAAGCCCATAGCATATAACTAAGACTTTTTGAGAATTCTGATTGGCCTAAAGAATATGTTATCTTCTTTTAATGCACAAATTTGAGAAATTGAAAATTACTGAATGACACATGAAGCAGATGATGTGACATCTTATAGTTAAGCCTGCTGAAAGCCTTAGTTGATAGCTTATTAAATGCAGCTGGTATGTCTAAAAGTATGACTAGAGGGGGGAAAAAAGAGTTGAGTCTGGACACAGAACCTAGCGAGAGAACCTGGCTGAAGAACCTAGAGTCAGAACCTAGGGACAGGACCAAGATGGCGGCATAGGTAAACACCGCAGACTGCTGCCGCAAACAACCACTTGAAAAATACAACTAAAAGATGGAACGGACATCACCCAGAACCACAGGAAGGCTGGCTGAGGAGAGACTCTTCAACTAGAAGGAAAAATAACAGCACACCGAGGCTCAGAGGAGGCGCAGTGTGGAAAATACTCAGGTGCGGAGGTGCGCGCGCAAAGCGGGCTGGTGGCTGAGAGCGCGGTTGTCGTTTTCGGTCAGGGGGGAGTCTCAGACTCTGAGCTCCAGATACGGGCGAATCGCTGGGGACTCGGACCCAAACGGGAGAAGCGGGAGTGTCTGGCATCAGTTGGAAGGCAGCTTTCCCTCCGAGGTTTGCAGCGGTTCCGGGACATGGATGGCTGATTCAATGTCTAGAATTTAGCCAAGCAAAACCCCAAATTTTGTTCTTATGACTGAAACTTAAATGTGGCCAAAGTTTTAGATCATAGTGACAAGTTGTTTTAAGGAATCTTTTTTTTTTATACTATCTGACTTCAAGATTTATTTCTTTTTTAACATTTTTTTCAGTTACAGTTTACATTCAGTATTATTTTGTATTAGTTTCAGATATACATCATAGTGGCTATACATTCATATATTTTACAGATTAAATGATATGTATTTTATTCACATTGCTGATCTATGGGCTACTGATCCAAGAGAATAGAGTTTAATTTTGGTCAATTTGAATGCTGGTGTATAGAAAATCTGTATTTTTGCTATGAAAATAGAACATTCTATATAATAAAAGGCTAATATGCAAATCGACTGAATGGTGAAATGACTGGTCACTATGATGCACACTGACCACCAGGGGGCAGATGCTCAATGCAGGAGCTGCCCCCTGGTGGTCAGTGTGTTCCCACAGGGGGAGTGCTGCTCAGCCACAAGCCGAGCTCATGGCTGGCGAATGCAGTGGCAGTAGCGGGAGCCTCTCCCACCTTTGCAGCAGCGCTAAGGAGCCCTCAGCAGACATCCCCCAAGGACTCCCGGACTGCGAGAGGGCGCAGGCTGGGCTGAGGAACCCTCCCCCCGCAACCACTGCATGCATTTCGTGCACCAGGCCTCTAGTGTTTTATAATATAGAATATATAAGGCAATCTTTTATAAAGCAAAGTAACTTTATTTTATAAGCAAAGGGCAATTTTTTCGTTTGCATTTTTGCTTTCTTAAAATGGCAGAATATAGGCAGTCATCTTAAAAGTATGGCCCAGGATGTTAATGGAATTATTTGGATTAGATTATCCCAGGAGGATAGGAAGAGGTATAAAGTAGACATATTAATTTGCCCAGAAGTTATATATTATTCATGTTGTCATTCTTGGAAATTAGAAAGATTATAAGTGCCTTGTTACTCTCTTCCTGTCTATGTATCATTATTCCATGATTTAACCTATTTTATAGTCTATTTTTTAACTTCTACCTTCTTAAGCCATTTGCTGATATATGAACACATGGTATATGTATCAGATCTTTCTCTGGAAATCCAGAGCCCAGGTTGTGATAAAAATTTGGGGGAATAAGGCCCTCATTCAGATCCCTTGTAACTCTGTATCTACCAGGCTTCCCCATTATATATTTCTTTATGCATGAAAGATTTTGCTATTGGTAGAAAGATCACATAATCTCCTCATTTCCTCTGAGGAGCTGGGTCCAAGTCACAAAAGCTCCTGTGTTGCCATGTCAGGACCATAGGTTCAGTCACATGGTCTAAATTTGCTTTACTTTGAACGTCATACAATGTGCTGCTGTTTATCCTTCTAGAACCACATTTGGTTCCAAATCTTCTGTCTCTCTGCAGTTCCAGTTCTCACCAAAAGTATTCTGGGGTGATTCTGACTCCTATGTGTCTGCTTGAACTATAGTTTGGAAACTCAGTGATTTCTTCACTGTTTAGTTAAGCTCTTGGGGCTCTGGGCTGGGATGGCTACCAGCTTAGAGTTCCTTGACGCCACACTAGAGACCTTACTACTAGGCATGGTCTCAGTGTTGCATGTTGTCTCTGAATCCATACTATTTATTTACACTCAGAATGAGTCTCATCTTCTTTACCCTCAGAATAGGACCTTTAGCAACTCGCTGATGACTCTGTATAGAGTGGCAACCTGTCTCTCCACTGTCTCCAGCATGCTCCACTGTGCTTTTGCTTCTCCTCTATAGCACTTCTCATCTCAGATACTATAGGTCTAATTATATACTTATTTATTTTTGGTTTTCCTCCACTAGAATGTGAGCTCCTTTAGGGCAGAGACTCTGTTTACCGCAGTTTCTCCTGTGCCTGGAACATCACCTGATATAAGTGCTGAGTAAATATTAGTTGAATAACACTAAATGCATGAATGGCAGAGTTTTGAGGGTTGATAAACTCATTATAGTCTCATCTCTGCTATTAGGAACATTCTTAGTAATGTTAGCTAACACAGATAAGTAAAAGTGTGTGTAATAGCTTTGCCTTATTTCTGGTGCTCAACTTAACTATTGACTTCTATTGTTCAACAGTGAAACTATTGTTTGGGCAAAAAATATCATTGGATTACAACCTGGATAATGTCAATTCTTTCACCGTAAGTCTCAGTAGGCTGGTGGTAAGTCCCATAAAGATTTTCTGTTGAGGAAATAAATAATCATGAGCACTTGAGAGAGAAAATTACCACCACAAAAGGAAGATCATTGCTCAATCAGGGTTACTTTAAGGATGGGAATTTAAAATACTACAAATAATATCAGCTCTTCAGGAATAATTGGTCATATGGAACATTTAGCCTCACTTGAATGACTTTAGATTATGAGTCATGATCTCATCTCAAAAGTTAAATACTGCACACCCCTGTGAATTTTAAAGTCTATTATATAAACCTAAAAGAAAAATGAGGAAACCAAGCTGGTTAGAGTACAAAAAGATATTGAAGTGTGAAAGTTCATTGGGGGATATGAGCAGATTGAGGTTCCAGAAAACATCTGGAATTACCTATTTTTCCTCTGTGTTGCCTATTTTCTTCTAAAAATGGTGCTGCTTCCCTTCTTCAAATTCTTCCCTCCCTGATTCTCTTAAAAAAATAAATACATTGGGGTAACATTGGTTAATAAGATTTTATAGGTTTCAAGTGTACAATTCTGTGATACATCATCTGTTTATTGCATTGTGTGTCACCACCCAAAGTCAAATATTCTTCCATCACCAAATATCTGACCTCCTTTATCCTTTACTATTGTGTCATCCTCCTTCTCTCTGGTATCTACCATATTGTTGTCTATGAGTTTCTGTTTGATTTTCTTATTTGTTCATTTGTTATTTTCAGTTTTATATCCCATATGAGTGATATCATATGGTTGTTAAGTTTGTTGTTTGACTTATTTCGCTTAGCATGATATTTCAGGATGTCCATCCATGTTGTCATAAATAGCAGTATTTCATCTTTTTTTAAAAAACATATTTTTATTGACTTCAGAGAGGAAGGAAGAGGGAGAGAGAGATAGAAACATCAATGATGAGAGAGAATCATGGATTGGCTGCCTCCTGCAAGTCCCCTACTGGGGATTGAGCCCACAACCTGGGCATGTGCCCTTGACCGGAATCAAACCTGGGACCTTTCAGTTCACAGGCTGATGCTCTATCCACTGAGCCAAACCAGCTAGGGCTTTTTTTTTTTTATGGCTGAATAGCATTTCATTGCATATATGTACCATATCTTCTTTATCCAATTATCTGTCAAAGGACTTTGGTTATTTCCATGTCTTGCCCACTATAAATAATGCTGCAATGAACATATGGGTTAATATATCTTTGTGAATAAATGCTTTCAAATTTTTCAGGTAGAAACCCAGAAGAGGGCTGCTGGGTCATATGGTAACTCTATTTTTAATTTTTAAGGAGCCTCCATACTGTTTTTCATAGTGTCTGTACCAGTTTGCATTTCCATCAGTAGTGCCTGAGGGTTCCTTTTCTCTACAACCTCTCCAATACTTGTTATTTTTTGTTTTGATGACAATAGCCATTCTAATAGGTGTGAATAGTGTTTCGTCCCTGATTTTCTTATCCAAATCTCACACATACTGAAAAATTGCCTTCTCTGAGAACCTTCCCTGGCAGAATTTACCCTGAAAAATCTCTTCTATAAAATCTGGGTGATTTTATATTTATACTAGTGACCCGGTGCATGGATTCATGCACATTGAAAGGAAATTAATTAGAAGGTGGGCTGTGGGGCAGGGCTGGGTGAGATGGGCCAGACACGCCCTAGAGCCAACCTCCCATGGTCCCTCCCTGATGTCTGAGGAGTGAGGGGAGTCCCTCTGGCAGGTGGAGTCCCTTGGCCTGGCCTGCAGGGATTGAGCTGAAACTGGCTCTCTGACATCCCCCGAGGGGTCCCAGTGTGTGAGTGGGCACTCTGCAAAGTTGCTGTTGGAGGGTGTGGAACACAAACACAAGTGTGCAGTAAAACAAATTCAGGGCCGACAGTGTCCCAGCAACAACATAACCCAAGGCTGAAGGTGGAATTATGCAGCCCCGCTAGGAACCGTCTCCCTTCTCTCTAGTTTCGGTGTGCATCACCTGAGACCTGCCGCTGCCAAGTCACTGCAGCTCAGCAGCTTCTGCGTTGAGCGTCTGCCCCCTGTGTGTCATAGAGACTGGTCTGATGTTCGAACACTTAGCACATTAGCCTTTTATAGATATACTAGAGGCCCGGTGCACAAAAATTTGTGCACTCAGCGGGGGGGGGGGGGGCCCCCCCCCGGGCCT
>NW_005358650.1:1552322-1554362 GCF_000412655.1 Myotis brandtii
CTGGGTGAGGGGCTGAGGGCCATTTTCAGGCTGGCGGGTGACTGAAGCTCCCAACCTGTCCTTTTTTTTTCTTTTTTTTTAAGTCTGGGCCAGCTTTAGCTCTGATGCTCAGCTCCAGCTATGAGGCCTCCGCTGCTGAAAGCAGGTTTCTGGCCTTTGTTTACCTTCTGTATTTGAAACAATGTTGCAATCCTGCTGGCTGAAGCCCGGCTGACTAAAGCAGGTTTCTGGGGTTTGGTTTAGCTTCTATATTTGTTACAATGTTTCTTAGAGTTGCAAGCTCAGAGGCCGGCAGCAGCAGGCAGGGAACCTGGCTTTCTCTGTCACTGGAGCAAGCAAGCCTCCCTGTTCGTGTCAGTTGCCTGGCTGCCGGCCGCCATCTTGGCTGGCAGTTAATTTGCATAAGGATATACTGATTAGCCAATGGGAAGGGTAGCAGAGGTTCGGCTAATTACCATGTTTCTCTTTTATTATATAGGACTAGAGGCCTGGTGCATGAAAATTGTGCACTCTGGGGGGTCCCTCAGTCCGGCCTGCCCCCTCTCACAGTCCGGGAGCCCTCAGGGGATGTCCTACTGATGACTTAGGCCCACTCCCTACAGGAGGGGGCCTAAGCCGCAGTCTGGCCTCCCTCTGCGGGAGGTGACCAGGCTGATCATGGGAAGGCACTGCTCCCATCAACCCGCTGCTGCTGCTACTGCCAGCTTCCGCGACTGCCGGCCCTCGGCCCTCGCTTCTTAGCACTGGCCCCGCCCCCTGCCTACTGGTGGGTGGGGGGTGATCTGGGGACAGGCTGGCTGGGGGAGGGGCTATGGGAGGTTGAGGCACAGCAGGTTGCACTCCATCCAGCCTCTGTGGAGACGTGGCGCCGGGACCGGGGCTTCACCTTTTAAGGAGAAAGCTCTTGTCCTTTTGGAGAGTAATGTTAGCTAACACAGATAAGTAAAAGTGTGTGTAATAGCTTTGCCTTATTTCTGGTGCTCAACTTAACCATTCACTTCTATTGTTCAACAGTGCAACTATTGTTTGGGCAAAAAATATAATTGGATTACAACCTGGATAATGTCAATTCTTTCACCATAAGTCTCAGTTGACTGGTGGTAAGTCCCATAAAGATTTTCTGTTGAGGAAATAAATAATCATGAGCACTTGAGAGAGAAAACTACCACCACAAAAGGAAGATCATTGCTCAATCAGGGTTACTTTAAGGATGGGAATTTAAAATACTACAAATAATATCAGCTCTTCAGGAATAATTGGTCATATGGAACATTTAGCCTCACTTGAATGACTTTAGATTATGAGTCATGATCTCATCTCAAAAGTTAAATACTGCACACCCCTGTGAATTTTAAAGTCTATTATATAAACCTAAAAGAAAAATGAGGAAACCAAGCTGGTTAGAGTACAAAAAGATATTGAAGTGTGAAAGTTCATTGGGGGATATGAGCAGATTGAGGTTCCAGAAAACATCTGGAATTACCTATTTTTCCTCTGTGTTGCCTATTTTCTTCTAAAAATGGTGCTGCTTCCCTTCTTCAAATTCTTCCCTCCCTGATTCTCTTAAAAAAATAAATTTATTGGGGTGACATTGGTTACTAAGATTATATAGGTTTCAAGTGTACAATTCTGTGATACATCATCTGTTTATTGCATTATGTGCCACCACCCAAAGTCAAATATTCTTCCATCACCAAATATCTGACCTCCTTTATCCTTTACTATTGCATCATCCTCCTTCTCTCTGGTATCTACCATATTGTTGTCTATGAGTTTCTGTTTGATTTTCTTATTTGTTCATTTGTTATTTTCAGTTTTATATCCCATATGAGTGATATCATATGGTTGTTAAGTTTGTTGTTTGACTTATTTCGCTTAGCATGATATTTCAGGATGTCCATCCATGTTGTCATAAATAGCAGTATTTCATCTTTTTTTAAAAAACATATTTTTATTGACTTCAGAGAGGAAGGAAGAGGGAGAGAGAGATAGAAACATCAATGATGAGAGAGAATCATGGATTGGCTGCCTCCTGCAAGT
>NW_005358650.1:1556517-1558475 GCF_000412655.1 Myotis brandtii
CTGGGTGAGGGGCTGAGGGCCATTTTCAGGCTGGCGGGTGACTGAAGCTCCCAACCTGTCCTTTTTTTTTCTTTTTTTTTAAGTCTGGGCCAGCTTTAGCTCTGATGCTCAGCTCCAGCTATGAGGCCTCCGCTGCTGAAAGCAGGTTTCTGGCCTTTGTTTACCTTCTGTATTTGAAACAATGTTGCAATCCTGCTGGCTGAAGCCCGGCTGACTAAAGCAGGTTTCTGGGGTTTGGTTTAGCTTCTATATTTGTTACAATGTTTCTTAGAGTTGCAAGCTCAGAGGCCGGCAGCAGCAGGCAGGGAACCTGGCTTTCTCTGTCACTGGAGCAAGCAAGCCTCCCTGTTCGTGTCAGTTGCCTGGCTGCCGGCCGCCATCTTGGCTGGCAGTTAATTTGCATAAGGATATACTGATTAGCCAATGGGAAGGGTAGCAGAGGTTCGGCTAATTACCATGTTTCTCTTTTATTATATAGGACTAGAGGCCTGGTGCATGAAAATTGTGCACTCTGGGGGGTCCCTCAGTCCGGCCTGCCCCCTCTCACAGTCCGGGAGCCCTCAGGGGATGTCCTACTGATGACTTAGGCCCACTCCCTACAGGAGGGGGCCTAAGCCGCAGTCTGGCCTCCCTCTGCGGGAGGTGACCAGGCTGATCATGGGAAGGCACTGCTCCCATCAACCCGCTGCTGCTGCTACTGCCAGCTTCCGCGACTGCCGGCCCTCGGCCCTCGCTTCTTAGCACTGGCCCCGCCCCCTGCCTACTGGTGGGTGGGGGGTGATCTGGGGACAGGCTGGCTGGGGGAGGGGCTATGGGAGGTTGAGGCGCAGCGGGTTGCACTCCATCCAGCCTCTGTGGAGACGTGGCGCCGGGACCGGGGCTTCACCACTGCCTCTGTGGCTGCCTCTGCGGAAGGCTCAGCAGTGGGACCCGGACCGTGCAGCCCCCTCTTCCGCACCTCCTCTGCAGAAGGGGCAGTGGTGGCAGCTGCGGTGGCAGTGCTGCCTCCTCTCCTGCGCTGGCGCCGCCTCTGCCTCCACCCTGCTCCCATGACTGCGCCTCTCCCGTGCTGCTGGCCCTTGGCCTTCACAGCCGCTGTGGCTTTGTCCGGATGGACATCTGAAAGACATCCAGTCTAATTAGCATATTACCCTTTTATTAGTATAGATAGATATCATACCTCAAAACTGTAGTTATCTCATTTCTCAATTGAATTTTTAGTAACTAGCATGCAAGGACCACCATGATGGCTTTCAAAAGTTAAATACTGCACACCCCTGTGAATTTTAAAGTCTATTATATAAACCTAAAAGAAAAATGAGGAAACCAAGCTGGTTAGAGTACAAAAAGATATTGAAGTGTGAAAGTTCATTGGGGGATATGAGCAGATTGAGGTTCCAGAAAACATCTGGAATTACCTATTTTTCCTCTGTGTTGCCTATTTTCTTCTAAAAATGGTGCTGCTTCCCTTCTTCAAATTCTTCCCTCCCTGATTCTCTTAAAAAAATAAATTTATTGGGGTGACATTGGTTACTAAGATTATATAGGTTTCAAGTGTACAATTCTGTGATACATCATCTGTTTATTGCATTATGTGCCACCACCCAAAGTCAAATATTCTTCCATCACCAAATATCTGACCTCCTTTATCCTTTACTATTGCATCATCCTCCTTCTCTCTGGTATCTACCATATTGTTGTCTATGAGTTTCTGTTTGATTTTCTTATTTGTTCATTTGTTATTTTCAGTTTTATATCCCATATGAGTGATATCATATGGTTGTTAAGTTTGTTGTTTGACTTATTTCGCTTAGCATGATATTTCAGGATGTCCATCCATGTTGTCATAAATAGCAGTATTTCATCTTTTTTTAAAAAACATATTTTTATTGACTTCAGAGAGGAAGGAAGAGGGAGAGAGAGATAGAAACATCAATGATGAGAGAGAATCATGGATT
>NW_005358650.1:1561112-1570296 GCF_000412655.1 Myotis brandtii
CTGGGTGAGGGGCTGAGGGCCATTTTCAGGCTGGCGGGTGACTGAAGCTCCCAACCTGTCCTTTTTTTTTCTTTTTTTTTAAGTCTGGGCCAGCTTTAGCTCTGATGCTCAGCTCCAGCTATGAGGCCTCCGCTGCTGAAAGCAGGTTTCTGGCCTTTGTTTACCTTCTGTATTTGAAACAATGTTGCAATCCTGCTGGCTGAAGCCCGGCTGACTAAAGCAGGTTTCTGGGGTTTGGTTTAGCTTCTATATTTGTTACAATGTTTCTTAGAGTTGCAAGCTCAGAGGCCGGCAGCAGCAGGCAGGGAACCTGGCTTTCTCTGTCACTGGAGCAAGCAAGCCTCCCTGTTCGTGTCAGTTGCCTGGCTGCCGGCCGCCATCTTGGCTGGCAGTTAATTTGCATAAGGATATACTGATTAGCCAATGGGAAGGGTAGCAGAGGTTCGGCTAATTACCATGTTTCTCTTTTATTATATAGGACTAGAGGCCTGGTGCATGAAAATTGTGCACTCTGGGGGGTCCCTCAGTCCGGCCTGCCCCCTCTCACAGTCCGGGAGCCCTCAGGGGATGTCCTACTGATGACTTAGGCCCACTCCCTACAGGAGGGGGCCTAAGCCGCAGTCTGGCCTCCCTCTGCGGGAGGTGACCAGGCTGATCATGGGAAGGCACTGCTCCCATCAACCCGCTGCTGCTGCTACTGCCAGCTTCCGCGACTGCCGGCCCTCGGCCCTCGCTTCTTAGCACTGGCCCCGCCCCCTGCCTACTGGTGGGTGGGGGGTGATCTGGGGACAGGCTGGCTGGGGGAGGGGCTATGGGAGGTTGAGGCACAGCAGGTTGCACTCCATCCAGCCTCTGTGGAGACGTGGCGCCGGGACCGGGGCTTCACCACTGCCTCTGTGGCTGCCTCTGCGGAAGGCTCAGCAGTGGGACCCGGACCGTGCAGCCCCCTCTTCCGCACCTCCTCTGCAGAAGGGGCAGTGGTGGCAGCTGCGGTGGCAGTGCTGCCTCCTCTCCTGCGCTGGCGCCGCCTCTGCCTCCACCCTGCTCCCATGACTGCGCCTCTCCCGTGCTGCTGGCCCTTGGCCTTCACAGCCGCTGTGGCTTTGTCCGGATGGACATCTGAAAGACATCCAGTCTAATTAGCATATTACCCTTTTATTAGTATAGATAGATATCATACCTCAAAACTGTAGTTATCTCATTTCTCAATTGAATTTTTAGTAACTAGCATGCAAGGACCACCATGATGGCTTTTCTTTCTCCTTCTCCTCCTTCTTTCCATTTAATTTGATTATTAGCCCAGGGTCAGAGTTGAATATGTTTTCTATTTTAAGGTGCTTAATATCATTTTGGGAACATATGGTTCAGTTGAAAGTTTGGAGTCAGACAGACCTGGGTTTTAATTACCTACCAGTTCTTTGGTCTGTGGCTGGTTTCTTCTTTTTATTTTTCAGTGACTTTTTAAAATTGATATACCTTTTACTGCAGTTGTGAAAATTAAATTTGTAATGTATCCAACCTGTTTGACATATAGAATATACTTAACCATATCCTTACCTCTTTTTCTCACTTTGATTTTATCATTTGACTTTGTGATGACCCTAATTATTTATTTGGGTTATAAAAATTTGTATGGAAATTCTAAGTGAGAATTTTCTATCTAGTCAGTGTGGTGCTACCTAGAAGTGTTTGGGAAAGTAGAAGATAAAACATTTAGTCAAGAAAATGGTTATTTGGGGGCTATTGAATGTTTTTTTCTTTCTAGTTTTCTAACTTTTCTTTCCTCCACCCTTTTTTCTTCCTTCCTTCCCTCCTTCTTTCCTTTATTCTTGCCTCACTTACTTTCAAAAACATAACACCTATTTTATAATAAGAAGCAATGAAAATCATTATATAGTGGTTTATAAAGTGGGTATATGTGTATAAATATAATTCAATTTTATGACATCTCAGACAAAAGAATGATATGTCATCACTTTAATCCTCTCTATAGTTTGATAAACAGGAGTCAGTATGCACATAATAATTTTTTTGATTGAAAAATAATATTATCCAGAAACTAAATACTGTGACTGAAACTATACCTGGCTCTGATTAGGTACATCTTACTATAATCTCAAAATTTTATCTAATTCTAGGGATTCAACTTGACATTACTTTTCCTACATTTCCCAGGGATGATTTACATTTCTGATAATGTGCAATATTAACTTCAATTTTTCTAAAATGTATCCAATTTTACTTCTTGCCCTTACTTCTTTTCACTCAGATCCATTTGTCTAGCTTCTCTATCCTTTTTGAAATTTTTAATACCATTATTATGAACTAAAAATTTCATAATCTTTCTTCCAAACCATTACTGATGGAGTTAAATGAAACAGATTCATTTTCAGTCCTTTAATCACTTTCACAATAGACTCTATTTTCATTATTATTTACCTTTGTTTGTAGCCCCCCAAATAGTTTTTACTTTATATTATAATATCCTTATGCAAGCCAATTTAATTTTTGAATAAAATTTTGTAATACAGAAAGAAAATTTTACCAGAATCAAAATACATTATGTCTATGGTATATATTTCACTATTTTTTTAAAGTAAAAGTAAAATGTGAAGAAATTGCCATTTTCTTATAGCCAAGCCAGCCAGGGCTGCTGTTTTAATTATTTGTAAATATGTTTTTGATTTTTCTCTTGATTTTTATTTGATCATTCATTCCAGAATTTAAAAGTTCTGTGCACTAAAAATTATGGATAAGCCTGGCTATTAGCTTTATTTCAATCTTGAACTATTTGTGTAATACATCTTTCTCGAGAAAAATTTATTTGGTTGAGTTTTTTAAAAAAAATTCTTTATTAGTTAAGGTATTACAAATGTGTCCTCATCCCCCCCATTAACCCCCTTGGTTGAGTTTTATAATTACTTTAGTTTAAGAGAGAAAGCCCTATACTTTTGGGACCCTAAAATAACCCTGGATAATTTAGAAATGGTGTTTTTAATTACTGAACTTCTTTTAACTTCGACCATAATACTTATTTCTGAACTTTTCTCATATTCACATAAACAGATTTGTATATAAATACAAATTGATCCCATAACCTAATTTTTCTTTCTGAGCTGTGGTACTTTTGGGACCCTAAAATAACCTTGGGTAATTTAGAAATGGTGTTTCTAATTACTGAACTTCTTTTAACTTTGACCATAATACTTATTTCTGAACTTTTCTTGTATTCACATAAACAGATTTGTATATAAATACAATTGATCCCATAACCTAATTTTTCTTTCTGAGCTGTGTGTGTGTGTTTTTTTCTTCTGAGAAAGAAGATGCATTTTCAAAATACCGGAGGACCAGATTAAATTAAAAATATATGTTTCTAATTAAAATTTTAGGTGTACCTGCAGTTAATTTTTTTGGCCAACTGTTTGGAATAATTTTGCTTAAAGCAAGCTCCTTTTTGTTATTACTTCCTACTGTTACTTAAAAAAATTATTACCATCCAAAACTGGCATTCTTAGCTCAGACTTGATATATACACTTAAGAGTAACTGTAAAATCTCAACTTAAAGGACGTTAGGGTCTACTTCTTACACCAACAAGTTCCAATAGAAAAGAAAATACCTGGGAGGAGGGCATACCCAGAAATGATTTAAGTAGAAAAATTGTATCTTACCTTAGTCTTGCTCTATGAGTACGTATATTTATCATTTTAATTGCTGCATGGTAGAGTTTAGTTACTATTTGCCCTTGACATTATTATTATTATTATTATTATTATTACTATTTTGGCTTCTTTTGGTTCCAACTTAAGAAAATATTTTGTAAGCAATGAAGCACTTTTAAGATATTGTGATCTTTAATAATACAAACAACTATTCAATTAGAGATTACTTTAAATTTCTAATTCCCGTGGCAATAAACAATCTTTAATAATACAAACAACTATTCGAGATTACTTTAAATTTCTAATTCCCGTGGCAATAAACACGTGCCTATATTTTACAAAACTTCTGTTTCCTCTGCTTAGAGTTTGTTCAAAATTTAAAATTCAACCAAGTTTTTTGAAGGCTCCTAACCACTATTTAAATCATTCCTTTGGATATTTAACAACTCAGTAACAAATTATTGGGAGCGTTCATTTCTTGTATCCAGTAGATGCAATAAAAGCTCTAGACTAGAGTCTAGATGATTCCAAAACGCTCCTTTCTGCAACAATAAAACCTTCCTGTGTTATGTGCTTTGGTTCCCTGAACCCTGTTAGAATAGATTGCATTAAGTTAAATTGTTTATGTTAATGTGCAAACTAGCCAATATATTGCAAACTTCCGGAACAGTCCTTCTTATGTCTTACCAATTAGGAGAATTTCAGAAAGCAAGATTTAACAGAAGAGCTAAATTTTACCATGTTGATATATATTGTATCTCCCACATCATAATGCATCTTAATCTGCCTGTTTTTTTCCACAAGTAAAATCAATTCTGTAGAGAAGATTTTAGTGTTAGGGGCTCATTTGGATTAACTGAACCTGATCATGTTCATCTCATGAGATTTTAATTGGTTTGATATAAGTATGATGCTTTATGCATTCAGCCCTAAATTAGTGATAATCTGTCTATGGAGCACAGTATAGTTATTGATTGCATTGATTACATTTTAACAAACTAGCAACTCAACGTCTATTTCTTTTTTTTAGAATATATTTTATTGATTTTTTACAGAGAGGAAGGGAAAGGGATAGAGAGTTAGAAACATCGATGAGAGAGAAACATCGGTCAGCTGCCTCCTGCACACCCCCTACTGGGGATGTGCCCACAACCAAGGTACATGCCCTTGACTGGAATCAAACCTGAGACCCTTCAGTCCGCAGGCCCATGCTCTATCCACTGAGCCAAACTGGTTAGGGCTCAAAATCTTTTTCTAAAAATTTAAAATTTAATATATTTTTGAATAGATAATAATTTACATGGCTCAAGCATTCAAAACTGTAAAATGATAGACAATAAAAGTTTCCCTTTGCACCAATGTTTCTCAGCAATCTGGATGTTCTCCATACAGGCAAATAAGGTTAACTCTTTATTTATGTCCTTACAGAGATATATGCCTATATAAGCAAGTACATAAATACACATATACATCTTATTTATCTTTTTTAAAACAAGTGGTAGAATATTATAGTCATACATATCAGAGATTATTATTTCTCATTACATAAAGATCTGGTTATCCTTTTTACTATGGATAAAATGTATAGGCATATACCACAGTTTATTTAACTGGTTTTCTGTTAATGGATATTTATTTCTCCCATATTTCTCTAGTGCAATTAATTCTGCATTGAATAGCCTGTATGTAAGTTATTTGCACCAAAGTTGAAACCAGTCACTGTTAAATTAATAATATTTGACTCTGATGTAATAATATTTGGTGTCTTGTCTTATTCAGTTTAGGGAGTTCAACTTTCCTTCTGAGTTAAATTTATAAGCATTTCCAATTAAAACAGTATTTTTGTCACTAAAACAAAGGGAAGTGATACTTTTTATAAACTAACTTTTAAAGAATAAATGTTTTATTTAGTTACATTTAAGAAAAAGGAAAACCCATTTGATGTTGGGTTTTAGCTATTCAACTAGTGTAGCAAGAAAACATTAGAAGAAAAGGAAGTTCCAGGGCAATTCTCTGTAGTAAATCAAAGAATCAATCAATGAGTTGGCGAAGGGGGGGTGGCAGAGGGGGTAGCTTTGCTTCTTAGTTCTAAATGGAATTACAGTAGTTATGAATCTGGATATGGCAAGGTTTTATTTCCTTGCTTCCTAGGCTTGGTGTTTACTATGAGAAAGTAAAGCAGGCACTCATTTGGGGCTGATTGCATTATGGATACAGGGACAGAATCACAACATCTCTCTTCCTATAATCACATTTTCACCTCCTCATGCAGTGCACACCTGTGCCTTGTTGGCAATTGTACTCAATGGGAAGTCACACATCACATAGCTTCAGTAAGGGAGGAAATTAGATTCTTGCAATATGTGTCCTTTCAGATGACACTGGGTGTTTCTTACTGAAGATCAGCAAACTAAATAAATACCAAGCCAGAAGAGAAACTTTGAACAGAATTCAGTGCAAAGAGCGTCTGGTGCGATGAGTACAGATCTGCATGCTACGGGCAATGGAATCATAATGACTTTAGTAAATGCTCATGTCTCAGTTTGTTTAAAATTTAATAGCAATTCAAGGAAGAAAGCTTTAGAATAAAATTATGTATACTAACTCTGCACTTTGCATGAATTTTCAGGCTGGCTCAGCTGAACAATAGGCTGTGGCAGTGCATTCATTTGCCATATGAGACCAACATTGTCTTCCCCAACCCCACCCTTGCCCAGCCTTCACTCGAAATGTTTTGCAGCTGGGTGGCTTTCCCATTGTAAGACTCTATCTGAATTTCTCTTCTAAAGTCAATGTTGTCTTGGGTTCTTGGAACTTTTTCTTCACTGGATATTTTTCAGCTTCCCAGTTATTTAATTTCTTTTCAGTTTTGTCTTAACAGTTATTTGCTATTTTCAAGCTATCTCTCCTATCTATGTCTTTGTTTTAGATGTTTTAATATTCCGAGGATGATCTGCTTGAATGTGCTCTGCTACCTTCTTAATACAATTATGTTTGTATATAAGAGGAAATTAGTGCATTTATGTATTTAATTTGTCAAGTTGAATTAGTCAACAAGCAGATTAGAAATATAATTAGAGCAAAAACAAAGAAGGGTAATTATTCAAAATGTTACTTGAAGCTATGGATATTTCACAAATAAACATAAAAGTGGTCATAATTAGTAAAATCAGAACTTTTGTTGGAATTTCTTGCATTCATTTTAGGACTTAGTATTATTTTTATTTTGAATTATGTCTGTGGGACCATGACATCTCTGTGACATTTAGGATCTTTCACAATTTAATCAGATCCTGATAATGCAATCTCACAAGCAGTACTTCCTCTTCTTCCTATATTCCCAGATAGTAAAAAAGAGAAAAGCTATTTTATTCTTTCTAATGTTTACCTCACTCTTCTTGTGGACAAGCTGTTGTGTCTAGGCAGTAAAAAGAGTTATAGTTCTGAAATCTTGATCCATTTTAGGGATTGGCAAATGATGGCCCATGAGGCAAATTCAGTGTGAAACCTGTTTTTGTATGGCTTGCCTGCTAAGAATGGGTCTACACTTTTTAATGGTAGAAAAAAATTTTAAGTATATTTAAAAACATTACATATAGCCCTGGCTGGGTGACTCAGTTGGAGCATCTTTCCATGTAACAGAAGGTTGCAGGTTCAATTCCCAGTCAGGGTACATACTTAGGTTGTAGGTTTGATCCCCTGTCAAAACGAGTAGGGAAGGCAACCTGTTGATGTTTCTCTCTCTCACATCATTGTTTGTCTCTCTCTCCCTTTCTAAAATCAATAAACACATCCTCCACCGAGGAATAAACAAACACACAAATAAATAAATACCGAGTAATAAAAACAAACAAAAAGACCCTGAAAGTCAGAGAGAAAAACACAAACCAACTAGGGTCCTCAGGACCCAAGAAATAGCACTGATGAGTATCTTCAGTTCCATTATGCCTCATTTAGCCTATTATTGAAACTGAAGGAGTCAGACACCTGGAAATGTCAGTGGTCAGACAACAACCACAACCACAAAAGCCTTAATATATCCTTCAGAAATAAGGGGAAAATCCAGATATTCTCAGATTAAAGAAAGTTAGGATAATTTGTCATCAGCAGACCTACCCTAAAAGAATGGCTAATGAAAACCTCTCTAAACAGAAATGATAAAAGAAGGAATCTTGGTACATCAGGAAGGAGTAAACATTACAAGAGCAAAAATATGAGTGAATAGTATAAATTTTCCTTCTGTTCTTGAAGTTTCTAAATTTTGGTTAATGATTAAAGCTAACAATATAGTACTACCTGGTATGGTTGTAAAAGCTAAGTTATTTACAGTTTTGGTCTTTCTAGAAATGCTTGCCAATCCCTGACCTATGTTATGAACTTCCCTCATCTCTGCTTAAACAAGCAGCATAGAAGTAAACAAATAAATATATGAGATATTTTAAGATAATAAAAAGTGTCGTGAGGGAAATAAATCAGTGTGAGAAAATTGCAAAAGGTGATCTGGGCGGTTGGACTTTGACTAGACAGGCAGAGATGTTCTGTCTGTGGGGGGCTGTTTCACTGGGCTCCCTATAGAAAAGTAGAGCCAGCAAGAGAAGATTTGGGGGAAGATGATCCCAAGCCTTTTTAATAGTAATTACCAAAGGCCTAACATACTATTTGCTTATAAACATGAGCTTGTTTGAACCACAGAAATGTTTCCATTGTGGCTGGTGTGCAGTGGTGGTGTATGACATGAATGTGAACAAGTGGCAAAGGCCAGAGCAGCTGTGGCATGATGAACTGGCCATGATGATAATGAGTTTACATTGTACTATAAATGCAGAAAAGCCATTGGAAGATTTTAAGCAGAACTGATTTATGTTTTTAAAAGATCATGTTGACTGCCTTATGGATAATGGAAAAGTTGAAGCAAAGAAATTAGTAAAGTCATCCTTGTAATATGGGTAAGAGATGATGATGTCTTGCCTATATTTTTTCAAATTGAATTAATTAAAGTGCACGTTAAGTTAATAAAGGAAAGGAAGGATGGAGGAATGAAATTAAGCATTAGAAGTGGTTAATTATTTCAAAAGCTCTCCATGGGAACAAGAATATGAATAATGGAGTCGTTTGACCAGTTGCAGAATGAGAAAGCAAAAACTTTAATAATTCTCTACTTAACTCCCCATTTTCACTGGGGATTGATAGTCACTAAAAAAAAGTGGTGCCCAGAAATTTGCTTACAGACTTCCCTTTCATTTTTTCATTTAGTCCAGTTTAGTGATTGTCAAATTTAAGTATAAAAGAGGTACTGTACATGCCCGGCTGGTGTGGCTCAGTGGTTGAGCGTCAACCTATGAACCAGGAGGTCATGGTTCAATTCCTGGTCAAGGCAGATGCCTGGGTTTTGGTCTCGATCCCCAGTGTGGGACGAGCAGGAGGCAGCCAATCAATGATTCTCTCTGATTGATATTTCTAGCTCTCTCTCCCTCTCTCTTCCTCTGGAATCAATAAAAAACATTAAAAAAAGAAGTACTG
>NW_005358650.1:1570329-1609286 GCF_000412655.1 Myotis brandtii
TCCTTGAGTAAACTTAGATCCAACCCTAAGCCAAATCTCCCTAGGCAGCTGATAAATCTAATCTTCATTATTATCTCTAAGGGTCTATACACACCTTCAACAAGGGTTATGAAAAGACTTGTGCAGCCCCGAAGTCAAAGTGTGTCCCTCTTGTCATTAGTCACCTATTACTGATGAAATTCCTGATTTGGCCTACATGGGATCATCAGGGCTGTGGTAATTAGACTTAATTTCCATATTTTATGTGTCACTTGCCTAGGCCATGGTACACAGCTATTTGGCCAAACACATCTGTATGATGCTATGAATGTATTTGTTTAAGGGAGATTAACATTTAAATTAGTACATTTATGGAAAAGCAGATTACCCTACAGTGCAGGTAGGCCTCATCCAATGAGTTAAAGGCCTTAAGACTGATCTTTCCTCCACTAGAAGGAAATCTGCCTGCAGTTTACCTCTGGGCTTGAGCTGCAACATTAACTCTTCCTTGCCAACCCTGCAAATTTTGGACTTGCCACCCTCCACAATTGTATAAATTCCTTAAAATCTCTCTCTCTCTCTCTCTCTCTCTCTCTCTGTATGTTAGTTCTGTTTCTCTGGAGAACTCCTACTATATTATTATTATACTAGGTATACCACATATACCACGCTATTCTGGAAGTGATCATCAATATATTTGATGAGAGAAAGGGATGGGGAGGGAGAGAGAGGGAGACTGCATGTCCCCATGAGCACAAAAATAATAATAAAAGTATTTATATAATGCTATGTGCCAGGAGCTATTTTAAGACTGTTACAGTTTTTCTTATGACAATATGAAGTCCTCACTTTACATGTATTGTCATTAAATCCTAGATACTATTTTCATCTGTATACTACAGATGAAAAAAACTAAAGCTCATAGAGCTCATGTGCATCCTGAAGGTGACAAAGCAGACGTGCATTTGGAACTCCAGTAGTCCGCTTCCGGCAGCTGTGATCTTGACTATTATGCTATGTTATGAATCCCAACAGATTGGTGGTGATAAAACTGAAAGAAGGAAAACACTGGCTCCTTAAAAATTGTTATGACAGGAAATTAACTGAGTTCATTTGCATTTATAATTTTGGAATATTTATGGTTTTATTTTTTAACTCACACAGTTAGGTGGGTTTTCAATTAGTTGTAAGTAATAGAGATAATCTAGGGATTCCTTAGGTGGTACTGGTGATGGTATTGGAATGAAGAACATTTCAGGCAGGGAGAAGGGCATGAGCAAAGTCAAGGATGGGTTGGGGTGTGGGAAAAGATGCAGGTGCATTTTATAAATGTAGCTAGAAACAAATTTGTTTGGCATCTGTAATTGAAGAGTTCTCTCTGGCCTTGAACTTTGGTTATATCTTTGACAACCCCTAAGAAAACAATTTCTGCCCATTATGTTTGATTTCTACTACTCTCTCTTTAATCTACTGCAAATGTTTTAGAGCAAAATTACTTCTGTTTTTAAGTCCTCAAATCCTTTCTCTTAGAAGCCATGTAAGGTGCCACTTTGTGGGACCCCTGTCTAATGAAGCACCACAGCAAAGCCTCTAAGTCAAGCCTATACTTCTTCACTTTGTCCTCCCATTTTGCAGGGACTGAAGGACAGAGCTCATGATCACCAAGACTGGCTGTTTGCTTTTTCTTTTTTTAACATAACATTTTTTTATTGATTTCAGAGAGGAAGGGAGAGGGAGAAAGAGAAAGAAACATTAATGAGGAGAAAGAAGTATTGATTGGCTGCTTCCTGCACTCTCCCTACAGGGGATCGAGCCTGCAACCTGGGCATGTGCCCTGACCTGGTATTGAATCCCGACTTCCTGGTTCATAGGTCGATGCTCAACCACTCAGCTGCACTGGCTGGGCTGGCTGTTTTCTTTTGAACATTGCTTCTATTCTCCTGATAGAAGAGCATTCTTATAGTGCCAGAGATAGTGCAGTGTAAGGAAAAAAGTATCAGTTTTGATTTAAACAGAACTAATTTCAAATCTGACGCTAACATTTCTACTTTATGTTTTTGGATAAGTTCTTCTTAGGCACTCCAAGCCTTAGTTTTCTTATCTATAAAATGGAAATAACAATTCTTCCCTTGTATGGCTATTATGAGTGATAAATGAGACAATACCTGTGTTCAAGAAATGCTAGACTTCTTTTCTTTTTTTTGACTCCCAATAAAAAGTGGAGGTAATTGGTAAGATACATTGGAAAATATCTTAGTAATCTGAAAGATCACTTAGAATAATTCAGGGGGAAAAAGGAATTAAGCATCATTTGAATACTTACCTGGCAGGGGGGAGAACATGATCAGGAAGGTGGTTTTCCCAAGGCGAGGCTTATCCATTGCACTCTGGATGTGCTGAGCCCTGCAATTTCCCCAAATGTGGGGAATTTGACCGCATAATTTGTGGTAGTGGGGGACTCCCACTACTAAAAATGAAAAAAAAAATCATTGGAGGCTGTTTTAATGTTATTTTATGCGATGGTTCAATATCAAGTGCTTTTCTTCTTTTGGAACTCTTTGCAGTTTGTTTCCTTAAGCTTCTTATATCACATTCATTTGTAGAGAACTTAAGCCATAATTTTTATCTCTAAAAAATAACTTTCTGCTCTACACATCTGCTGACGGTTTATGGTATCAAGACAGTCACTATCAAATGGGAGCCAAATGGAAAACCAAATGAAACATGGCGGGGACATTCATTGTGTTCCATTTGCACCCGTGAGTTCTTTAAAAAGTAAAGAAGATCTTATCATAGCTCTCAAGAAAATTCTTACTAAATTTGAATTTATGTCCATAGATGAATAGTATCATGTTTTCACTTTGTTTTGACGTAAAACAACCGTGACATTTAACGGTGACCTACATGCAAGACTATAATAAAGAAATAAGGCAGTTGATCAAATGGAAATCAGTCACCGAGTCAAATATAAACCTGATTTACTCTGATACTCACCTTTGGTTTGATTTTCATGAATATCTTTGCCTGGGAATTCCAAATGTATCTAGTGAAATGCTCTAACAGTTTTGAGCTTAGGAATCTCAGAGCACAGAGGTTCAGGAACTGGGGAGACTCACAGGTCAAGGTCTGAGATTAGGAAATGTGAATGTACCCAGGACGAATATTCCCAATAATGTAATATTTTCGTAGGACTGATAACTTGTAAAAAGAGTAAGAAAATGAAAATAATCTTTGTAAGTTTAAAGTAGTGTTGTAATATACTGCTAAGTAAATGTTGGTGTAAGTTTGACACCAAGTATCTAAAATTGGTTTAACCATCTGTCATGCAGAGCTGAATTTATCCCAGGGAGGTTTAGGTAAGATTGCTGGTAAATGCAGTGTCATACAGTAGGAATGATGGAAGGAAAATGACAAAAGCCCATATATTTCAAACTTTTAAAAATTATGTGACACAGTTACATTGCCTATTCTGGGTAGAGGCCTTATCATTCCTGTCATCTTTCCTAAAACATCCAAAAAGATGGGAGATGCACTATCATGCTATAAACAAAGGCTTTGGAAAGCATTTTGGATTCAGCAAATAATAGGGCTGGAAGGGGATGGTCAGAGCCAGCCTACTCATTTCACAGAAGCAGAGACTGAGTCCCTGAAGTGACTTATGTTGAATGACAAGAATGCTAAATGTTGTAAAGATTATAAAATAAAATTAGAAAGCAATTACTGTCAACAAATTATTTTCATGTGAACACCCATTATAGGGAGAAACTTGAAGGTGGTGATGGTCTTTTAGATGTACTTGACACAAAAAGGTAGGGTGGATAAAGAGGGGAGATGGCAAATAAGCACGTGAAAAAGATGCTTCTCATCATATGTCATCAGAAACCTGCAAATTAAAACAACAACTCACCAATTAGAACGACTGCAAACCTTTTAGAACGTCCACAATGCAGAAATTGACAGCCCCAAATGCTGAGGAGGGTGTGGCGCAACAGGCACTCTCTCACTGGCTGATGGGAATGCTGAATGGCACAGCTGCTCTGGAGGACAGGTTGGCAGTTTCTGACTAAACTAACCATAAACTTATCATGTGATCTGGCAGTTGCTCTCCTTGGTATTTCCCCAAAGGTGTAAAAAACTTATGTCCACACAAAAACCTGAACGTGGATGTTTATTCATGATGTCCAAAACATGGAAGCAATCATTAGTCCTTCAGTACGTGAATGGATAAGTAAGCTGTGGGACATCTAGATAATGGAAAATAATTCAGTACTAAAAAAAAAAAAAAGCTATAAAGAATCCTGTAAGTGAAAGAAGCTAATCTTAAAAGGCTATAACTGTTTGATTCCAACTATATGATATTTTAAAAACGGAAAAACTATGAAGACAGTAAAACCCATATTGTCAGGGTTTGGGGTGGGTGGCAGAGGAAGGAGGGATGAATAGGCAGAGCACAGAGAACTTTTAGGCAGGGAAAATACTCTGTATTATACTATACTGATGAATACATGTGTCCAAGCCCAGGTAAAACACCAAGAGTTAATCAATCGCCTTTGTGTAGTGATGATGTATCCATGTAGGTGCACCCGTTGTGATAACGTGCCACTCTGATGGAGGATGTTGATGAAAGAGGAGGCTGTGCAGGAGGTATATGAGAAATCTCTGTACCTTCCTTTCCATTTTACTGTGAACCTCAAACTACCCTAAATAGGAAGATGGGGACACGTGCAGGAATACCCCTTTCAAAGTATAATCGAGCTGAAAGGAACATTAAGGCTGTCTTGGTCTGATTCCACTATTTTATAGGTAGCCTTTTCTCCATATTCACACATGACTTTTCGGATTATCTAGATGAGTCATGTATTCCTCATAAGATGGCATCCCCACCACTTTGCAAGAATCGGATGCTCAGGGAAGTGCATATTTACCCAGAGTCTCACAATAAGGATTTGAAGAAAGTTGCATTTAGGTTTGGACTTTTAGTCTAGCACTTATTCTACTATGTTAGCTTGTTGTTGTTTTTTTAAATAACAACCAATATTTAGGTAATATTTACAGTTTCATTTGATTATCCAATTTGCATTTTCACAGTGAGGCAGAGGTAGAGAGGATGTAATTATCTTTGATTATAAATGAGGTAATTGAAAAACTTCAAGAAAATAAGTGACTTTCCAAATAATGAGATTGGAATCCATATCCTAAACCCATTAACTAATTAAACACATATTTAGACAAATGCCTGATATGTGTTCAAGTTCTATGTCAAGAGCTAGAAATTCAAAAGGAAGCAAGGTCTCCACCCTCATGGAACTTGCATCTTTTTAAAATATATATTTTTATTGATTTCAGAGAGGAAGGTAGAGGGAGAAAGAGATAGAAACATCAATGATGAGAGAGAGCCATTGATCAGCTGCCTCCTGCATGCCCCCCACTGGGGATCGAGCCCGAAAACAGGGTATGTGCCCTGATGGAGAATCCTATCGTGACCTCCTGATTCATAGGTGAATGCTCAACCACCGAACCTCACCAGCCAGGCAGAACTTACATCTTAATGAGAAAAGACAGAATGAAAGAAAAGAAACTGAGGAGATAATGATAGGGAGCAATGAGGGCATTGAGGGAAAGTATAACCTCTCAGGGTGGGTGGTGTTTGCTTCTTTGGATGAGATGTTTAGAGAAGGCTGATCTGAGGAATGGACATTTGTGCTAAGAGCAGGCATAACAACATTCCTAATGGAAGGAGCAGTTATACAAGCCCAGAGAGAGGGAGACAGTCAGTGAAACTGGGAAGTGGTATCACCAAGCCGGCCACTATTTATACTCTATGTTCTTAATGCAGTACAACTTGTTGGCCACTGGAGGTTAGAGAGGAAGGCTGGTGTAGCTGAGGCTTAATGAGGAAGTGGGAGTGTGGATAAGCCTGAGGTCAAAGAGGGGCCTAAGAGTCAGACAACTTGGTCTTGTGAGTCATTGAAAAGAGCTGGGATTTTATTTTACCAACTATGGCATCTAATAGAGTGTTTTCAGCAGGGAAATCATGAGATCTGACTTACCTACATCACATCAAACATTAGAAATTCCTTCTCCCTAATGTTTGATAATTCATACTTAGGAACTGCTCCTGAGGCTAGCTACCACCAGCCCTCTACCTGATATAACAGGTGAGGGGAGAGAGGCAAAGGGTATAGTTGGGAAGAGCTTGAGCTGAAACTATACCATACACTACTGTATGGAAATACACCGGTGAAAAAAATTGGGAGATTTGATACAGTATTGAAATTGACAAAGATCTGTGTCCTGCCAACTTGGGAGAGCTTCATGGGATATAAACACCACCAGTGGTCATTTCCTTTTAATATACTTACTGCAACTCATCACTGGTGGTGTCATTATGGTATGTTTACATCAGGCACATTTATGCCTGCTATTCAAAGTTGTTGGTATGTTACTCTGAAAACTTTATGCCTTTTGGAAGAGATCAGGTTTATTGCTAGTGTGTTAAGCCAGTGTATCAAGGTCAACGTTAATATATTTAGAAATATGAATGAAAATAACCAACATCTTGCACAAGTGGAAAGTTGCAATTCTTCCTTGACTCTGAGCACATGGAGCTTAGGTCGATATTTGATATGCACTGGGAAAGAATGTGATGGATGTATTGAGTTAATGAGAATAAAAAATTAAGCAAAATAACCACAGGTATATGATTCACAGTCTTATAAGTGAAGGTGTTAAATTTTTCAGCAGTTTGCATTATAGATTTTATAATCCTTTTAACATCTTGAAAATAGAAGAACTTGCACAGAGGTTTAGTGACTTTCAAGTCAAGCAATTAATTGATGATGGAGATAATACAAGAATATCTTTCCTAATGGAAAAGGCTGAGATAAATGAAGACCCTTAAGACCAAAACACTAAAAAGATTAAGCCAATTGAGTTCCAATCAGCAGACTTTTTCGTAGGCAGATGAGTACTTTCAGTAATGTTCAATGAGGTTTTTTTTTAAAATGCTGAGTGATAAAGGAAGTGACTGTGATACTGTTAACAATGTGGGAAGGAAAGCTAATGCCACTTCTCTCCCTCATTACTTGCAGCACTTCCTTTGGTGCAGTTGGTGGCCTTGTTACAAGCAGAAGGGCCCACTCATATCCAGCATTCACTCGGTATTTCCTACTTATAGAGTTGCCCGTGGGGAAGACTGAAGATGAATGCATTGAGAGCTCTGAGTGTCACAGGATGAAGCTCACGTGAGTGCCAGTGTGAACACATTTATTCCTGGGAGTGAGCATTCTTTTTCCTCTCTCCCTGGACTTTGATAGACTGTCTCATCATGGACATCTAGGTGCGTACTGTCCACACTCAACAATCTGACTTCCAGGCTGTCTGTTCGGTAAATGCGCTCAGGGTCACAGTGTGCCAGGCACATGCAGCTGTTCCTGTTTGATTGAAATGCAGCTCCTGACATTTGCTTGTGAGGCCAGCTTGGGCAGTCATTTAGGAGGGAAGGCGATTCTGTGTCAGTTAAAATGCATTCACATTTTAATTGTTTTCGTTCATTTTCTGTTCAAATCGCTCTTGAAACTTTGCCCACGAGTCTGTGTGTGGAAATCCTGGGCATTTACTCTTCCCTGAGGGTTCCTGGTGCTAAGGTAGATCCATTTGGCCCTGTTTCTCTCTGATGTGATTTCATGTTTATAAATTATTGTGTTTTCCTTTTGTAATAAGACATAGGATGCGATATTAGGGAGGGAGGGAGAGTAATTAGCATTACCATTCATGGGGGAAATGGAAATATGACTAACTATCTCGTTTCCTTGGGGCCCTGGGGATGAGCTTCTATGATTTGGAAGCATTTTGTGAATTTGCAAAGATCTTCAAGACCAACTATAGTTTACCACGTTAATTTCTTATTGATTTTTAGCAATTTCAAATTCTTGAGGCTTAGCTTAGCATGGACTTCTAGGCTTTTTAATTAGATCTGTATATACAAGTGCAAAGTGTTGTTGGAAATTATATGAATTGTTTCAAGATTTAGAAGAAAGAAAAAAAAAGCACTTTATCCTTTGATTTGATAGCATTTTCTTTATGGAGATTGAGGTGAAAACAAATTGGACACTTTTACTCTTTTGTTAAAATATATAGGATATTTTAAAGCCTCTTTATAACACTGGGTTTTTATGCCATTCCACTGTGTTAGGGCATGGCATTTTCATTATTCAATGA
The DNA here is from genome assembly GCF_000412655.1 of Myotis brandtii. Lineage (NCBI taxonomy): Eukaryota > Metazoa > Chordata > Mammalia > Chiroptera > Vespertilionidae > Myotis > Myotis brandtii. The sequence goes on from NW_005358650.1 coordinate 1,578,529, forward strand.
GATAAACTTCATAAAATAAGAAAATGTTAAGATTTTATCTTGTTTTCAAGGAATGCATATATTTTCCGTTTGATTTTTCTATGGTGCTAATTTATTTACTAAGAGGCCCATATATGTTCCGTCTATACACTGGAATATCATAGGATGATTTACTGAGGGCATTACATATGGAACAAAATGTAAAGGTTTATAATCTCTGTTCCTCAGTGAGAAATGGGGTTTAACCTCTTCCACCTGGATACTTATGCTTCCTGTATCAATAAGACATGTCTCATTGTGTCCCCACTCTTATCATCTTTCCCTGGGGTTAATTCAGAACCTCCAAGACTTGTCTCTTCATCTTCTTTCTCATGCACACCAACTAGCTCACTGTGCCTTGATGGCTGGAGGCTGGACTTATCTGAAGGTTTCTCTGCCCATCTCTCCATCTCTGTAGTCTCTATTTGGTCTTGCCAGCTTGGTGGGAACCTCCCAGACTTGTCTCTTCATCTTCTTTCTCATGTACACCAACTAGCTCACTGCATTGATGGCTGGAGGCTGGACTTATTGAAGGTTTCTCTGCCCATCTCTCCGTCTCTGTAGTCTCTATTTGGTCTTGCCAGCTTGGTGGCTTCAGGGAAGCTGGACTTCTTACAAATTGGCAGAAGGCTCGTAAGGCTCATACTCAGAGAAAGAGGGAAAGCCAGCAAAAGCTGAGTTGTCTTTTTTGACCCAGTGCCTAAAGCCACATAACATCTCTTCTTGTGTTCTGTCAAGGTAATCAGAGACCTACTCAATTTCAAGGAGAGGGGAAATAGACCACACCTCTTGGTAGGAGAGTGCAGGGATCTGGAAGAGCATGTGGGACCAGAATGTGGGATTATTTTTTGAAAATATTGCAGTTCATGTCTTGAAATTTCAACTTAAGCTATGGTTTGGGATTATAGAATTTAACATAAATTATAGTACTAAGCCTTGTTTTAGGAGTCTAAGTCTATTTCAGATAGTACTATTCTAGGTTTATTGTTATGTTTTTGGAGGAATTTGGAATTTTATAGTTCTTCTTGGTAAGTTGCCTTAGTATTGCTCATATGCTTGAGAGCAAAAATCAAAATTAAATGAACATATTTAAACAAGTATATGCTCCTGTGACAATTTCCCCAGAAGTAATGACCATATTGAAATAATTAGAATTTCAAATCATGTTAAAGTTGGTTTCTTTTTGCTGACCTGGTTCAGCAGATGCTAACCAAATTTAGGAGGACAATTCTAATTTCAGCATATAATATCCAGAAATGAAGTGAATGCAAAGGACTCTGTGACCTTCAGAGATGAAATTACACCCTTTCTAGCAAAGCCTTTTATTTCTAAAATGTGTGCTACTTCCAGCAGACCTGACTCATTAATGCCCCCTCCTTACCACGTTGTTCTGGATGGCCAAAGCATCCTAATTGAGAACCTACTTTGCGCAGGGCACACTTTTTTCCTGATTGCTTTGCATAGAGATGAGTGCTTTTTCAAGGTTGAAGGCTTTGGATGAGATAAAGACTGCTATTGAGCTAATCAGAGCATATGTGGGAGGTTAAGGGGGTCAATGATTTTCTAAGAAAAACAGAGCCTTTTCTCTTTACCTTTTTCTCTTTTTAAATACAAATCTACTCTACAAACCTTCACATTTTCTTATTATTGTTTTGCTTTATTCCCTTCTTTACATTCATTTTCTCTTTCACAGCAATACCCCTTAAACATACACACATGCAAACGCATGAGTGTGCACACTCACACACACACATATACGATAATTTTAAGAAAGAATAAAATCACTATTTCCATGATAAGGGCCTTCATTTTGAAAAGGATTATTTTGCATCATTATGAATATTGCAATCAGTTGGTATATTTCTATTACCCCACTTTAAATTTATACTTTACAGAACTTACATACTTTGGTGTGCAACTTTATGCTTCTAGATTAGTCATGCTTCTAGAATATGCCATGGCATTATGATATGCCACTTTTTAAATAGATTTTTACTGATAGGTTGACAGCTTAAGCCCATACTTGAAGTTCCATTTTGCTGTTTCTAGGCATTCTTACTTAGCTTATTATATTTTTGCCCTGAGATGGTGCCATTCTAAAAAGCAGAATAAATACCTGCATAATTCTTTATATATTTCTTTCTTATACAGATTAAGAGCGCTAACGTGCTAAATTAAATGAACTTCTTGCTTCAGTAAAGGATATTCTGGTTCTTGTCCTCAGGGAGCTTAGCGTGCTGATGATGTAGCTTCATGAATTAGAGGTCTTAGTGTTAGCAGTAGGTGGAACTAATGAGGTCACTTATGATGCACTTTTCTTATCCTCACTCATCTTTGTGTAGCCCAGTGACACCTATAATGAGCTATCTGTCAGGGACAGGGTGCAATATTAGTTGCCAGCATTCTGTGGTTTCTCCAATGATTCAGTGTTTCTAGAAACAAAAAGGAAAACAAAAGAGGGAAGAGGATCAATGCAAGAATGAATAAAGGAAAATATAGCCACATGTGAGGCAAGAGAGCGAAAATTAGATTACGTATACAGAAACAATTCCTGTGTGATTTGTTAAATAATGTAATTTGAATATGTGAAAAAGGAAATCGCAGTCAAAGGAAATAGCATGGGCATATGGACTAAATTGAGTCAAAATTGTAGAGTTAGAATTTAATTTTCTCGCAATTTTCTTAATGTCTATATTCTTTCAGAATCTATGGCTATGAAGACATATGCATCTTTTCTCTGAATGTTTTAAAATGTCTTTCTGAAACCTAGGCTATACCAAGCTCTTAGTTATTTGTTATAAACTTTAGGTGGCTAGTGATTTTCTATATTCAAAAATAATAATTTCAACAATATATTGAATAGCAAATATGAACCAGAAATGCTGCCATATATCTGTGAAAAATAGGTGAAGGCCAGCAGAATACACCACCTCAAAATATGCCTTTTTGGCATAAGGATTATTTTAGGATGATTATTTTTGAGAAACAACAAACAGGAAAAGCTCTGAAAAGTGAGAAGTTACTTTTTTATTTTTTGTAAGAAACTTTTACATATAAAGGAAAATCTCCATCTGTAAGGGTGTCTCCCTCTCTGTACCAGGAAGGGAGGATGACTCTAAATATCTAAAAACTCTGATCAATAGAGAAGGCAGCACTTTAACCTGCATAACAACCATGCTCTTGTGCTTTTGTGCTTTGCATGATAACCTTCCTTATTCCAACCCCCCCGCCCCCAATCTTTTGTCCTTAGCTGGAGGTCCTAAGGTGGTGGTTTAGGTCATTTTGTGGAGTTGCTCCGTTTTCCTGGGTAGCTCCTATGTGTACACAGGAGACATACATGTTATTAAACCTTTGTTTGCTTTTCTCCTGTTAATCTGTCTCAGCCAAGGATCTAGAACAGTGATGGCGAACCTTTTGAGCTCGGCGTGTTAGCATTTTGAAAAACCCTAACTTAACTCTGGTGCCATGTCACATATAGAAATTTTTTGATATTTGCAACCATAGTAAAACAAAGATTTATATTTTTGGTATTTATTTTATATATTTAAATGCCATTTAACAAAGAAAAATCAACCAAAAAAATGAGTTCGCATGTCAACTCTGACACGCGTGTCATAGGTTCGCCATCACTGATCTAGAAGGTAGTCATTCTGAGGATAAAACCCATCTCTGGATAATGCTTTGTAACAAATTTGTAATTTGCTATGATTTGTAAGTTGAAGGTGGAAGTGATAGCTAGAAATGAGAACGTTAAGTTTCTAAAGATACTAATTCCTTTCTAATTTCCACTCATGGGTTCACAGATTTCCATTCAGTTCATCTTGAGATAGGCCAGTGAGCCAGGACAAGTGGGATTGGGGAATAAATAGTTAAATGTCCAAGCAGTTTAGAACTATCTAGTAAATCTCAAAATCCTATCTTCTCTCATCAAGAACACTTAGAGTAAATGGTTCACACTTCTCCTCCCCAACCAGAGGGTAATTATCATCATAATTACCTAGGTTTTAATTTTAATACTAGAAAGAGAGCAAAGGGAAAGCCAGCCATTATAAGCATGGTCATCTGGGCAACTTGACCAGAAAGCTGCAACTTCACTATCCCCAGGGAATTACCAATCTATTCCCTGCAGATCACTGGGGAAGTGGTCCAATAAAGGGGAGAATGGGTGCATGCACTGTGAAGTCAGGGTGACATAGGGAAGGTGCTTGCCTGTCAGTCTAACCTGGGAAAAAGATAATTGACTGGTCAGTTGTGGGGGAGAGAGTGGAGGGAGCCACTGAAAGCACATGAAAACCTGAAGGATTAGTTGCTTTAGCTCCTGGTTATAATCTAGAGATAAAAAACTCTCTCTCTTTTGAGCTCCTGTTTCTTTTGCTTTCTTTCTCTTTTTATAAATATGTTTTTATTGATTTTAGAGAGAGAGAGAGATAGAAACATCAATGATGAGAGGGATTCATCCATTGGCTGCCTCCTGCATGCCCTGGGATAGAGGCTGCCACCCAAGCATGTGCCCTGACCAAGACTAGAACCATGAACTCCTGGTTCATGGGTCAACATTCAACTACTGAGCCACCCAGCCAGGCTGTGCTGCTGTTTCTCACTTGCTCTGTGACCCACATTTGCCTGGGTGCCCCGTAGCCATGTGGCCTTACGCAACCAGCTAAGCTGGTCAGATACTGCTCTGGACTGTGCTCTAACATGGAACGGAGACTCTGGGCAGTGGCTTTAATCTTATCTCTGCTGAAAACAAGACTGGACTTTTATCAGGGTGGGAGGAAGGAAACCCAGGGGTTTAATTTCACAGAAATAAAGATCACTTATTCTCCCCTGTGAGTCTCTCGGAATGCCTTTCCTTGGGACACCACAAGAATTCCACTTCCACGGACAAGTGGGGACACAGAGGACACCGATAACACTGCTGTTTCTTTTATGCTAAGCCCTTCCTTGTTTCGCTGTCCCTAGCTTTAATAAAGCACCAAATAATGAAAATTGAACTGAAATGCATTGTTTTCCTCTGGGCAGGATGCAAAGGTGATTTCCCGGGTTCTTGTCCAGGTGGATTTGAAGAATGAAGCCACAGACAAAAGGTGGTACAGGAAAAGGTTGAAATTTATTGGGAAACAAGCACAGACTCCCACATGGGGAGGGGGAGAGACCCACTAAGTCCCTCTTTCCTAAGGTTTATAAAGGCTGCAGTTCTTTGTGTCCTGATATCCCCTCTGATTGGTCACTATAGCAGCTTCAGAGCTCAAACCCCAAGTGGGGTCCCCCTCTTTTTCTCACTTCTGTTTTTCTACTCCCTGTGGCTTTCCTTTCTATTCTGTGAATGAGTGGATTCCTCTCCCTACTTTCTGGAAATGATTGTCTTCCTCTTCCTTTCTTCTGTGAATGTATGCCTTTTGGCAACTCCCTGCCCCAAGTTTGCAGCCCTGCAATTCTCCCCCTATTCTTAAAACTCCCTAAACCTGCCTATTTTACCCCTAAAAACTCCTTTCAGTACTATCAAAATCACCTGGACTTGTGTTGTGAAATCTTGCCTGCACAAAGTCAAGAACCCATATCCTACAGGCCCACCTAAGGCACAATCAACAATCTCACAGTCAAAACTATTCATTTTCTCTCCCATTAGATTTTCAGTGTGGGTTTTCTCCTTCCTCCACCCCATGGACAAAATAAATCCTTCCATTACTTCATTCAATAGACACATGTCCTATGACATTGAACTTATTTCCATATATTGTATTCACAGATGGCTCGGTTCAATACCAGTATACAGGGAAGTTTGAGATAGTTTGGTTCCCTAGCACAGAACGGAAGTGGCCCTGTGGCTGTGGCAGACATGTGGAATGAGCTGGTGCACAACTTATGGATATTCGTGCAGGAAGGAAAGACCTTTAAGGTCACCCTCTATTCATTTGCTTTAGTGTACAGGCTGGGCTTGCTATTTGAATCTTAAGACACAGTAGGCTACAATACAGTTATTCTTTTCAAAGTATTAGCATTTAATTCAATTCTTGTGTTCCTGAGAAAGACTGACAAATATTTGAGTTTTTTTATAACATTAGTTTAGCTGTAATTTTCGTGGGGAAAATGCCTTAAATAATTTATTTTGGGATACACAAAAATTAAGTGAGCAGGAACAGAGCTTGGAAGGAACATAGAGAGATGCTGTATTGGGTCTTTGTTCTTTAGAAAGTTGACAGACTGCTTATGTATGTGTGAGAGAGAACGCGTTAGGGTCCCAGGGTGTCCATTAAGGCTTTCTAAGTAACGACGCAATTTCATTGGGTTCTGAGTGCTTGGGGTAGATAAATGGCTGATGCTCAGATTCAAATTCAACTCTTGCCTGAAGGCCCTGTTTTTTGAAAAACTGAAATAGCTTATAAATTCCCTGAATGCAAGGGAACAAAAGTGACTGTTATTCACCAATTAAATTCTTTCTTCCCAGTGCAGAAATCAATCCTGTACTTCTAGTCTGTGGGGGAGAGAAAACTCTAGGAGAGCAACCAGCTGTGGTGACAGAAGGAAAGACAATGAGAGTTTAGAGGCAGGAGCCACACTTGGCTAAAACAGGGGAGGAAAATGGACTCAAATTGGCATTGGGTGTTCACTGAAGGGCATGGATCCCACATCTTTGGCCTAAGCTGATAGAATCAAAATAGACCACATGGGGCACAAGACAGACTTGAAAAATCAGTTCAAGCTGCCCGGTCGCTTCCCAGGAATGTGGAGGAGCATTCTGCGGTCACACCCAAGGGCAGCTAGAAACCAGTACTCTTGCTTGCAGTGACTATTAAAGAAAAGTCCAGGAGATGATTGTTGGAGTAATGATGCCAGCTTAGTTTAGGTGAGTGGGGACCAGATGAGTGGGAGCATTGTGGACTGAATGCAAAATGCATTAGAATAAATAACCCAAGGCAGTGATTGTAACTGAGTGAGGTTAAATTGGAGAATTTTCAGGAGCTGTGACTAAGACATCACATTACTCACAGCTTCAGAAGAGAACTCTTGTAAATTAATGGAGCTAATGTAGGCCAAATCTCCCCTCTGATTAGAACATGTATTTTTCAAAAGTTGTATTTATGGCCAATTGTCTTTTATGGTGCTTATCAATAATTGGTGGTAGAAAATAATCTTACCCTGTTTAGTTGTGAAAAAAGCAGCCCAGGAGTGCTGGAATAGTGAAATGGCTCTAGATTTTTTCCACACTCAACTCCCCTTCCCTGATAGATCCCTGGGTTATGGGAACAAGGACTGCGATTTAGCTCTGCTATGAGATGTGGCGGCTCCAGGTCCTTCATTCTAGCTGAGCAATCTCTGAGGGTCTTCTCACACTCTCAGTTTGCTTGCCCATGGATAAGTGGGTCTTTCTGGGTCACAGTAGGAAAAAAAAATGATCCCAGAGATTCTTTCTTTTAAAATGGCATTCTTAGGATAATCCAGTGTTTTCACTATTTTATATCAAAGTCGATTACAAGAATAGCTCACAGGATTGCGGCCTTGAAGAAGCATAGAGCTGGAGCTTCAGAGGCTCCTCTCTTGCTTTGTGTTCTTCTTTGTAGGGCTCCGAATAAAGCCATACACAGGCAACATCACAGTGGAAACTCCAGCTTAGTGATGCCAATTTCCTACTTTGTGTTGTTTGAAAAGTTTTACTTCTCAAAGGACCTAGATCAGTAAGCCCTTTCGATCAGGCTTGGATAGAATTGTTGAAAACTTCATTTAAACATAGAAATTTAAAGTTGCCTATGATTGTGGCATCCGTTATCCCAAAGAGAATTATTTCACATGTTGTGGCTCGTGCACAACTAAAATGCACATGTCCATACACATATATCTACTGAAATACTTTTAGGAGGATATTTATTTATTTTTGGTGACTACACTGAAGGGGTTCAGAAAAAGCCTACCCAAATCATGCCACCTAGGTCTGTATCCTGACTGGGAATTGAACCCTAAACCTTTTTTTAATGTATGAGACGATGCTCCCACCAACTGAGTCACCCGGCCAGGGCTCACTGTGTTAACTTTAAAAACAGCCCATGTGAATTTTGTAGGCAGTGATACTAAATCTATAGTATTTTAGTTTGGAAGATTCATGGTTCCTCAAACCTTATTATTTCATGTTTTTCATGAAGATCCTACCTAGATTTTGCTTGCTATATTAATGGAATTTTAAAAACTTAGTTCTTAGTGGCTAATTGAAATTTGCTTTTATTACTTTTTTTCTTATAAGAGGCTATACTTCTTAATTCCATTATTAACTATAAAAATTTATAATAGATTCTTCGGGGTTTTCTAAATATAAAATTATGCCAATGAGAATATTGCTTCCTCCTTTCTAATTGCTATATTTTTCTTCCTGTTTCACATTTTTGTATTTGTTGGGACATTTAGAAAAATGCTAAATAATATTGCAGTATACTAGTCTGATTCCTGAAACTTTTTATTTTGGCCTTACTTTAAGATACATAATGGTGAATTATTCATTTCTTAAAATATGTATCAGGAATAAGTATTGAATATTATCACATGTCTTTTGGGAGGCTACTGAGGTTGTCAAAAGTGTTCTCTTATTTGAACATACTGCTGTTAAAGAGATTTCCTATGATTTGTATTCCTGAATTAAAACCAACCTGGTCATGGTAGATGCACGCTTGAATTCAATTTGCTTGTATCTTATTTAGACATATTCATATCTATATTCATAAGTGAATTTCCTCTAAGGTTATTTTTATTTGTCAAATGTATAATATTAATCCAATTGAAGCTTAATAGTATAACAGAATTGTAAGTGAATATAGAACAGCAGAACATTTTCAAACTTGTTCTTGTACCATTCTCGGCTAGACATCTGACCATGCTTTTCTCAAGGCAGTATAGTTTTGAAAAGCCACACATTTGCATAATGTCTTTCCTGTTCTCCCTTTGTTTTTTGAATTGTACCAAACTAATTGCTTTCCAAAGTTATTTCCCAGATTTCTCCCACAGGTACCATTTAGGGAAATAAGGCTTTTCAAAGTTAGAATCAGGGGCTTGATCCTATTGGTGTACATTCTGGCACATCAAAGAGCATAACATCAAACCATCTCCTCCCACCACCTCTTTGGTTAGGTTCCATTCTGATTAGAAAGGAATTGAGAAAGAACCAGGGAAAAGGCCATATTGCTGCTAACAGAGTCTTAGGGAGAGGTGTTCCTTCACAGATGGGTTTACATTAGGACATTGGTTCTTATAAGAGAGCTATGGCAGATCATCAAGAAACTTAGGATCCTTCCATCCGAAGTTGCTCTTTCTCATTCTTTAATGACATATATACCAATGACCTGTTTTTTGATCATGTGGAAGAAGATGTTGGTAACATTTTCTTGTGAGACACTATAATTTTTACCAGTTGTATTTTTTTATGGCTTTTGGTTTCTTTGTGCTTTCTGCTTCCACTGAACTAGATTTTGTAACTATATTTTCTACATCTCATTGATGCTTTCAAATTTATCATCATAGAATTGTACATACATCTTTTTAAAAATCTTCTCTGTTGTTGCTTGTATAGGTCCTTTGATAATTCAGTAAATCATTTTAGGTGGATCTCCCTGGGCTATGTTTTCATTCTAAAGGTTTTGCTGAGATTTTTCCATTAATTTCTAATTACAACAGTAGAATGAAGTTTCTTTTTATGATCTTTCCTGTACTATTTGTGGCAGTTGTAATTTTGACACTGTTGTCATCTCACTTGGATTTCGATGTCTGGGTGCTCCGTGGGCACAGTATCTTTTTTCTGTATTCAGAGTTCTGAATTTGCCCTTGGCGGAGTGTCTCCATTTTATGACACGCTGATCTATGAGCCCTCTCTCTCCTTTGTTGTTGTAAACAAACCTGAGATGACTGGAAGTATTTCTCTAGTGAATCGCTAGTCTGCTTAACATTCTACAGTTTCAAGCACGACAGTATAAGAGACTCATAAATACCCTGGTTGTCTTACCTCGTTACTGACTTTCAGGAAGTCAGGCTTAACTTTCATACCTTTACTCTGGAATAAAAACTTGTAGGTCTTCTGAGAAGCCTGAACACAATTTCATCGACAGATAGGGGAATTCTTTGTATTTGTATTAACCAGTTATGGAAATTAAGTATATCTGATTGTTTTCTACTGTTTTTGGCTTTCTAATGACTTTGACTTCATTGGACGTGAGATTTATTTAATTATCCTCACTGGAGGATGTTTTTCCATTGATTTTTAGAGAAAGTGGAAGGGAGGAGGAGAGAAAGAGAGACACATCAATTGGTTGCCTCCCACATGCGCCCTGACCGGGGACAGGGATGGAGCCTGCGACTGAGGTAAATGCCCTTGTCCAGAATGGAACCCAGGACCCTTCAGTCCATGGGCCTACACTCTATCCACTGAACCAAACTGGCCAGGGCTGGATGTGAGGTTCAATTCCATCTGTCTCCCCACAGCATATAGTAAATGATTAGGAATCAGTGAGTCCTGTCAATTGTGGAAAATGACAAGACAAACACATCATTGGGATGTGAGAACTTCTTTTAAAACATATAATGATTGATTTGCCATAAACCACCTATATCCCTCCATCTGTTTTCCCTTCTTACCAAAGATGTGGATTGTCAAGCAGCTCATCTCTCTATGGACATGTAATCGAGTTTTTCCCTCTTTCAATTAGCGATTAAAAAACATACTGATTGCTTTCACTTGATTCATTCTCTGATGTAGAAGTATCATCATATGATCTCTCTATTTAGGACTGACCCACTTTAAAGTAAACCTTGGGTGTTCTAACTGGATGCAATCATATTTACTTATATTTTAATTTATTTATTCTACCAAAGTATAAGCTGCAGGAAACCAGGAACTTGTCTGTCTTACTATCTGACATATCTCTGTTGCCTAGAAGAGTGCCAGGCATTCAGGAGTAAATCTTTCCCAACTTTCCGATATATTTGCCCTTCTTTTTGTTGTTGTGGATTAGTATTTATATTTTAAATTGAAAGGTCCATGTACATATAGGTTAACATTATAAGCTACCTCAAATATTTCTAAAAAATATAGTAGGGTACAAATAAATAAGAAGCTAACCTGCAGCTCTGGCTGGTGTGGCTCAGTGGTAGAGCATTGTCCCGAGGAACAAAAGGATGCAGGTCCCATTCCCAATCAAGGGCATGTACGTGGGTGGGTTGCAGGTTCCTTCCTGGTAGTTAGTGCATGTTCGGGAGGCAACCAATCGATTTCTCTCCCTCACATTGACATTTCTCTCTCTCTGTCTCTGCCTCTCCTTCCCTTCCAACTGTCTCTAAAAATCAATGGAAAAAATATCCTCCAGTGAGGATTTAAAAAAAAAAAAAAGAAGGTAACTGCATACTGTACTTGCAGATGTGGTTTGAATTTTCTTTTCTTAAATTATTTTTGAAAATGTCAAGAGAGAGGGCAAATAGATACTCTCATGTACTGTTGGTGAGCATGTGAATTGGTATAACTTTTTGAAGGACAGTTTGGCAGTATCTAGCATAATATAAAAAGCACACAACTTTTGATATAGTGATATCAATTTATCTGTATCAGAAATTTCCATAAATCTAGTCAATGACAGTGCACAAAGATTTTTGAAAATGAGTATTTATTTCAATAAGGTTTTAGTAACAAAACAAAAACAACCCCCACCCCAAAATCTGGAGAAAAATTTAATGACCAAAAATTATTAAAAGTGATCATAAACATCACATGATGTAATGCTATAAACCTGTTATAAAGAGGAAAAGTAGTTCTGCAATGTCAGTGACCTCAGAGTTGGGCAATAATTTTTGCTTCATAATTTTTAAAACCAAGATGTTGCCTTAACCGGTTTGGCTCAGTGGATAGAGCATCGGCCTGTGGACTGAAGGGTCCCAGGTTCGATTCCAGTCAAGGGCATGTACCTTGGTTGCGGGTATATCCCCAGTAGGGAGTGTGCAGGAGGCAGCTGATCGATGTTTCTCTCTTAACAATGTTTCCAACTCTCTATCCTTCTCCCTTCCTCTCTGTAAAAAATCAATAAAATCTATATTTTTTTAAAAATTAAAAAAAACCCAAGATGTTTATAGGTGCTTGTTACATATGGGTTTTAATTACTCTTAATACCATAGTCTTAAGAGAAAAGAAAATTTTAAATGTCCCAAAATAAAAAAGAAAGAAAGAATGCTTTGGGAAGTTACAGGCTTGTCATGATGGCCTATTGTGTAATCATAGATCCTAAGTATAGGCAAGGATATGAAAATCACTTAAGGGAAGTTTTTAGGTCAAAGGTATTTATGGTACTTCTAGTTATATAAAGTGACACATTGGATTTCCCAGGCCTTAAAAAAAAAACCCCCCACACACACACACTGTCCATATAGCTTCCAGGATGCGGAGTTTAATTCAGAAACTGTTTGATGTTTACTGCCTTTCATGTAGAGAAGTGATCTAGAGGAGAGAAGTTGTCTGAAGTATAGCACAGACACAAATCGACTTATCTTTAATGGGAGGCAAAGAGCCTGTTACACTGTATATATTTTTTTAAGTAGTTCTGTAACTTTTGAGGTGAAAAGGTGCCCAAGACACAAAACAAACAAGTTACAGAATTATAGGGTAGTGTACTTGGATTCTTCACATTATTTAAACCCCACACTACCTAGCCCATAAGGAAGGTAATATTATTTCTATTTTGCATATGAGGAAACTGAGGCACAGACAAATTCAGTAAATTTCCAAATGACATAGATAAGCAAGTATTAGCCTTGAGATTCCAACCTCAGCAGACTGGCTGCATTGTAGGCACTAAACTGACTGTCCTGGTCCCTGTTGTTGATGTAAGAACATTCAAACCTGTAGAGAATTTTTATAAACATTTATTTGAGTCAAAAAGAGGATACACCTGGAAGCAAGATCTCCACAGATTGCGATAAATGCTTTCAGAAATAACAGTTTGCAATTTCTTTTTATGCATTTGAGATCAAGGAGGGGATGTAAGGAAGATTACTTGAAGGTGGGAAGAAGCAACGCGGGATGGAATTACAGGATAGTTAAGATGACGTGCTCTCTTGGGGAATCTGAAAGAGGGCATTTCAATGGTGTGTTAACCTAAGTGCACAGAAACAATGTACAGAGCGTGCTTAAGGCAAAGATAAGACTGGTATTAAGAAGTTGTATATGTCTGGGACTTGACTACCCACCATGACCTGCCCAGTCAGGAATTATGATCAGATCACCCTGTGAGGTTACTTTCCATAGAATCCTTTTTTTCATCCACACCGTTTATACTAATAACTCATTTTGCTAGATAAATGGGTAGTGATTATCAGCAGAATGCCTGAAAAGCAGTAAGCTCAATTAATATAGTTATTATTTTCTTATTCTTGCCTGTAGTTTTCCCCAGAGTAAATGTTGGCATAGTATCATTAGATTTTTTTTAAATGTAATACTACTTATGCATAGGTATGTATTTTCAACAACTTGGTCAACTTCACAAATTATATTTTTTCTCTGTATCTTTGTGGGATACATTTTGAGTTTTTAAAGTTTACTTTTGGTTGGTGTTAAATCATTGTGAAAAACATTACTAAACTGTCATGCTAATTCTTACTAAAAATATACAAGGTAGTAACAATTCAGTTTGTTTCTTTTAACACAGAATAAGTACCTATTTTGTAATTGAGTTACCTGCAAATTGAAGAAGTCAGGAGGGAGAAAATATTAATGCATATTTAATGCAATGTAGAGCATTTATTAACTTAGTTTGTGTGCTGTTATTCCGGTATTGAAAGTAAACTTTTCCAAACAGCAGGATAAAATAAAATCTTATATATTTGCATTAGAATTTTGTTTTATTACAAACTGAATATCTGTGTAACTTTTTAATTTTTAAAAAGGTAGAATAATTTGCTCAACTGATTATCTGAAGGCTGGTCACACTTTTTTTTCTTAAGTAGATTAACTTTGAGTGTCTAAGAATACACTAAAGCTTATAGTATATTTTTCAACTTTTTAAAATTGAAATAACAAAAATTGTTTTTAAATGTCACAAAATTGAATCCCTTCTAGCAACAAGTGAATTATCATAGAATTTTTATTATTATTAAATTCATTGGAATGACATTGGTTAATAGGATCACATAGGTTTCAAGTGTCGATTTCTATGATACAAGATCTGTATATTGCACTGTGTGCCCACCACCCAAAGTCCAATCGTCTTCTGTCACCACGTATTAGGTCCCCTGTACCCCTCTACTCCCTTCCCTCTGGCAACCACAACACTGCTGTTTGTGTCCTCGAGTTTCAGTTTTATATCCCACAAATGAGTGAAATCACATGGTTCTTAACCTTTCCTGCCTGACTTATTTCACTTAGCATGATATTCTCAAGGTCGATCCATGTCGTTGCAGATGTCAGTGTTTCATCTTTTCTTATGGCTGCGTAGTATTCCATTGTGTATATGCAGCACATCTTCTTTGTCCTCTATTGTGGACACTTTGGTTGTTAGAGTTTGCTCCTTTGTGGATGAGGATTTCTAATGAAGAGTGTGACAAGTCTCCCGTTACCTAGTTAGGACTGAGGACTATTTCTAAACAAAACATCTCCCCTCTAGAGTTTAAGCAGTGGTTCTCAACCTGTGGGTCCAGACTCCTTTGGGGGTCGAACGACCCTTTCACAGGGGTCGCCTAAATACATCCTGCACATCAGATATTTACATTACGATTCATAACAGTAGCAAAATTACAGTTATGAAGTAGCAACGAAAATAATTTTATGGTTGGGGGTCACCACAACATGAGGAACTGTATTAAAGGGTCGCGGCATTAGGAAGGTTGAGAACCACTGGTTTAAGGGTTTAAAAAAGGTATCTTTTACCTGGTGAGAAGTAAACATAAAGGAATGAAAGCTAAAGCTATGCCAATGGAGCAGGATGGCTTTTGTTAAAAATAAAAACACTGTATAAAACAATTAGCAAACATAAAAATAACTCATGAGTAGGCTCCTCTCTCAAATTAAATTTGTTTACCTAAATTTTAGTGTCAACTATGTTGACATCATGGAGAACTGTCAAGAGAGCTGACATTCTTAGAAGACATAACATCACCTGCAACCTTTAAAGAAAGCTGCTTTGTGAAAGCGCTGCAGGCAGAGTGGTCAGACTGGCATTTGTATAGTGTGGTGGGAGATGTTAAAATAGCAACACACAGAACCCTTTCAAGCAATTTTATGTCATGGACAGTGAGGCTTTTGGAAATAAATCTATAAGTAGTGATTTGTCACTACTTATATAAAGTGAAATAATTTCAGTGTTTTTTTTCCAGATCAGAAAGTGCTATACCCAAAGTGAATAATAAATCAAATTTGAATCTTTTCATCTTGATATATACATCTCTGAAGATATTATTTTTAAAGCTAACATTTATTCCTTCATTCACCATAGAACTAAAGTCCAATTTTATAACTTTGCAAAAATTCTCAATCACTTTCTTTGGTGTAACAATTACAAGTGCAACATATTTGTAATAAAACTGTCAACCATGGTTCAATTCAAAATGTATCCTGGGGAAGGTAGACTTCTGAAGTGGGAAAAGTCTGTACTTTTCTTTGAGAAGCAGTGAAGGCAGACTCACAGGACACTTAAGAATCAAATAGCAATTTCTCCAAAGCCAGAAAAGTTTGGAATTCAGCTTTTGTTAATTGCAAACCAAATTTTAAGGGTATTTTTTAACTTTTGTTTCAACTCTTTAGAGCCAATATTGGTGGGGAACTTCTTTTCCTCAACTGTTGTCTGCCCTGGAAAAAGATCGGTGCTGCAAATGGGAGAAACAGAGGACTACCTACCGATATTTAACCCTAAATAAGTTATATTTTTTAACATCAATGGGCTTTTTGAGATTATTGTGATGTTTATGGTTATTTTTGTGTGTTTGTCAATTATAAAAATAAAGTTATACACCTTCCCACCATCCAAAATATCTCTGGAAGTTTCCTAACTCCTTTATTCTGTATATACTTTATAATTCTGAATATACTCAGTAATTATTTCCTGAGACTATCCTCTTCAATTTATATATCAGAGATTTAACCACATTGCTCGAGTTTCCACATTTGTTCACAGGATTTGAGATTTCAATTATTCATAATTGAGTGTTTGATGATTTGTAGTATTCATCTTATTTAATACTTTCATCCCAACAATAGTTTACAATTTAGATTGAGAAGATAGTGTCTCTGAGGCTTTGGTATTCTCAACATTTTGTATTATAAAAAGGAAAAGTTGGAAATTACTAACGACCTTTTCCTCTTAAACCAGCAAAATATTTTACTTGGATTCTGATAAAGTTCAATAAATATGATGAATTTTGATTATAGCAATTAAAAATACATTCATGGTTATGCTTGAAGCCATAGTTTACTTCACACAAATAGGTAAGGGTTTACTGTTTGAATGGTATCTCTAAAAAAAGTTTCTATTTGTATTTTTCACATTTGTCTTCTCTTTCTAATTACATTTTAATTCCTAGAGGTTAGAGATCTTATTTTGCATGTGTTTGAATACCTAGTAACAAAGTTTGTTTCTGTTTAATACGTAGTAGGCCTTCACTTTCCAAAGTAAAACTCCATTTTTCTAATGCAGCTGTTCTCAACCTGTGGGTCACGACCCCTTTGGGGGCCTAACTTCCCTTTCACAGGGGTCGCCTAAGACCATCGGAAAACACATATATAATTACATATTGTTTTTGTGATTAATCACTATGCTTTAATTATGTTCAATTTGTAACAATGAAAATACATCCTGCATATCAGATATTTACATTACGATTCATAACAGTAGCAAAATTACAGTTATGAAGTAGCAACGAAAATAATTCTATTGTTGGGGCTCACCACAACATTAGGAACTGTATTAAAGGTTTGTGGCATTAGGAAGGTTGAGAACCACTGTTCTAATGAGTCTGGATATTTACTCATTCATAATATGGGTGCTTTGGTAGGGTAGTTGCTGAGTTTAAATGTCAGGATATGGTAAGATTAACTGTAATGGCCTCATCACTTCTAAATCAGCCAGACAGTAGGCATGCCAGGCCATAGTAACCCTACTTAAAGATTTCCCTCGGTAAATAGTTCATCCAAGAAGTTTATTATGAATTCTTCCTTATCTCTTTGATCAGTCTAACCCTCTGAGTTATATACAATTTATTATGAAGATATATCATCTGGGAAGTTTTCTAGGTTCATTTTAAAAGAATTGAACTTTCCAATATGTGATTGTTTAGATTAACTTCTTACATTGGAAATCAGACTAGTATCGGTACATTAATACTAAAGATAGAATAAAATTTATTTTATATTGAAATCCTTTAGGAATCATATTGGAAATTTCTTGTGAGTGGAAAATATAAAAAATGTGTTTTCTATTTCTGGCTCAAGTTTTAGTAAAGTAAATTTATTTACTGCTGTTAAATTCATACTTTAATTTTGATAGAGGATTCTACTTCTGATAGCAATAGGTTTTGAAAAAATCATTTATTATAAAATTGTACCTGAAACCTATATAATTTTACTAACCAACTAGTGGCCCGGTGAACAGATTCATGCACATTGAAAGAGAATCTGGTGCCCCAGCAGCAAGCTAACCCACGGCCAATTCTGAGAGGAATTGGGCTCCTTCCTCCCTCCTCTCCAGATCCGGGTTGCAGGTGAACCAGATTCAGAGCTGACAGGGGCCCAGCAGCAACCTAACCTACTGGTCGGAGCATCTGCCCCTGGGTGGTCATTGCGCATCATAGCTACTGGTCTAACGGTCACTTAGGCTTTTATATATATAGATGTTGCCCCAATAAGTTAAAAAAAGAGAAAAAATCCATCTATTAAGTTGGATTACATATTTCCACAAGTGACTTGTTAATTATAAAAAATAAATCATTATACACTTGAAAATTCTTTTATCCTCTCAAGTTGGAATAATGTAGAATATCATCTTGTTCTTAGATAACAAATCTGATCCTTTTGGTTTTCTTGGCAAGAAAACTATCTATTCTAGAATTTATCTTCTGAAATAAGATTGTGTAACAAACAACAACCTTTAAGATATTTTCAAGAGTGCCTTTTTTCTACACATCAGACACATACACACCCATACACATACCGCTCTAGAAAGTACATATTGAGCCCTGCTGGTGTCACTCAGTGGTTGAGCATCAACCCAGGAACCAAGAGGTCATGGGTTTGCTTCCTGATCAGGACACATGCCTGCGT
Source organism: Myotis brandtii (assembly GCF_000412655.1). NCBI lineage: Eukaryota > Metazoa > Chordata > Mammalia > Chiroptera > Vespertilionidae > Myotis > Myotis brandtii. The sequence goes on from NW_005358650.1 coordinate 1,596,812, forward strand.
TGTGGCTCGATCCCCAGTAGGGGTTGTGCACGAGGCAGCTGAATGATGATGTTTCTATCTCTGTATTCCTCTCTCTTCCTCTCTTTCTAAAAATTAATAAAATCGTATTTTTTTTTAAAAAAAGAAGTACATATTGATTCGATGGCAAACTTTTAATTCACTAAATTACTCGCCTTTTGAAGTTCAATTCTTTTTTGGCATTAAAATAAGATATAAAATCCAGTGAGAGACACTGGCCTGATCTGCTTTGATGTTTCCTACTCTAAATCTCAATCTTATGAACCTTAAACTTTTGACCTGACCACTATTTCTGATATTTCTGGACATACGTCATACATTCTTGGTTGCATTTTAATAATTCTAATTATTACAAGCACTGCTGTTTTCCTTCAACAAAAGGGACTTAGCCAAAAGCAATTTGTTTGCTCAACACAGTGTTTTGTTAGGCAATAAATATTCCTAGTGCCAGGTTTTTTTCAGAATTAAAAAAATTGTATTTCATATTCCTCTTTTAGTCATTTGATTTTACCTTGTACTCTTTCCAATATTTAAATATTGTAGTGCTGAACTGTAACATACAATACAACTGGACTAGTTGGGAAAATCTATTACAAAAGAGCAAATACATATATTGCATATTTAGAAAAAGACCTTGAAGAAAATGACATGGGTATGAATATGCATACATATGTATGTGTAATACAAGGTCATAAAAGAAATTGACTCTAGATAAGTTAGAGGTCTTGGTTATAGATTTTTGTTTTGTGAATTTCCTGATTTCTCTTGAAGCAGCCTGCATTGCTTTTATAATGTGAATTCTGCTTCCATTTCTCATGCCTCTAGAGAAAGGTGGAGTCCTTGACTTTGCAAGATACCTAAAATGAGAGCGAAAGCCAGAACTGGGCCTGAGAAGGAGATTGAAAACACCACAGGAACAATGCCAATGGGCAAGTTACACCAATTGAGTGCATGCACATATGTGTTCATGTACACACACACCACATACACAGAGTTTTCTGTTCTCAGATATTATGCTGGTCACATATTAAACAAAGAATAGCTCTGAGAAAAAGACTTGGCTAATAACACTCAAATGCTCTATAAATATTCACAATGGTCTGCAAGCTGGATGTTGAATCATTCTGCCCAGTAGTTTATTCCCCCTGTGACTCTTTTTTAGTGCAAAGAAAAAGATACTTGACTGAGGAGATAGGATCAGCATGATACAAGTACTGGAAGGAGATGCATAAAAGAATGTTGCTATAACAAAGTCACACCTCATTTCAATTTCAAAATATTTTTAACATTCTGTAATTTTGCTCAGTGTGTGATTTTGTATATGCAGTTATAAAGTGTTATATTTGCACATAAATTACAGACTTAGTGAGCTTTTGGCTGGCATTAAAACATGGACAACATTTTAGAAAGCTTGCGTGTGTACATAGGACAATAATATATAAGGGATGAGTTCCTGAAGACCTAGCACAATTTAAAATTACCATGACTCAAGAAAATTTTCTTAGAAGAATAAATGTAAACAGTGGATGCCTCCTTCCAATGCAGAAATATTCAAATTTGTAGCATATTAAATTTTTTTTGTTTTCTCAGCATTTTCTATAAAATATTCACAATGATCTCTCTAATATTAACATTATGGAAAATCACAATGTGGTTCGGTGATCCATTCAGAAGAAAGAATCTGAGTGATTTGAATGAGGAAAGTTATAAGAAAGAATTATAACAAGGGATTATAGTGACTAGGGGTTGCTAGTAATAAGAAAATTCTAAAGCATATAGTATTAGTAGATACAAAAAGCAGCCCTTACCCCCAGGAGGAGATAGAGCACACAGGGAAGAGTTCCCTCTCCAAGGCTGCAATGCAGACCTTGATGGAGATGACATGGCTGTGGCTCACTGGATGGCAGAGAAATCATTTGCTGCACTGGTAGAACTCGATAAATCTTCCCTGTAGAACTTGCCAGAAATCACCTCTCAGAGTGCTGGGGAGCGTTCCTTAAGCATGAGGCATTTCCCCTACAAGACTACCTGAGCCAGGTGCCGAGGAAGCTGCTGGGCTTCAGGGACAGGTTTCTGGGACTACAGAAGCAGCCTGTGTGGCAGGCGCCTGCCCAGGAGCACAACAGAACCAGGAAGCAAAGCCATTTTCTCATGCAGTGTCCTTCCAGCGTCCTCTTGACAGTGCTTAACATCATGCCAACAAGCAAAGGAAATATGTGCTTAAAGGGTCCTTCTGTTTTTTCCTGGAGCAGGCAATGAAGGATGCATTTGGAGCCAATAGGCAATGACTTGATAACAGGTTCAGTCTTTATCTTTATATTTTATTGCCTCTAAATTTTACTACCAAATTATTGATTTCAAGATTTTTCTCGCTAGCACTAAGCACCATTATGGCCACTTAATCACTAGAAAAATAAAGACTATAAAACAATTTTAAATTACTCTGATGATGAACATTAAAATAATGACATACTATGCACCCCAAATCACTTACAAATGTGTTTAAGCACATGAAAAAGTATTTTTTTAAATATATTTTTTATTGATTTCAGAGAGAAAGGGAGAGAGAAAGAAAGATAGAAACATCAATGATGAGAGAGAATCGTGGATTGTCCCCCACTGGGGATCGAACCCACAACCCAGGCACATGCCCTTGACCGGAATCAATCCTGGGATGCTTCAGTCAGCAGGCTGACGCTCTATCCACTGAGCCAAACAAGCTAGGGCACACATGAAAAAGTATTGCTCAGATAGTAGGAATATTTACCAATTTAAGTTCAATCTATAAATCAATAAGCTCACCATAATCTTAGAAATTGAGCAATTCTTGATGTGTTTAATTTTTTGATGTTCATATTATTTTATATTTTGCATGAAATGAGATTTAAAAATATCCGATATAATAAAAGTCTAATATGCAAATTGTCCCCTCAGGAGTTAGACCAGGAGACTGGGAGTTCAATTGCTCGCTATGATGTGCGTTGACCACCAGGGGGAGGCATGTAACATGGCGGGCCACCAGCGGTGGTGGCGGGCGCTGAGGGAACCAGGGAAGGAGGAGGTGGGGAGGCCGGGAACCTGAATGGCCTTGATTGCCGGCCAGGCCTAGGGACTGTACCTGCACTGGGCCTCTAGTATTTTTATTCCTATAGTCAGGTTCCTACTAATTCTGACCTTGCTAAGTATATCTCCCAATGCATGGTTTCGCCTTTACCTTACTTTTTGTTATTGGGGGAACTGACAAGAGAGTGTAGGATGATTACCCTAAACCTATCACTACTATAAGGAGAAAAAAATTTTCAGTCTTCTTGGTGATGACTCAGACATTTTCCAACACCCTAAAATTGTTGTTCAACGTGTGCTTGATTCATTCTCACTTGCATAGTTAAAATTATATTTGGTGGGGGGATTTCTTCAGCTCCTTAAGCCATTTTACCTTTCAGAGTTTCACATTATTTTTAGAGAATAGCAGTTTGGTTTCTGGGCTCAGAGCCCAGCATTTTAAATCCAAACCTCTAATTTGAATTAGTCCCTCTATGAATATGCATGCTATTTAACCCTCCTCTTTAGCTTCTCAACCTCTGAAGAAGAGGCACTATTTTCACTGATTAGGCTGAAACCAATATCATTATATTTTAAAATGCCTTTAAACCTAGAAAAAAAATAGGCTTAGGTCATATTTTACAAGCATTTTCCTTCAAATTGAGTTTTCCTTCCATAAAACCAGTGCGATTACTACAAGGAGAAAAGCAGTTTCCAAGATGAGTGCTCAGTCGGCATTCCTGGCTTATGAAAGACAATGATTTCATGTACGAGAGTGCCAGGTATGCCTTTGGGCTTTATATTAATTTGTGAAACATTCCTTTCATTATGTTTCCTGTTAAAAATTATGCACATTTGAATCAAAGCCCAATGACAGTGTCTAGTAACTGAAAAATATTTATTTCTCCTTGGAAATCTTACCTGTTTAATTACCCAGTCTTTTGGGAACACAGCCAAAGCCTAGAGTGAGTCTTTTGTTGTAGGAAGAAAGGAGAGAAATGATGTGGTGCTGAGAGGAAACATCTCTCTCAGCTCTAGGGGACCCTCTTGTCATGTTTGCAGTTGCCCTGTCAGGCTGCGGTTGTCGTCTGGCTTTGTGTCATTAGAGTTCACGAGCTACGACCACCCCAAGGTAAAGGACTCTGTTCCTTTACCACCGTTCTTTTTTCTTCTGATTTCTTATATTTGTGTCCAACTTGCTCTGGCTTATTCATATTCTGTGAGTAATGGGGTGAGGTTAATATAAGACATTTAACTCTCAATTACCCAGGGGCTAATTATCCAGTCTAGTGATTGCACAGTCCAGCCTCTGCTTTTCCTGCCCTTGAAAGGGTGGTTGACTGCCCATTACACCAGATAAGGGTAGGGGGTGGAGAGGAAAAGTGATAAAATTCAAATCTATTTTGCAGCTTATTAGTGCTAGTGAAGAGCTTAGGTGAATAGCAAAAAATGTGGTTTGGGGAGACCTGTATATTTAATTTAGTCCTACTTTTCCTTGTCATTTCTCACCATGGATAATTGAGTTGACTTCATTACCTTATGTTCATATAGTTAATTCTCAGAAGTTGGTGGGGTTTTTGTTTGCTTGTTTGTTTGTTTTTATTACATTGGAGCAGTGGTTGAATTGGTTTTTGAGGGATCTATGGGAAGCTATAAAAACTTCATTTTAAAAATAAGGAAACTGAGATGCAGAGTGTCCAAATGGAGGAAGGGCACTTGATGAAATCATGGGCCACGGTGAATTTTCTCTTTTCGGTCCAAGTTCAGAGATATATAGATATGATAGAATCACCTAATGATAATTCTTCTTTTCAATGGTTCCCTACTGTGGTCTGTGAATCTGGTATAATATAGCCATGACTAGTTACAGTTTCAAAGTTGGCTTGGGGTTTGTGTCTCAGCTGTGCTACTTCTGGTTGATTGAGTTTGATATTTAAATATGTTTCACTTAGCAGGATGTATAGCATATAGTGATCACTCAATAAAAGGTCCATTTAACTCAAATTGTAGTAATAACAGTTGTAGTGGTAGGAGTACTATGAATAATAAAGTCTTTTAGTTATTTTTAATATTTCAAGAAGAATAAAAGAAACCTTACATTTACCTTTGGCAAAACCATGTAGGTTAGTAATTAATGCAGGCTTCTGTAGTAATTTAATCTCCAAGAATGGTTTTATGAAGTTGTCCTTAGTGCAATTCCTTATTTTTAACTACAAAAACAGGCCCAAAGAGTACAGCTATTTTCCCAAGGTTACTCAATAAGTTAAAGGCTATGAGAGTAAAACTGTAGGACTACTAGCATCTGACTCTTTTTCACACAATTGTACTGATGTTAGAGCACCGATGATTCAATTCATAGAATCCATAAGTGAGCTCCACTTACCTTTTCCTCACTGTCCTGCTCAGTCTTCACTGCCTGTGTTCTCAATTTCCTGATGGGAAATGGGCCAAAAGAATAATTTTTATAAACTAAGAAACTTGGAGAAATGATGATGACAACAAATTCTTACGTGGTAGTAGTCAAGCAAAATGCAATGGAATAGTGGAGGAAGTAATGTGTGTCACCGCTAGGGTAAACCTTTTAGAAAATAGGTATGTCCTTTTCTTATTCTTTCTTTTCCTACCAGCTGGGTACAGAGGACTACAAAGCCTTGGGGGATAGAAGACATTCAAGATAGATAGATCCTGCGTCTCTGAATCACACCATGTGGAAGACAGTGGCTGTCTGGACAGGAATATCTGAGTTGAACTACAAAGTGAATGAGAAATCTCCATCATCATAAGCTAATAGCATTTGGCGGGGGGGGTATACTAGTGCTACTCCAAATAACATTTGAGCTATTTTTTCACAGTAAATGTGGCAAACTCCCAATCTCTGAACCCCACAATACGTAGGCGTGTAGGTATTATATTTCTTTATAAAAAGAAAATTCGGTTTGGCATATATACTGTGGAGGGGAGGGGGGAGCTAAAATATATTAACACTTTTCCTCCCACCTTCTAAGTTCTTCTGACTGGGCTAACTATGAATGAACAGAGACAGTTTAACAGGAGAAAATCAAAGTTTAATACATGCACATAGGAAATTCACATAGGCATGATAATTTCATGAAAATTCCAAATACAATAAGACAACATTGGCTACATATGACATTTTGGAGAAAGGAGAAGTGGGGTGATATGGGGTATTAGACTTCAGAAGTGAGAATGAGTGACTCAAAGACAATGGGACACAGGTTATCTGGCTAAGACACCTGCCTGACCCCCCTATTTGCCACACTTAATTAAACTTAGGCTAAGGGGAGCAGGTTTCTCTGTCTGAATCTCTTGGGCAGGAAAGGGGGATTGTCAAAGGCTCCTTCTGAGTTTGTTGTTTCTTTTTTTAAAAAGACTTATTTTTTAAATTAAATATATTTTTATTGATTTCAGAGAGAGGGAAAGGGAGAGAGGGATAGAAACATCAATGATGAGAGAGAATCATTGACCAGCTGCCTCCTCCACATCTCCCACTGGGGATTGAGTCCTCAGCCCTGGCTTGTGCCCTGACGGGGAACTGAACCAGGACTTCCTGGTTCATTGGTCGATGTTCAACCACTGAGCTACACTGGCTTGGCTTGGTTTCGTAATAACCAGTTTAAAATCAATATTCCAAAAAGGCAGCTTCAGCTTGGCAGAATTTTGGTCCCTTTATTATTTTGAAGAGGCTTCTTGTAGTTTTTTGATAAGACATTCATATCAACCCTCTCAGTAATGCTGAGATGTATCTACATTCTTCTTAAATAATATTTGTCATGGCAAAAAAAATACATTTCAAGTTATTTGGACTAAAAACAAGTGAGCAGAGCATGCAGAAGAGCATATACAAATTATGCAAGAATGAGTAAAAGTCAAACAAAACAACTTTTTTAATACATATACTTTTTATTCTACACTTGCCATCAATGCTGTGAAGTTTATGTGAATCGCTATAATTGTTTCTTTTCATAGAGAAGTCAACTGTGTAGTTTCTTCTTTTCTGTTTGTTACTTCACCAATGTTTCAAAACTATGTTAATATTTTCATGTCCACCTAATACTTCTCATTATTTAATCATCATATGTTCACACACAGTGATGTGAATACATTTAAAAAGAAAAAGTCATACATCTGACTGTCACCCTACGCCAGATTCCCATGCATATTTGTCTTCAATATTTCAGCTAAAACCTAATGCCAGGCTTTTTTCATGCACCTCTCTTCCTACCAGTCTCATGATCCTTCAAAGGCACTCACCGGTGGGTTCTTCCTCAGAAGTACCAGTCGCAGAGGACTGAGGTTAAAAACTGACTTGAAGAAGCAGAGTCTGGCCCTAGCCAGTTTGACTCAGTGGATAGAGCATTGGCCTATGGATTGAAGGGTCCCGGGTTCGATTTCAGTCAAGGACACGTGCCAGTGTTACAGGCTCGATCCCCTGTAGGGGAGGCCTGCAGGAGGCAGCCGATCAATGATTCTCTCTCATCATTGATGTTTCTATCTCCCCCTCTCCCTTCCTCTCTGAAATTATAAAAGAAAAGCAGAGTCTGTGTTAATAACCTATGGGTGCTCCTGTTGGGGTGATAGTTAAATCATCTCACTGGATATGCCAGCCTTACCAGGGCAGCTTCCAGATTCCATGGCTGTACATGTGAACAATTGTGTCCATCACTCCTCCCAGAAATGTTGCACACGGCATCCTCTGAGATGAGATTCCGCTTTTGCTCTCACTCAGTTGCTGCGTGCTTCCCACAGGGTGGGTGTATCACAGCACTGAGAAGAACCAAAGCAAACATAGCTCCCACATTCCACTGAGTACTCAGCTGAGAGGCAGGAACCTGCCCCCAAGACTGGAGGGGAGAAACAGCCCTGGGTCAGTGTTGAACTTACTGAAATGACATCATGGAGCAAAACAGTTGGTGGTTGATTCTACATGATTTTCACCATATAAAAACGACGTCAGAACCTACGTTCTGAATCAGATGTGGGAATTACTAGTAGAGTCCACTAGGATTGGAAGAAATAGATAATGCTAGCATGTTGCTTTCTTAGGCCCATAGCCCTGGGGGGCGGGGGGATGCTTTCTCTGTTTCCTTCCTCTCCCTCATTCCCTTTCCCTCTCTCCCTTAATTCCTTCTATCCTTTTCTTTTTTTAATGGAAGCAGCTGCATCAGGTTTGTAGAAACTGAGAATAAGTGTGGCCTTTCCCATGGTGATACTTTTATGCACATTTTTTTCCGCATTCCTCTGATACAATTGAATCAAGCTTGCCTAACCGTCTTCCAAAAATCTATCTTGTCCCTCCTCTCAGCTTTACCTTTTGCCCTTGAACAAGACCTTTTACCTTTTCCCCTCTCTACCTGGGGATGGTTTTTATAGCTCAAACACGGAAATTTAGATTGAAATGCACATATCTCAGGGAAAGTCAGTTCTTTGACTTAGAATCTTTTGTGCTGGGAGTCAAAAATTGCTGTTAAGCCTTGACCCGAAACAAAGAGGAGAGAGAGTTTGAGGTACGTGTGTATGTGTGGGGCCGGGTGAGGTCTTGGAGGCTGGGGAGAACTCACCACTCAGGAGGATTAGATACCATTGAAAGAAGCTGGGCGTAGATTTCCTATTTTATCTTTGTGCCCAAGGCCAGCTCTGTTCCTCTTCAACTGTGTGGATGCAAATAAAAAAGAGAGGCATAAAAAATTTGCTACTGGCATAATCTGTTTTTCCATATTCCTTTGTAATGTGGTTCTCTATCAAGTTATAGGCCTAATGAAAAATTGCCTCTATGCAATTATGGGGTATATACCAATGTTTTGGAATAATCCTTTTTAAAAAGACATATGTATTTTTTATTGATTTCAGAGAGGAAGGGAGAGGGAGAGAGAGAGAGAGATAGAAACATCAATGATGAGAGAGAATAATTGATTGCCTGTCTTCTGCACACCCCCCACTGGGGATCGAGCCTGCAACCTGGGCATGTGCCCTGACTGGGAATTGAACCATGACCTCCTGGTTCACCTTAAGGCCACAGGCTGATGCTCTATCTACTGAGCCAAACTGGCTAGGGCTGGAATAATTTTGCTGAGAATACAGGAAGAATACAAGCAATAGACAGCATGTTCAAATCAACTCATCTGAGTTGTTTGTTATGGGTGGGTGAGGTGACCATTCTCCATTCCTGCTGACAGAACTCTGGCTCAGAAATAGTTATGGGCAACATCCCTTTCCTATAACAAATATAATGAATAACTTATTTTTCAGTATAAATGCCATAATAAACTTGCTCTGTGAGGAAAGAACAGAGATGAATGAAGCTCGGCGTTCCCTGGTTCATAGAGAATAGCTACTCGTTGTGTTTTATTCTCATGCTACACAGTAAAATATGCAAGTTTATCTTTTAAAATGACTCAGGAAATTACAATAAAATGCAAAAGATAGCACAAGAATATGGAGGGGAGAAAATAGAGACTATGCTAATTAATAGAAATGTTTTTTCTCCTCCATAGGTATTCAAGTTAAAATATATTACATTTTCCCTTAACATAAATCTTTATTAATGATCAATAATCATTGTCTTCTCGGTTCATGTTTTCTTTAAATTTTTTTTTTTTAAATTTTGAAAGTCCAGTTATTAAAGCTGGGGACAGGGAAACAAAGGAAGGGATTCGGGTACAAGAAGCAACAGGAGAGAGCCTCAGCGGTGCTCTGCTTGGGTTCTCTAGAAACACGATAGGAAAGAAGTGAGCCAAGACGGGGCTGCTGTTGGTTCAGTAAAAAATCAGAGAAGGGGTCTTGGAGACAGGTGCAGGGGGTTAGCCCCAGAGGAGCTGCCACTGCCTACTGCTCCCCTGGTTGCACGTCTCCTGGGGACCCTTAGAGTTTAGGATATGCAAGCCCGAGAGGGAAGAAAGGCATAGACATGCTCCAGAGGGAGCCCACCTCTGTTCATATTTTTAATCCTCAACGCCCATTCTGGTAGTTTTGATATCCAGCCCGAATCTGCTATTATTGGGCTGACACAGTGGAAGACATTGTGTTCTACCCAGGGTTTTAACAAGTCTCCTTTCCCTAGTTTTCCATCAAAGGACTAAAAATAATCAGCTGCTTTTTTGTTGTTACTGAGAATCTGTAATAGAGGAAATGGCTATTCTGGAAGAAACAATTAACATATTCAATGCTTTATTCAATTAGACCTATTGTTTCCCCATGGCCACCCATGGGGTTCAGCAACACTCTATAAAATTAACATATAAGGCACAGAAGACCCCCAACAAATCATGTTCATAATAAAAATGAGAGAAAATTAGCAAAGAAGCAAAATGTGAACTGTGGAAATCCTTACATTTGAGACTAATGTTTTAAATGCTTCCAGTTTCAAATTAAACCAGGTAGGAAAAGTACAAAACTGTACAACATCCAGACTGAACTTTAGCACCCTACTTGTTTCTTTCTCTAAAATGCAGTACAAACTGGACTCATCTTTATTACAGTCTTTAAATAATTATTAGGCTTAATTGCCACAATTCATAGAAATTTTAAAATTAGCAAGTGGAGTTTTATCTCTCTGTAGTGCTCCATGTTAATAAAACATGTCTCTCCATAAACACACTTCGCATCATATTTGTCCATGATTATTTCATTGTTTTTCCAAGTACAGATGCCAAGAGACAAAGTGTTGTGAATTTCTGTAATTACCAGCCTTTCCCTCCTTCCGGGTCCATGAAGTATGTAGTCAATCGCTATTGTCTTCTGCCTTCGTTTTGAATCTGTCCCCAGTGCAGGAATGTCAAAAACACCATTTAGCCACACAGCCTGCTCAGTTTAAAAAAAGGAAAATCACATTCAAGCTACTAATTAAGAAAAGAAGTGAGCTGTGAATAAAAAGAGCTGCTTTCTAAAAGCCTTTAAAGAGAAACTTGCAACTATGCTGTATTCAGAAAAGAAATGATTCCTAGTTATCCACGCTAAATTCTAACACAGCAATTAGAGGCAAGTTTAACAAAATCCTTTTAATATTTTAAAAGCAGCCAAGTGAGTGAGAATTCAGGTAATGTCTGTTTCTTTTCTAGCTGAATTAATTGATTTTGTTTTTCAGTTTACAGATACCTCTTCTATTTCTAGGAGTTGCGTCCATCTCTTTAAGATCATTTTGATAATTTTGTTAAATGTGCATTTCTTTGAAAAGCTATGGTTATACAAAGATATTTTGCAAAATTGTCAGTAGAGTTGTCTCCTCAATAGAATAATTTCTCCAAAAGATGTATTTCAACAGCTCTTCAGAAATATTTAGAATAAACTATGTTTTGTTCATCATAGACATAAAGATAAGTGATTTAGACAGGTGGGTAAATAGCAAACAGTAAAAAATTCTCATTCCATTAAATGTTACAAAACAAAACTGCTCCTGAAATAAGGTGGTTAAAAATGCCAGTTATAGATATAGAAACAGAATCTAAGCAGGCTCTATAACCACATCTACTTTGGGTGCAGGGAATGTGTCATATGTTATGCTCTTGAAATGAATTTTTCATTACTTTAATGCTTTATATATTGATTGATCAAAAATATGAAAAGGTGAATATATTGGCCATGCTTTTCTAATTTTGGTCTAACTTGGTAAACAGTGCAGGAGAAATACAGTTCTATTAAACTGTGTTATGCTACTCTATGTCCCACCCCCATGATGGTTTGGACATGGTAGTCTAGACAATTGTCCTGATGTCCACTGTTACTCTCCCAGAAATGAGAAATCCATTAAAGTCGATCAATATTTCCCTATGTTAGGATCTCACTTTTTCTGCCTTAGGACCGAGGTCTGGGGTGCTTACATAGATGGACCACTAGATGCTGCTAGTATTCTTTCCATTGTTCAGTATTCCACAAAGATAGCTTTCCCTTCCAGGATGAGTCATCAGACATGGAAGTCTGGCTTCTTAAATTGGAGCCATTTGATTTCCACTCCTAGGAGCTTGGTTGTTATCCACAGTCTCATCCTTACTTTGCTCAAGAGGAATTTAAGGAGATCCAACTTTTGACACCATCAAATGGCTTTGCAAACCCACTTTTTTTGTGTGTCTCAGTTATTTTCTTTCTAAATGCAGGATACAGTTATTACTCAGTTTCTCAGAAAATTGTGATACCTCTAGGTAAATGTAAAGATGAATAGTTCACTTGGGAAGAAAGTCTACCAAGGGAGAATGTTCAGGAACTGGGTGGGAGGGAGCTAAGAAAAGTAAGGTGATTAAAACAAAAGGATGGAATAGACAGAAGGAAAGGGCAGAATAAAAGCTGTTCCCAGAATTAAAGAGAAAAGTGAAAACTAAAAAGTGTTTCAGGGTGGAGGACAGATCCCATTTTTCAGTGGACAAGCCATCAGGATATGACCAATGAGAGACCTGCAAATACCTAC
>NW_005358650.1:1609437-1642287 GCF_000412655.1 Myotis brandtii
TATATATACTAGTGACCCAGTGCATGGATTCGTGCACATTGAAAAGAAATTTTAGAAGGTGGCCGGCGCCCTGGAGCCAACCTCCCCCGATCCCTCCCTGGCCAGCCACACCTGGGGTGGCGCCATGGCTCGAAGGGCGTCTACGGAGTGAGTGGGGTCTCTCTGGCAGGTGGGGTCCCTTGGCCTGGCCTGCGGGGATCCGGCCAAAACCGGCTCTCCAAGCCTGCAACCAGTCAAGGGTACAGGCATGTGCTCTTGACTGGATGGAATTGAACCCGAGACCCTTCAGTCCCCAGGCCAATGCTTTATCCACTGAGCCAAACCAGCCAGGGTGATATTATATTTTATAACCTTGGTTATGAAGTCAAGAGGATGAACCTGAGGAATTGTTTTCAGTAATTCAAATGCCAAATGTGGAAAACCATAACTTTAGTCAAAATGACATGAATACTTTCAAATTGACCTGAAAAAAAAAGAATTTAAATCCCTGACTGTCTGAAAGACTACTGCTAAGTAAGCAAAGAAAGAAAAACAACAACTATTATATATTTTCATAAATTAAATAATTTCTAGGTATCCTTCAATATAATAAATATGTCAAAAATTTACCTAAATGTTAAAAATGGTTGGATCTCAAATGTGCAAGGCCTAACTACCACATGTAGAGTAGGATACATTCATTTTAAAAGGAAAGGGCCAAGGAAGAAGATAGTTAATTTATATATTGTCACAAATTATTTTAAAAATAAGTAAAACATATTTTAGAAATAAGGATAGAAGGTGGTCACAGTATAACAAAAGGATTGTTAGAGATACTTACAGCTGGTATAAATCCATTTCCTAAAAAGCAAACAAGAAATATTCCTGGAATTGGCAAAAAAAAAAAAAAATCTGATGCCTGGAGGGAATGTTTGGGTTCTAGTTATTGCCACCTAGCTGTGTAATCATGAGCAAGTCCCTTTATCCCTTTGTTGAGTCATTTCTACTGGAGAAGGGACAAGAGAATCATCAACTTGAAATATTTGGTTAGAAAGCTTCCCACTGAATAAGTGTTCTCCAAATGGAGGGAAGACAGGTTGAAAACATGGCAGAAGGACTGCTGAAGTTTTCTAGTACTTTTAAAAAAATATTTATTTATTAAATTGGTTGGGATGATATTGGTCAACATGAATATATAGGTTTCAGGTGTGTGTTTCTATGTGCTATAAAATAATAGCTTTATTGAGATATAATTCACATGTCATACAATTCACCAATTTAAATTATACTATTTGTTGTTTTTGACTATGTATATTCACAGCCTTATGAAACCATCCTCAAATCAATTTGAGGACATTTTCCAGAAGGAAACCCTGTCCCTATTAGCAGCCACTCCCCCATTTCCCAGCAACTCTCTCCTTCAATGCCACCCCGAGGCAGCCAATATTACCTGTGTCTATAGATTGGCTTATTTTGGGTATTTCGTATAAATGGAGTCATACAATAAATGGTCTTTTGTGATTGGTTTCTTTCACCATAATGGCTTCTAATGTTCATCCATGTTGTAGCCTGTATCAGTCCTTTATTCCTTTTACTGTATAATATGCCACGTTTTGATAATCTGTTCATCAGTAAATGACATTTGGGTTGTTTCTACTTTTTGGCTATTACGAATAATGCCGCTATGAATACCAATGTCCAACTTTTTGTGTGACTATATAATTTATTTTTTGTAACTTTTTATATCAGATTTTTTTCTTATACCAGACCAGTTTAAGGTGACTGGGCATTGAAAAGTATGACAAAGGCAATAAAGGATATAAACAATAAATATTTGTTTGTTAAGTGTATCCTACTTATTCAATTGTCCTTGAGGAAGACAGTTTTTCCAGAATAAAACTTATAAAGACATGAGGTGGTTATAAATGTAAAGGGTTTTTGAGCTACTCAAACGAAAGGCAGAATATGAATACAAGTTTTTCGGTATTTATTATCGGGACTCTGGAGTGGAAGAGGATGTGGAAACTAAGTTCTATCATAAAGGAGAAGATAGTGAGCATAATTAAAAAGTGTTTTGCCTACAAAGGCAAATTCTGGTCCAGGACTTTTGTTTGTTGGGTGTTTTTTTATTGCTGCTTCAATATCATTAGTTGTAATTGGTCTGTTCAGATTTTTTGCTTCTTCCTGGTTCAGTTTTGGAAGATTCTATGTTTCTAGGAATTTATTCATTTTGTCCAGATTGTCCAGTTTTTTGGCATATAGTTGTTCATAATATTTTCTTACAATCCTTTGTATTTTTTTTTAGTGTCAGTTGTTACTTATCTTCTTTCTTTTCTGATTTTATTTATTTGAGTCATCTCTCCTTTGTTCTTAATGAGTCTGATTAAAGGTTGATCAATCTTGTTTATCTTTTCAAAGAACCAGCTCTTGGTTTCATTGTTGTTTTGTATTTTTTTTTTTTAGACTCCATTTCACTTATTTCTGTGCTGATTTTTATTACTTCCTTCTCACTTTGAGCTTTGTTTGTTGTTCTTTTCCTAACTCCTTTAAGTATAAAATTAGATTGTTTATTTAAGTTTTTTCTTATTTCTTGAAGTAGGCCTGTGAATGTTAATATTATGAGCAGTCTCAAATACTTTATTTTGGATAAAATTGAGTTGTGTAGAATGTAGCTCTTAATATGGATTCACTTGTTTGCCACATTTGTGTGTGTAATACACATTTTCTTAAGAGTATTTATCCTTTTAAAAAAAGCATTAAAGTCACCTATAAATTGCATAATTATTCTAATTTTACCTGGTCTAGAGGAAACCTCTAAAGCAGTGGTTCTCAACCTTCCTAATGCCGCGACCCTTTAATACAGTTCCTCATGTTGTGGTGACCCCCAACCATAAAATTATTTTCATCGCTACTTCATAACTGTAATTTTGCTACTGTTATGAATCATAATGTAAATATCTGATATGCAGGATGTATTTAGGCGACCCCTGTGAAAGGGTCGTTCGACCCCCAAAGGGGTCGCGACCCACAGGTTGAGAACCACTGCTCTAAAGGGAAATATATCACTTAATCCAGGCCTTTCCTGCACCAAGGTTGGATCTGGAAACAGACTAAAGGTCCCCAGTCCTCTTATTCACAAGCCTCTAGATCTGTTAATCTAAATCTAAATCTAAATCTAAATCTAAATCTAATCTAAATCTATAGCTATGATATCACTGAATCCTGCACCAAGGTGGGATCTGGAAACAGACTAAAGGTCCCCAGTCCTCTTATTCACATGCCTCTAGATCTGTTAAATCTAAATCTAAATAAATCTAATCTAAATCTATGGCTATGTTGATCAAATCCTCTAAAAAATAACAACCTTAATGGGCTATAGAGAACAAGATATATCATTGTATTTTAAAAATAGGCATTATATGATATTTTAAATATAGCATAAAATATAATGTCAACATTTTTTAAGGTATGGACAAAGATAAGTCTTGCTAATTTGCTAAATTCTACATAGTGCTTTATCTAAATCTATAGCTATGTTGATCAAATCCTCTAAAAAATAACAACCTTAATGGGCTATAGAGAGCAAGATATATCATTGTATTTTTAAAATAGGCATTATATGATATTTTAAATATAGCATAAAATATAATGTCAACATTTTTTAAGGTATGGACAAAGATAAGTCTTGCTAATTTGCTAAATTCTACATAGTGCTTTAGTAACATTGATGTCTTTCAAGTACATTTTTTTCATAACAACTCCCTCTGAAGAAAATGTCTTTCGTCACTTCAAAGTGTAGCCTAAAATTAAATATCATCCTTCCTAACACGAAAGTCCTTTTAAATTAATGCAGGGTGTTTAGTTTTGTTCATGTAAACTTCATAAATGAAGCCCTATTAGCACTTTTCCTTGTTTTTCTCCACTTGAAATTTAGATTCCATTTTGTCTCTTTTATTCCATGTCGGGATGCAGTGCCTTCAGCAATGACAAGAAGAACATGGCAAAGGGCTAAATTACATTGTCCACTACTGTGTTTATCTGTCTGATCGCTCAGGTTAATGAGGATCCCTTTAGGTAACGGAAGACTCTTAACAGAAGTGTTCCACAATTGTATAAATTCAACAGAATCAGTGTCAAACCATGGTTATAAAACGGTCCTGTTCTTTTACCTCTCTATGAAAAAAAAAGAAAAAAAAAAGACTTTTGATGTGGTGTGATAGACTACTGGGTATTGACTCCTTTAAAAAAATCTACTTTGTAACAGAAATACACCCACCTAGGACAAAACAACAATGAACAGAAAGTGAGAAAAACAGGTTGATTTACTCACTTGCCTGTGTATCTATTTAGGGACATTTCAAGGTGACATTGGTTAATAAAATTATATGTTTCAAGTGTACAATTCTATGATACATCATCTGTATATTGCAATGTGTGCCTACCACCAAAAGTCACATTTTTTTCTGTAAAAAAGATGACATTTTATAAATCAGTAATTAGTAATAAATCACATATATCCTCTCTATGAAAAAAAGAAAAAAAAAAGACTTTTGATGTGGTGTGATAGACTACTGGGTATTGACTCCTTTAAAAAAATCTACTTTGTAACAGAAATACACCCACCTAGGACAAAACAACAATGAACAGAAAGTGAGAAAAACAGGTTGATTTACTCACTTGCCTGTGTATCTATTTAGGGACATTTCAAGGTGACATTGGTTAATAAAATTATATGTTTCAAGTGTACAATTCTATGATACATCATCTGTATATTGCAATGTGTGCCTACCACCAAAAGTCACATTTTTTTCTGTAAAAAAGATGACATTTTATAAATCAGTAATTAGTAATAAATCACATATATAAAAATAAATACATATAAATATATACATATTTATGAATATATACATATTTTAAACCCACACATATTTATGAAATATACATATTTATAAACAAATATATACATATTTATAAACATAAATATAACATACTTATAAATATAAATATACTGAGAGTGAATGTTTACACCAGAGCAGTGAATGAAGCAGTCCTAGAGAGCTATGGATAATTCTCCCAGTTGTAATTTGGGATTTAGTGATGGTGCTGTAGGAAACATTTTTCTTTGGGCCTGGGTTTACCAATCTGTAGGTTCTCCAGGAATCCTGCTCTAGGCATGTTTAATTATGCCATCAGAGACTTCACTGCTGTGCTGAGAGCATGCAGCCTTTTGCTGTACATTCAACCAATGCAAGGAAGCAGATGATCAAGTTTCTTAGCAATATCCATACCATGGAAAGCAGTGTGCACCCCCACCAAAAAAAGTGAAAGTTTAAAAACATAATATATTTGTTTAAAACAACTGGAATATAAGATTTTAAGACAAAGGGATTATGTCATGAAATAGTTTTTTTGAACAGTTCTAGCAAAATGTAACAACTCGTATGCAATTAAGTGGCTACTGTGGCAATTATTTCATCTATATTTTATACTAATATATTTTATTCCCCCACCCCTCTCTCTCATTCCCTCTCTCTCATTCTCTCTCTCTCTCTCTCTCTCTCTCTCTCTCTCTCTAGCTCTCTCTCTCTCTCATTAAGCTTTGATTACTCTGCTCTTTCACACAGCAGGCTGCTGAGGTGCAAGAACTCTGTGCAAAGCACTTCAGAATTTTATTCTGACAGCCTTGGTGGCCAAAATCATTTTTAGGAGGCAGAAGCTATAAGTTGCCAGTCACAAATACAAATGAATTTTGCTTGGCAAAACTAACAAGGCAAAAAACAAACAGATAAACAAACAAATAAACAATATATTTCAATTTGATGCTAATCATGTATCAACCAGATTACATGCTTCTTAAGGCTGGGAAGATCCAGAACCTTGCAGTTCATCTGAATATCAATTAGGAATTCTTAATGAATAACACATATGAATGTTAAAAATATACAGTATTAGGAAGCAAGTTGTCTATAGAGATAGCTGGCAGGTGTTTTCTGGTTTGTGTGAAGATACCCCAAATTTGGCTGTTGAAAAATATTCTTTTATAACTACATCTTTATTAGCAATGCAGTAAATACAATGTTGTTTGAACAGCTTCCCCACGTGTAAGTTATGTGGCAAAGCTTAGATGTGGTAAAAACATGATGGATTAGAAAGGGACTTTGTATCTTTAAATAAGAAAGATGTCCAGTTGGATTGTCAAAGGAACTATACTTATGCGAATTAACGTCTGCTGACTTTTGCCTGGGGTTTTTTTCCAGATGTCGGCAGGAAGGATAAACATAATCCTCACTTATTCTCCCTGCATCTGCCAAGCACTCAGGCCAAGTCCAGGTGAACAGCACTGAGTCAGGGGGAGGGAACCCTGCAATTCCGCCTCCATCCCTCCGAAGCAGAATTCATGCCCTGTTAAATGCAATGGTTTCATTTTGTTCGGAATATTTCCTGATAACTCAGGAACTGGGAAATGTTCGTTGTGTTTTAGTTGAAAATGTATTAAAATGTTTTAACTAACATTGTTATTGATCTCTCAGACGTAAAAGCTGAGTACATGGCACACACAACAAACTCTGTGGTCTTATCCATTGAGATTTTACAACACAATGATGACAAGTCTTCCCTTACATGGGCTGCGGGGCTCTCAGAAGCACTAAGATTCCTTGATCATTCTTTCAGAGTATCTTGAGGAGGCAAATTTCAGTAGCAAGAGTTTTGTCTTTCTAACAGTGTGGTACCTGGTCACAGTAAGATGGAAAGGAGAGGGGAGGAGAAGAGGAAGGCGAAGGAAGAATAAATAGCAGCACGCACACTAGATAACAATCTTTGTAGTTAAAATTACTCATGTAAGTAAAATAAATATTAGAAAACAATTTTCAGGCACTGCTATTTTAAATTTCAGCCCATTATGTGAATTAGTTAAAAGCAACCATTACAGACTTCATCCAACATATGTATACTGATCGAGCACTCATTATGTTCCATCCCATATTCTAGGGACTGTGGATACAGAAGTGAACAAAACAATGTTTCTGCACTAATGGTGGCTGCACACAAATGTGGTAAATATGAGATGAGATGAGATATAGGATATATGTATATAAACATAAAATCTCAGGTAGCCCTTTGAGGAAAAGTTAAATATTTATTCTTAAAAATAAACCAGGGAAAGGAGACAGAGAAAAATGATGGGAGAGGAGGCAATTTTAGATGGCAGTGGTGGGGAGCAGGGTTTTCTTTGAGAAGGTGAAATCTGAGCTGAGACACGGGAGCTAGGACAGGACCTGCTGGAAGAGCCTTTCGGGGAGAGCATTTCCTCTCCTCCCCTCCTCTCCCCTCTCAGCCCATCCTGTCCCCTTCCCTCTCATCCCCACTTCTCCTTTCCTTGTGTGAAGCTTGCCTTTAACTGTTTTGCTTTTTTGGTCCATAAGAACCATTAATACGTAGAAGAAAATAATAAATGTTTTGTTTGAGATATTTGTAATAATTAGTCATCCGTTCTTCTGTTAACAATGGATCCATTTTCTTCTTTTGAAAAGTAGTATTTATGGAGCAAAAATAGAGTCTGCCTTAATTTGAGGGTCTTGAAGTTCTAGAGTTCACAGTCCTGTTAATACATTATTTCTTTCTGGATATCTATGTTTTCATAGTAAGTAGTTGGCGAATGCATTTTGTATTTTAGCTATTTTGCCTTTTTTATTTGCTGTGATGTTGAACATGACTGAGAGTCTGTGGTACTTGTCATGTGCTTTTGAAATAGAAATATATGTGTGGGGAAGCATTTTAAGAGGCTTACTTATACATCATTTCTTTGTTATATTAGAATTTACCAGTATCTTATTGGGCCCCATTTGTTGAAACTTGATAAAGGGTAATTAACTGCAGGCAAACTCCAGATTTGAGGATTCTTTTATCTACCATTAGAATAAGAATTTGCATAGACACCATTAATTACCTAGATTCCAAAGCATGGTTAAAACATGACATTATCTCTTTTAAGCCTGGTGGCATTAAATGATCCCATTATATAAACAAATAAATACATGATTTAGGAAAAAAGTTTTATGTCATTTCTTACTTGGGAACACTTAATCTTTTTGAATGATTACAAATCTATTAAACTAAACAAATTAATGTTTTTTGTTTGATGAATTTTTATTATTTTTCTTTCTTTCAACAGGTTAGAAGAGTAGATTTGGATGAAGAAATGGACATATGAAGTCTTTCTGAAGTTATTCCAAATTCTTCAAGTTAAAATATGTAAGACCTTTGTACTGTCTTTTATATTTGTATTTCAATATGTAGCACATAAAATATTCTCAATACTTACTGTATGAATAATTTCTGATAGTGTTAAATTTAATGTACACCTCACTTAATTTTTATATATGTACACACTTACGTATATAACCGCCAACCAGACCATGATATAGATAGAACATTTCCAGCACCATGGAGGGTTCCCTCATACCTTTCTCCATTCCCTCTCAAAATGAGGTAATTGCTATTTTGATTTCTATTACTGTATTACTGTTATGGGCCAAACTGCTTTCCCTAAAATTCATATAACCAAACATCTAACCGCCAGTACCTCACAATGTGACTATATTTGAAGGTTTGGTCTTTAAAGAGGTATTTAAGGAAAAACAGGTGGGTCTTAGTCGATTGAATATAACTAGTGGTTTGTTTGTTTGTTTTTATGATTTGAGAGGGAGGAAAGAGAGAGAGAGAGAGAGAGAGAGAGAGACAGAGACATTGATTTGTTGTTCCACTAACTTATGCATTCACTGGTAGATTCTTGTATGTGTCCTGACCAAGTATTGAACCTGCAACCTTGGTTTAAGGGGACAGCACTCTAACCAACTGAGCTATCCAGTCAGGGCTGACTAGAGTTCTTAAAATAAGAGGACATTAGGACACAGACAGCACAGATAAAGGGACCACCATGTGAGGACACAGTGAGAAGGTGGTCATCTATAAAACAAGGAGATAGGCCTCAGAAGAAAACAAACCTGTCAACTTCTTGACCGTGGATTTCTAACCTCCAGAAATGTGAGAAAATAAACTTTTATTATTTAATCCACTAAGTCTATGATATTTGGCAGTTCTTACAAATTAAAACAATTACCATTGATAAATTTTGTCTATTTTTTAGTATCACATAAATGAAATCATACTCATTTTGTGTCTGGCTTGTTTCATTCAATATAATGTGTTGAGTTTCATCTATGTTGTGCATATTAGTAAATTGGCCATATTTATAGTTGAATAATATTGTACTGCATGAATAAACCACAGTTTATCCCAACTCATTTATTTTCTTGTGATAGATATTTGGATTATTTTTTTCTAGGTTTTGCAATGAGCAATTATAGATAATATTTTTTTTCTTGTGGACATATGCTTTTATTTCTGTACTGTAAATATCTACAAATAGAATACCTGAGGTAAGGATGTGTTTAACTTTCAATAAATTGATAAGTACTTTTTACAAAGTTCTTATATCCTCTTACACTTACTGGGAATGTATAAGAATTCCATTTGTTCCACATTCTTGCCAAAACTTGGTCTTATTGTTTTTTTTACATTTTAGCCTATCTGGTGGGTGTGTAGTAGTAGATATATCACTGTGATTTTAATTTGCATTTACCTCCTGATTACTATTGATTTGAGCAGCTTTTCATATTCTCTTTGGCCATTTGGTATTCTTTCAAAAATGATTTTTCAAGTTTTTTGCCTATTTAAAATATTAAGTTGTTTTCATTTACATTCTTAAGTTGATTTTTAGAAATTTTGTTATATACTCATGATTTAATCCCTTTGTCAGTTATATGAAATGCATATACCTTTTTACAGTCTCCATATATATTTATGGGATCAATTTTAAGTTAGAAAAAGTTATGAAATATTTTTGTCCCAAAAATGTATACACATACTTTGAATAATTATAAAGGCAGTGTTTATTAAAATACATTTCATCTTCAAAATGGAGCTATCAGCTGTTAAAGTGTGTATACATTTTTTGGGGACACCCTGTATTTATCTCTCATGATACCAATTGCTGTCAAGGATATGCAACAATAGAAATTCTCCTATACTGCTAATGGAAATGTAAAATGTTTTCAAACTCCTTGAAAATATATTTGTTATTAGGAACTAAATTTGGCCTGGCTGACATGGCTCAGTGGTTGAGCATTGACCTATGAACCAGGAAATCACTGTTTGATTCCAGGTCGGGCACATGCCTGGGTTGGTGGCTCAACCCTTAGTGGGACGTGTTCAGGAGGCAGCAGATCAGTGATTCTCTCTCATCATTGATGTTTCTATCTCTCTTCCTCTCCCTTCCTCTCTAATATAAATAAAATATATATTTTAAAAAATAATTAAATTTTACTATTTGTAAACCATATGACCTAGCATTCTAGTATTAGGTATACATTTGATAAAAATATGTTTGCTTATGCATGAAACACATGTACAAGAATATTCATAGAAATGTTATTTCTAGTAGTAAAAAACCTGAAAAGACTAAATGTTATTAGCAGAAAGGATAAATAAATTGTGGTATATTCATGAATTAGAACATTCTACAAGAATGAAAATAAAAGAATAATATAGATAAATCTAACACACATAATATTGAGTGAAATAAATTAAACACAAGAATAAATAATAATGATTCTATCAATAGAAGATTTTAAAAGATGCTACATTAACCACTGGTATTAACAGTCAGGAAAGTGGTTACTTTTTGTATTTATAATGCTGCAAAGCACATTATTTATAAACCTAGTGCCTTAAAACAACAATATATATTTATTATCTCCCAGTATATGTGAGTCAAGAATTCTCTTGAATGCATCATAATTGCTGTATGAAATATTCAAAAGTCAAAAGTGAAAAAAAAGAAAAGAATTCTGGAGCAGCTTATTGGGTGGCTCTGGCTCAGGGTTTCTCATGAAGTTTGAGTCTAAATGCCAGAGCTTCAATCATCCCAAGACTTGACTGGACTGATGAATACACTTCAAAGTGGCTCATGCCCATGGATTTGTTAAGGGACCCTTCCTTCTCACTGGCTTTGCTAACAGGCCTAATTCTTCTCCATATGGGCTTCTCCATCGGGCTACTTGAGTGTTCTCACAGCCTGGCAGTTGGTTTCTGGCAGAATAATTGATCCAAGAATCACTCTAAGGAGGAATCATAATGTCTTAGTGAGGCACATGTAAGATACTCTATTTTTTGGCTGAGTCTTATTTATTTTGGTATGATTCCTTGTGATAATTCTCTGTGCTCTACACTTTTGTGGATTTTTCTGTATCTATGTTACCCTATGTAATAGAAGGCTAATATGCAAATTGACCAAACAGCGGGAAAAAAATGGTTGCTATGACGTGCACTGACCACCAGGGGGCAACACACAATGCAGGAGCTGCCCCCTGGTGGTCAGTGCACTCCCACAGAGGTAGCGCTGCTCAGCCAGAAGCTGGGTTCATTGCTGGTGAGCACAGCTGCAGTGGCCAGAGCCTCTCCCGCCTCCACGGCAGTTGGACATCCCCTGAGGGCTCCAGGACTGTGAGAGGGCACAGGCAGGGCTGAGGGACCCACCCCCCAAGTGCATGAATTTCGTGCACCGGGTCTCTAGTATTACAATAAAAAGTTAACAGCTTATTGCTAAATTTGATCATTTCCCACTAAAAAAGTAGGTATTGAAGAGATCCTTTAAAAAGGTACACAGGATAAAAATATTGTTACGTGTAAATTTGGTCTGGAACATTTGAATAGGAGGCTGAGCACTTGGTTGATAACCATTAATCATATACATGTGCTATTTCTCTGTTGTAGCAAATGTTGGTATTTTTTAGGTCCACCATAACACATAACCTGGCATAAATTATCACAATATAGGATAGTTCAAGGCACCTCTAGTTCTTAGATTTCATGAAGGCATTTAAATTTTTTTGCCCTCAAATCCAGTTAGTTAGAGGATCAAATCATTTTTTAAAAATTATTGTTATTTTTCCTTCTTGATATGTCCATCTGCCCAAGATTGCTCAGAACAAGGACATATTCTGCAGAGAAAATGAGTTCTGTGGCCCTGGAGGCACTGTTTATACTGAGAAGTTGTTCCATTGTCTCAAATATTGGATGGAAATGTGGGTGCATCTTGGAGTTACTTAAGAATTTCATTTTCTGTTGCATTTAACTATGTGTTAAATGCTGCTGTGGAAAAGAAGCAGATAAATAAGAGACTATCTTGAATAGCATCTAAACCAACTCAATGACCATTCTTGAAGTCAGCACTCTCCCTTCCCAGTTGCACTGAAACAGGCCTGAAGTGAATATCCTGTGTCTTTAAAGTTCATCCACTGCTTCTTTACACCTCTGGAATTGCCTCCATGATCACAAATTCTGGTTCGACTGATATGTGACATTGCAAAACTGACAGGGAATACTTGAGAATTATGGCAGAGGGTACTTTGGAGAGGACCCATTTTCTATACGTAAAAGCTACCAGGTTCGCTCTTTATATGATTCTGAATTGAAATGAAAATTAATATATGGTAATCAGAGTTCACCTCAGGAGAATACTTATCTTGAGAATACCACTTTTATCAAAGTGCTCATTAACAAAGGTAATAAATCTAATATCATCTTCCAAATAATAATGCATTAAAAAATCTATTCCTGAACTGAGTTATAAATGTGTGTCACCTGAATTAACTAAAGAATAATTTTAAAGAATCTTAAAGATCAATTTTAAACAGGTGCTAGGATTTTATTAACTATTTTTTACTTGCTACAAAGGAGAACCATCTCTTTTTATCCATCAAGCCTCATACTCTTCATTTAGAATTTTTGACATTTGTAGATATAAATAGATCATATGAACAAGAGTAGGACATTTGAGTGACTCTTTTAGTAGAGTTCTGAAGGATGGGGTTATACACACTAATAATATGATTATCAAAATTGCTTCTGATGATATATAGTATTGAAAATGGGTCTGATTATTATTATTTTTAGTCTGCTCTCTACCTAAGGGAAATGGAAATAGATGAGAAGATGTACAGCAGTTAAAAAAATTAGAATACTGAGAGAGCAGTTATCATTATTACATTAACTTTGGTCTGGAACATGTGAATAGGAGCCTGGGCACTTGGTTGATAACCATTGCCCTGAAGAAACCTACAAATGATTTCCCTTGGAAGTAGACTAAGAAACACAATTCCAAAAGGACCTTCTTGATTATATATTTAACTAGAGGCTCGTTGCACGAAATTTGTGCACGGGTAAGGTCCCTAGGCCTGGCCAGAGATCAGGGCCAATCAGAGGTAGGGTCCCTAAGCCTGGCCAGTGATCAAGGCCGATCAGGTTTCCCGCCTCCCTACCTCCCCGCCTTCTCCTTCCCTCACTCCCTCAGTGCCCCACCATCACTGCTGGTTGCTCGCCATGTTCCGTGCCGCCCCCTGGTGGTCAATGCACATCATAGCGAGTGATTGAACTCCCAGTCTCCCGGTTGAACTCCCAAGGAGACAATTTGCATATTAGCCTTTTATTATATAGGATAAGCTTTTTGTCCTGTAATAATATCCATGCACATGGAATGCACAAATTCCTGAATTGGACTTCTGAATTCAGTGGGCCCCGAGGATTTTCTTAAGTAAAAATAGTCCTTTGTTTGTGTGTCTTGACATTAGAGGTTCATATGTATAAGTGCAAATTGGAATGGACATGTATTGCCCTATTTAGAGAATATAAATTCTCACTTTCACATATATTTGGCTACTTGCATTGATATCTGTGAGATTAGATATTATCCAATAAGAATGGCATAGTAATTCTTATTTTATTACAATTTTATAATTTTGTGTGTGTCAATTTCTATGTGGCAGTTTTGACTCAAAAAGGGCTCCATTTTAAGCCTGTATTTGTGAGTACATTTGTGTTTGTAGGTTTCTATTTTAAAACGTAAAGGTGAATTATACTGATGTGAACAGTATTATTTAAATGGATGGAATAGCTTAGGCCAGGGTGCTATATTAGGCAAGTGTATAGCAGTGACAGACTTAGAGGAGAAAAAGAC
This sequence comes from Myotis brandtii, assembly GCF_000412655.1. Classification (NCBI taxonomy): domain Eukaryota; kingdom Metazoa; phylum Chordata; class Mammalia; order Chiroptera; family Vespertilionidae; genus Myotis; species Myotis brandtii. The sequence continues at coordinate 1,623,494 of NW_005358650.1, forward strand.
TTTGGAGCAGGACAGTTTGGATTTGAATCCTGATTATAATACTTACTAGCTATTTGGCTTTAGCCCCTAACCTCTTCATCTGTAAAATGTGATTAATGATGATAATGGCACTTACCTCATAGGTTTTTAAAATTAAATAAGATAACAAGTGAAAAGTACTAGCACATTATTTGAAACACACTGGACTATGTGTTTGTTTTTGTGTTTTTTTTTTACAGAGAGGAAGGGAGAGAGATAGAGAGTTAGAAACATCGATGAGAGAGAAACATCGATCAGCTGCCTCCTGCACACCTCCTACTGGGGATGTGCCTGCAACCAAGGTACATGCCCTTGACCGGAATCGAACCTGGGACCCTTCAGTCCGCAGGCCGACGCTCTATCCACTGAGCCAAACCGGTCAGGGCTCACACTGGACTATGAATAGCCATAGAAGTTATTGTAATTCTTCCTAGATCAGTAAACTTCATGAATGGGGTGGTGATGGTGGGAAAACTACCATCTACTGTATTTCCAACCCAACCAGCTGCCTCACAATTATGTGCCATGGTCTTCAAGAGCAAAGAGATTACAGATGGCCTGGAACAAGCTATCCACTCTGCCTGAGAAAAAATTTAGAATGAATTTTGAGGTTCAGTCTTCATAATTCATCAATATTCTGTCATTTTAATAGACAGAATTAGAAGGCTGAAAGAGGAGTGCCATATTAAGGCTTCAAAATGTGGTATTCCAGGGCAGTTTGGAAGAACTTATTCAAGATAGACATACATGGCAGGGTTAAAGAATCCAAATGAAGCCTGCAGTCATTTAGAGAACATTCACAATTTCAAAAAGGGATTTGGGGAATTCATAGCAAATAGTGGCAGCTTTATAAAACATCATCATCAAAAAACATTTGTAAGTCTCTGTTAGGTCAAGACCATACCTGGAACTAGAAATTGCTGAATGATTGCTTAGCTCCAAGGTTCATTTGGGCTCTGGAGACATGGTCATGGTGGTGTCTGGAGATTGGTGGACAGGGAGTGTTCACAATGGAGAATGGGCACAGAAAGATTGTATTGTGATTACTGAAAAACATGCCATTCATGGTTTCAGATTTAATAGAGCAACTGAAAATATGATTATGGGAAAAATATGTCATATTCATAAACATGCTTTTAGTTAATGTATGAGTTATTCCAAAGAAAATTTAAGACTTGAAAATAACACTGTTTTTCGTTGCTTTTTTTCTTTGATACTTTATACTATTCAGTTTGTGACAGCTTTACAACCACAATCTCTGCAACTCCCCCCACCCCCACCCCCCGCCACACACACACACATGCCAAACCGTGGGAAGTTTTCTCAGAAAAACATTTAAAGATTAAAATTTTATTTCAGGCCACAAAAGGATAATTTATAGCACATAGAGTGAGTACAATTGAGTAATCCAGTTGTACTAAGTGAGAGTAAACTCTATCTTGCCAGTGGACTTGATACCACGTTAGCCTGGAAAGAATACATTAAGAATGGAAAGTTTGGGCTTACTCATATGTTGTGCTTGGCTCATTAGCAACTGTGTACCTTGTAAGGTAACTTTTCACATTTAAGCATTGAATGCTATGCAAATTACATTAAAAATTATTTTCAGAAAGGACCTCTTTTTTAAAAAAAATATTTTTATTGATTTCAGAGAGGAAGGGAGAGATAGAAACATCAATGATGAGAGAGAATCACTGATCAGCTGCCTCCTGCATGCCCCCTACTGGAGATCAGCTCGCAACCCAGGTATGTGCCCTTGACCAGTCCCCGGGGCCCTTCAGTCCACAGGCTGACACTCTCTAATCACTGAGCAAAACCAGCTAGGGCCAGAAAGGGCCTCTTAAAGGACATTGGTTACATCTGTCTTTAATAATATTTACATTTTTTTTAGAAACTAAAAGAGAAATACCTTATATCGGGGGCTTCTCAATATAGACACAAAATAGGAATCCATTCTGTTAAAAGTGCAGATTCTGATTCATTAGGTTTGGAGAGGGACCTGAAAATTTGTATTTCCAACAAACTCATGTTGATGCCTTTGCTTGTAGTTCATGCACAACATTTTGAGTAGCAAAGCCTGATCCTTTATTTTAAATGGAAATACCGTAAGTCTGGGAGAAAATATAGTTTGCTCATTATTGGAATCTGATTTCTTTGAGTTTCACAACTATGAGGAAAGGTATTCTGATAAACTTCTCTGAACCTGTGAGAGCAAATTCTATGTTCCAGAAAAGGCTTTATTCTATGTAAGACTTCTTTCAATTTTCCTGAGCTATGCCAATAGTGGAGCCACATTTGTGTGTGTGTGTGTGTGTGTGTGTGTGTGTGTGTGTGTGTCTTTTTAAAATTCTTTAAAAAATGTTGTTATTAATTTTAGAGGGAGAGGAATGGAGAGGGAGAAAGAGATAGACACATCGATCAGCTGTCTCCTGCATGCCCCCTACTGGGTATCGAAGCCGCAGCCCGGGCATGTGCCATGAACCACCATCCTCTTGGTGCATGGGGTTGTTGCTCAACCACTGAGCGACACTGGCTGGGCTTTGTTTGTGTTTTAAATTTGTAAAGATATGCTTATCAGAAGGGAAGTCTCATTCTGGAAACAAAATCTGAAATGTTTTATTTCTATTCCTTTTCAAGTTAACATAGAAGTCTGTTTTCAACCTTGGATCTTCCAGCCTATTATTTTATGTTAGTGCCTCATTTATTATGTATTGGGTTAAAATTTTGAATACCAGATGCAGTTGACCAGTTTACAGGTTTCCCCCCCCCCTTTATATCCTGGAGTCTTTCTCCCAATAGAACTGGCTTGAGAGGCTGAGGCATATTGCCTACTGAAAGAAGCACACAAAATAATCTAAAGAGAACAAAGAGTCAAATTCTTGGCTTTTGAGCTCTCAGGTAGACTTTTATAAATCTATTGCAAAGTCAATAGTTTGAAAATCAAAGCTCTTTTACTTTGGAACGGGTAGAATATATTCAGAGAGAACAGTTTTGTTTTGTTTTGTTTTGTTTTGTTTGAATTTCACACGATGGGCTCTAGATGTCAAGAGCAAAACCTGGAGGACGTAGGGCTCAGGATTTTACACAATAAACCACAGACCAGGGAAGACTGTATGAATGACATGAAAGCATTGTGCCTACTCAAATGGGATCAGTTTTGATCAGTGGTTGGAAGAAGATCAGAGGGAATGTGATTAGAACTCATAGGCTGCCTGGAATCATGGTCGGGGTGGTGAGGGAAAGGAGTGGGGCTGGGGAGTGTATAAAAACACAGGTATGTTTAGGAAAACCTGGGAGTAAAAGAGTCATGTCCTCTGCCTCACTGAGTATAGGTTGGTGTGACACTACAAGCCTTTTTGGGCACCCCAGCCAGCATGGCTTAGTTGTTGAGCGTTGACCTATGAACCAGAAGGTCACGGTTGGATTCCAGGTCAGGGTATATGCCGAGTTGCAGGCTCCATCCATGATTTGGGGCATGCAGGAAGCAGCCAAGCAATGATTCTCTCTCATCATTGATGTTTCTATCTCTCTCTCCCTCTCCCTTCCTCTCTGAAATCAATAAAAATATGTTTTAAAAACAGCAAAATCCTTTTTGGACAGACCTGTGTCTAGTATATTGTTGGAGGAACAGAGCAGCAAAGGCAGAGAGGAATACCACTGACACTTTGTCCTGGTAGACTCTCTCCAAATCCTGTTTTCTTAATCTGGGGAAAGAAATCTTATAACAAATAAATGGTTAGGATGAAGAGTAGATACATGCTTGGACTGGGGAAAGGTAAGTTCCAAAGCAAGCCATCAGAAGGAAATATCAACATCTTAGGAAGGAGGCTGGAGGAGATAACTATATACAATGTGGAGAATAAAGAGTCCTGGGCCAGATGCCTAACAATCCAAAAGACCTTTCAGAACATCGATGATCTCCAGTAGAAAGGAAAGGGAAGTCCAATGGGGGCTGGAGTGCTGGAGGAGGGATCATGAAGCATGACTGCAATTGACTGAGTTGTACTAACTAGAGACCAAGGTTCTGCTTAACTTAAATTGTGAAGATTGAGCTACCCTGTCATTACTGGGCACTGAGGAATTGAGGTTAATAAGCTAAATTAAGTTGAACAATGTAATAATAAAGTTACAGTTTATCAGCTTGAGTTCTGTGCCTATCTCAATTCATAATCTCTACAGTAAGATGATGATAAGAATGCCAGGCCTACTTACTTCAATTTTCAATAGAAAAAGTACAATACTATAGAATTTTAGAGTAGGGATCAACCACAGGTATAATTAAATCATGTCATCCTGTTCTTACAATCTTTGAACACTTCTTGTTCTTGCCATCAAGCCCCAAATCTTCCATGTGGCCTGAGACCCACGGGGTTGGGTTCCTCACCAGTTCTGCAGCCCCATCTTACTCCACCTGCCCTGTAACTTGTTTTGTTCCAACCACACGTTCTTTTCCATTTCTCAAGCTTCACCTGCACTTGCCCACCCCAAGGCCTTTTCAGATCTTATTCTCTCTGCTTGGAAGACTCTTCCCTCCAACCGTGGGTCAAGTTTCTTGTTAACTGGATCCCTATCACCCTGTACTGCTTCTTTAAGTACTGTACTTACCACTGAAACAGATTTTTGTTGTTGTTGTTGTTCCCTCACAGGCTGCAGGCTTCAGTGGTCGAGACCATGTCTGTTGTATATGCTGATGTAGCCCCAGAATAGCGGGGGCCTGACATGTGGTACTCAGTAATACTTGGGGAGTGAGCAAGTGAATGAATGAATGATGTGATTCCATACTCTCATTTTACTCATGAAGATATAGGGTCTGATGAGACTTTTTTCAGGTGCTTGGCTATAGTCAAAAAGTGTGGTTTTTTTTATACCTTGGAAAGAGGACAGGAGAACAATTTTCTCCAATTAACAAAGAAACTCAAAATAAATTCAAGAATATTGTCTAGTTTAAGAAATCATTACCCCATCTCCTACTGTCCCAGCCTTTTTTGGTTTACTTATTTGTAAAACCTTCTTTTAAAAGAATCATCAGTCATACTTTTATGACATCTCAAATAGAATGTTATGGCTAGAAATCACAATTTTTATTTATTAAAAGCAAACCGGTCTCTTTGGCTAGCTCATTAAACGTTGTGGGTGTTTTAAAAGATGAACATCCAACATACCAACAATTGGTCTCCATAGGTGTTTTCCCTCCATGGTAGCCAGAAAACCACATGATATTTTGAAAAGATGTTTGCTGTACCTACAATAAGACTGAAGCAATAAAGACCAGTGAGATAGCTATAAATGTCACTAGATAAATAAGAGAGTCTCAGCTTGTTTTCTCTTGTACGAAATTACACAATTTTAAATTGCACTAAATTGGTACTAATTTGGCAATCTTAGCTTTGATATGCTTCCCGTCCTAAAAATCTATGGACTGTAGATTTGAGGGGCATTCACACCAGGTTTGAATGAAATGCATTTACAGCACAGTGGGAGAAAAGTTTTGTTTTATTCCTGGTTTTCTCTGTGCTTCTTGGTGTGGAAGCTGTGGAACCTAACAAACCTTATCAATATTTAGTGTCTCTTCTATAAAAATGACAAGCTTTAGAGAAATAATTCAGTATCAATAAATAACTATTGTTCTGGCTGCACAGATATGTTTTAAATACTGTTGATGAAAGGAACTATTTCTCCAAGAAAACTATATGACTGTCAGACAACTATTTTTTCCCCATAAGGCCTTATAAATAATAAGTAATACTATGCTAGGATAATAGAGGATTTTCTCAATCTCCTCTAGGTTCCAGGTAGAATACTGGCTGTTAGCTCGCATTTATGACAAACTATTATTTTTTCTGCTAAAACAGATGGATTTTGAATTGACATTTTGACATCACAGAAAAATACATACTGTCCTTTCAAACACTCCTCTGGAATACATCAGGAAGGCAGCTATTAAATGAAATGTATGACAGCAGGACTTCATTCTACTTTTCTTATTCAAGTGTTTATTTGTTTGAATTGGCCATAGACAGGTTCCTAAGGATTTAAACTGTGTCAGAAATGATTTTATTTAAGTCAAACAACAAGCATAGTCACACCTTGTCACCATGCCTCAAATGACTTCTCTTAGGGAGAGGCCCCCTTCAGGATTCAGGAAAGCTTTCCTGGGCCCTGTCTCATTTGTAAGATAGATTTAAGGCTGGAAAATTACATAGGAATGTTTACCAGATACAGATATTAAAACAATTTTTACTCCCATAACTGTGAATATGGACTTGTTTAGAGACAAGTATGCGGCAGCTTGAAAACAGCATATAATATTGCCAGACAGAGATATTATCAGAATAAATTCTATATATGTAAATGTAGGCTTAGAGATATATTAGAGCTATGATTACAGAAATATTTACTCAGGAAAATTATCACTGCGGGGATTTTATTGTAATTGTGTGTGAGGAAGGGGTGGGTAAAGTAAGACATTGATTGTGGTATTTTTTTAGGTAGAGTTAATTATGAGTGCTGGAATATTTAAATTTACTTTATTTTTTATGTCAAAACTTCTTGTTATTCTTCCCGTGCAGAATTCTCCACATTTTCACTGATTTGAAAGGTGAGATTTGTTTGTTGAACCACTTAATAAGGTAATTCTCTTCAACTATATTTTTAAATGATTTAATAAAAGAAATTTGGAGAGAAGAGACTTAACACACATGCATTTAAAAATGTATTATATGCAACAATTTCTCAATAACCCATGCTATTTGAGGATAGCCATCGGAGAACTTCAGATTCTTAAGTTTCAACCATATTGAACATGGTTATTAATAATTTAAATAGTTTGCTAGCAATTTAACCATTCTTTTAAAAATATAGATATGTCTTTATTGATTTCAGATGGAGGCAGGGAGAAGGAGAGAGAGATAGAAACATCAATGATGAGAGAGAATCATTGATCAGCTGTCTCCTGCATGCCCCACACTGGGGATAGAGTCTCCTGGTCTGTAGCTTGATGCTCAACTACTGAGCTACTCCGGCCAGACTAACCATTCTTTTTACTTCTATGGCTCATAAGGAGTAAATGTAAATAGCTATCTTGTGGGCTGCCCTGGTTACTTTGCTCTTTCTTTCAAGGAGCTATGTTACAAGTGCCTCATTTTTCACCAACGGGGGAATCGTTGCAGTCATCTCAAATATGGTATATATAGGTGTGGAAAATGGGGTTTACAACAGTTATTTGATAACAGTCACACAGTTAATAAGTGGGAATATAAAAATAGTAATACTAATAATAAGCTAACGTGTATTGGATGCTTACTTTGTGCTGAGGAGTGTGTCATGATTCTGTGGCTCAGAGAGTTGAAGAACTTGCAGAAGGCCACACAGGAGGAGTGGCAGAGCGGGGATTTGGGTTTAGATCTCTAAGAGGAATGACTCTGTATGGGAGGGGGAGTTGCTGAATGCTGAGGTTCTTCATTGCAGACCAGTAATTGGCTAGTTAGGGGGCTTCCTGGAGGGTGTGGGAATTCCCAGGGTGGCATCCTTACCTATAACATCAGAGCACTGGTCCTCAAAGATTAGAGATTTAAAGATGAGGAAGTCTGGGCATCCTGGGAAAGGGCAAAGTGCTGCAGACAACTAAATGCAGAGGCCGTGGAAGGGGATGGCCCTGCACTTCCAGCCTGAGTCTCACTCCTCTTGCTGGCAGGATGCCCCCCGTCTCCAGGGCCTCTCTGTGAGTCAGTCCTATTTTACAGATTGGGAAACTGAGGTTCCGAAGAGGGGACGGGACTCAAAACATTTTTATTTATGTCCTCTGATTTTCTATGTTTTCTAGTTGAATATTGTTTTGTTTTGATAACTTTTAATCACTACTGAGTCTGTCGTTTCAACTGTATTTTTTAATATAAATGCAGAGTCTTTTGTATGTACTAGGTCTTTGTAGATTTGAATATTCTAATTAGAAGGAAAATAGGAAAGTGTATCTTCATCTTATTTTATTGAAACCATGCTCCTATTGATAAAAGGATTTAAACCAAAGGGCTATCCATAAAGGGGTAAGATAATAAAATCCACAGGTTGAAAGAAAGAGTGTGCTACAGATAACAACCTTCATACTATGAGATTTGGGGTCCTGTTGGATAGAGGAAGTAGATTTAATAGGTTCTGAAAGCTAATGTGCCTATTCAGCTGCTGATCAGAAAATAACAGATGGATTCAATGAGAATGTTGAAAGGGTTACCAGAAAAAGAAAACAATACTATTATTTAAGATAATGGAGACATTCTTCACAGATTGTTTCTGGAAAAACCAGCAGGCAAGTTTATCCCTTGATAGAGGCACGGAATACATTCTGATCAAAACGTAATGAGTTGACCTAATAAAAGTTTTCAGAGCAAAAGTAAAGAAAAACAGAAGGCATGATAGGTAGCAAGCATTTTACCTTTATACTGTTCCCAGTGCCATCAAACAATTACATTAGCCATCTTAAGACAGTGTTCCTCAAAGTGTCACAAGGTATTCTCACAGACCCTATCAGGGGGATATTAATTGCCTTTCCCACTTTTATGCTCTCATGGGGACAAAGTAAAATTTTTCCAGAGGCTACATAACATTTGCTATCTTAACAGACTGAATGCAACAGCAGATACATGAATGTAGCCGTCTTCTATTTACTAAAGATACTACAGAGATTGCCAGAAATATAAAAAATGCCTCTTTTCGATTTTTCCTTTAGAAGAGTAGTTATTTTTCAATAAAGGACCATATTATTCATATTAACATAAGGTGGGTTTATTACTATTCTCTTTGAATAAATTGATAAATATTTTAAAATCTCTCAGATTTAATTTCAAATATGATAAATGTTAATAGATAAAATCAACATCAACAAAAGCTCTGAGAGCTCCACATGATTTTTAAGACTACAGAGAGATCCTGAAACCCAAAATCTTGAGAACCTCTGTCATTAGGAATATGAGGATGTCTCCTCTAAAAATTGCCTATGTAGGGTACAGACCGCTGATGTTCACCATGTCCATTAGTCTTCTCCTCCTGGAAGTGGGAGGAATATACTTCCTCACATCCGTCCAACTGAGCAAACCTGTGTGACTAGTTCTAGTAATTCATCGTGGGGAGCAATGACATGTCACTATTTGTCAGATCATTTGATGGCTGGTAGGAGATAATTTTAAGAACTCTCTTTCCTGCCATTGTGACCATGGAGGTGTTGTTGACATAAAGGTGCCAAAGATTAAAGCAGCCTCGGCCACTGAGCCAATCCTAGGTGCAGAACTGCTCTGGAGAGCCGCCTGGACTGGCGGGAGACCTGGCATGAGCCAGAAAAAATGTTATTAGTAGTAAATCCCTGAGATTTGAAGGTTGTTCACTACTCTTGCATAAACTAGCTTACCCTGGCTTGTACCTCATTTTTCTTTGGAAGAACCAGCAGGAGCAAACAATTTTAGCAGATTATTACACTGAGAGCTAAGGGAAAGTCCTCATATGATTTGAATAAAATGTGGTTCAGAGTACTTTTTCAAAACTGTCACTTATTGTATTTTGATGCTGTAGAGGTAATTATAAAAAATTACATCTGGCTCTGTGTAAATGCATCTCATATGGATAATATGTAGGTCCTTACTCTTAAGGAACCTGTGACTTAAATGCTGTTCTTTTTTGTTGTTGTTGCTCCTCACCCTAGGATATTTCCATTATTTTTTTTAGAGAGAGTGGAAGGGAGGGAGAGGAAAAGAGAGAGAGATGTGAGAGAGTCACATGGATTGGTTGCCTCCAGCATGCACCACAGGGGGCCAGGGATCAAACCTGCAACTCAGGTACATGCCCTCAACTCTTCAGGGCATGGGCCAATGCTCTAACCGCAGAGAACACCCGCCAGGACTTAAATGCTGTTCTTTTATTTTAGGTGCTTTGGGAAACTCAGAGCCTCGAAAGTGATCACTATTTGCATTTACAAAAGCAATGTTCTATGCATTTAACTCATTGAATAATAGTTATTAAATGATCGCTCTGTAGTATGTACTTGTTGGGAGATAAAACAGTGACAAAGACAGTCTTCAATGCCACCATTTAACTTACTGGCAGGAAACTGATGAAAGGCAAAGTGCAAAGTTTGCATGCCAACTGAATGGGCACATTTTCAAGAGCTTTCTAGGAAGTGCCTCCAAGGACTTAGGCTTAAATCTTATTGACCACTCTTAGCTCTGAGGAAGGCTGGGAATCATAAGGTTTTGGGTTAGGCACATTGACACCCTAAAGATAATTGACTCTTGTTAATAAGGGGGAAAAGTAGATAGATGGTGAGTAGGCAGACAGGCGTGTCTTCCACACTTTCTCTTGGTTCCGTAGACAAAATCTCCACCTTGGTTTTGCCAAAACTCTGGACTCTCATGCACTGCCAAGACATGACATCCCCAGTCCCCAGTCCCCAGTGCTCCCAAATATCACTGAGTTACCACTATCCTCGTTCACATGGCTGCTTCGGGGCAGTGGCATTCTACTCACATGTTACTCTTGGGGCTAGGACATCTTTGAAACCTGCCTATGGGTCCAACTGCAGAGCCTCTCCACACAGTCTTTTTCATCTCTTGGCTCCACTCTGGGAACCAAGGCCAATTTCCTTTTGCTCTTGGACCCACAGAACTCTGTTCTCAACCCATTCCCTGCTCCCCTGCAGGGAAATCCATTTTCCTTCATCTTATAAACTTAGTCATTTTGCCTGCACCTAAAGATCCTCTCAGTCCTTTAGAAGCAGGAGGATCAATAGGCTACTTTTCCTTTGTTCTCTGATGTATTTCTACTTGAAGCAACATTTTAAAGCACCTATTTGAACAAAAGAGGGAGAGAAAGAAAAGACAAGTTGATATCATAAAGTGTCACTCTCCACATAAGTGATTGGGGTTTCAATGTAATGTTGTGAGGTTCCTGATATGCGTTTGTACTATGGGAAGTCCTAGGAATTAGTTCCAGGGAGTTTCATGAATGACTTCCTGCACAAAGTGATGCCTAAACTAAAAACCAGTATAATCTATCCAGTTGAAAGTAAAAAAGGGAGAGACAGGAAGAGGGAGGTAGAGAATAGATAGAAAGTATTCCAGAGAGAGGAAATAGCACCTGTAGAGACAGGAAGTATGAAGGTGTCAGGGCATTGTCAGCAGTTCAGTTTATGGCTTTGGAATACAACCCAAAATAGAGTTATGGTGATGCAAAAAGGGCGAGAGGAAAATAGCTCATTTGGATTTTATCCATGGGGAACCTGAGCAGCCCTGACAATTATGCTTTAGTAAGATCTCTCCGGCTTTAGTATGAAAAAAATGAATTCAAGCTGCTCAAGACTGAAGCTAGGGAAACCTTTTAGAGGTCTGTTGTAATTATTTTGGCAAGATATAATGTCAGCTTGACCCAAAGTCATAGCAGTGAGAAGGAAATAATTGAATGAATCTGAGAGTTATTATGGGTATATAAAATGATTGCAACATCAAAAATCAATCTTTGTCTTTGGACTGGCGGTCAAGTGTGTGCTGGTGACATTCTCTGAGGCAAAGAACACAGGAGGAGGATCAAATTCTATGAGGCACGCCCCTATCTAAACCCCACCCTATTTCTGACTCTTTATTTAGAATTTATGGTTATCTGTTATATTTTATACTTTTCTACTTTGTATAACCCCACTAGAATATAAACACCATGTGGAAGACATTTTTGAATGCTTTATTCTCAATTGAATCCCCCACTACTAGAACGATGCCAAGCACAGAGTGGCTACTGAATAAATATTGGGTGAATGACTGAGTGACTGATTGATTGAGTGCCAAAATGAGTAAGGATAGGCCAATAGTAAAATAAATATGTTCAGTATTTGGAGCTGCTCAGTGCGAGTTGACTTTTAAAATTCTTTTGGGGATGTCCAGTAGACATTAGAAATATAGGCATGCAGTTCAGATGATATCTCTGATGTCAAAATAGAGCTTTGGGACATCCTTAATATATAGATAGTCTTTCAAACAATAAGAATGAATGAGATGTCTATCCTATAATTCAGCTCTCAATTAAAGAACATATCCTATCAGACATTTTTTTTTCTTAAAATATGTGTTTATTGATTTCAGAGAGAGGAAGGGAGAGGGAGAAAGAGAAACATCAATGGTGAGAAAAAAAATCATTGATTACCCGCCTCTTGCTCGCCCCCTACTGGGGATCCAGCCCGCAATTTGGGCATGTGCCCTGACCAGGAATTGAACTGTGTGACCTCCTGTTTCATGGGTCTATGCTCAACCAGGGAGCCACACCATGACATAGTTAAGGAGCTTTTAAAATAACAATTTAATATTTTGATATTTTGGGGAGGGTTAGTAATAAAATAATGATTGTCCATTGAAACATCAGTGCTTCATTGAAAATTCATTAACAGATTGCAAATGGAGCCCAAACATCATCTAGTTCTTCCTAGTTTAAAAGTCCCCATAAGTTCCAAAGGTAGGTTGTTCTTCAACCCTCCTTCTGAAAAGATTTGTTTTTATCCCTAGCACCAATCCCAGCATTGGTAAATAATAGAATTTTGAATTCAAGCCCATTTCCTACCTCAGGCTTAACACTGAGAGTCGCAATTTTCACAGAATAATTCATTTTGGAGACATAGGCAGCCAAGCAATCATGTTAGCTACTGCTATTAATAATAAATATAAAATACCAAGAGAAAATATACATTCTTAAGTTAATCAGACAATGTGGCTGCAGGAATTACAACACAAAATCTTTCAGCTGTTTCTCAAAAAACACTGGAACATCGAGTTTAATATTGATTGGAAAAAAAAAAACCTGTAAGCACAGGCACGGAATATATAATGAATCTCTCTGAATAGTCTACACAGTGAATGTGTTTATGCCAATGTACGTACATGTATACACAAGGAATCTGTATCTAGGTAAGTGTGACTTATAGTTAAGGACTTGCTCACCTGAGCTAAATTACTTTCAAGCACCTTGCTCTCAGTAATGCCATGTGATTTAGTGTTGTTCCTCCTGATCCATTCACTGCTATGTGACAGAAACTTTCAAGGAAGGTCAGTGGTATATGTAAGAGATTATGGCAGCTGAATTATGGTTTCAAACAGGTTTGGCTTTTACGCTACCTTAGAAAATTGAATAGCTTTTGATTTAGAGTCATTTTACATTAATATGCATTTCTCTCTTGTATTTCACTTGAAATTAGGCAGGCTAGGTTTATACATTCCACATTACTTCTTGAGGTGCCTACTCAATCACATATTTTAAACAAATCATTCTGGCTAAGCTGACATCAGGTACAAACAATGAGAGAATAAGTAAGAGGCTCTGAATTTCCCTGGCTATTAATAGCAACTTGAAAAGCATGAAGACCTCTGTATGACATGCTAGTAAAGGTATTTTTCTGTTAATGATTCTGTACACAGCAAAATTTTAAAAAAGGGATCAAATTAGAAGTTCTATAATATCTATCACAATATTTATTTTTTCAAGTATGAATAAGTTGGGAAATAAATTTTGAGGTTTCTGGGTCTTTGATGATAGGAAACTCAATTCCACATTTTATAAGTCAGTAGTAGAAGAGAATGCACTTTCTTCTACCTGCTAAAATGTACTGTTTCCGTTGCTAGATGGTATTGTGATTTTCTTTACTTCCATCACTGTGCTGGCTTACTGGGTAGAAACACGCTATTCCTCTGCACCTTCCTTCACTCTGCTTTGGATTATTTTCAAGGGCACTTCAATTCAGGTTTTAGAGGGACAGGAAGAGTGTGGACTGATCATCTCAAATGACTACTGTGGTTGACTGCAGCTTTCTGAACTTGAAAATACAACATTCTGGATTCTCAAGTCTAGGTTTTTGAGTGGAGGAAGTAATTATTTTACAGTACAGGAAGACTAACCCACATTTGCTGTACTTCTCTACTCTATGGAAGAGTAGATCTAATATCATTATTTCATTGACTTATTTAACAAATATTCATCACGGGTATGTTTTCTACCAGACATTGTTCTAGAAATTGGGGAAACAAATTATTACAGCAATGTCTGTGCCATTGCCTTTACAATGCTAACTATTTACTGCCAAACGAATATGTTATTAGTATTAGATATTAAAATTGACTCTGAAAGCTTGAGTGCTTGAGTGTCTATTACCTGGTGAAACCTCACAATTTCTTACCCATAAAAGGAAGGAAAGGTTAGGAGAGAAGGAGTAGTTTGTGTATGAGTAATGGGATATGAAGGGAAGCAGAAGGCCCGCAGGAGGCAGTTCTGCCGAGGCACCCAGTCATGCTTCATTCATAATGAATGGCCTGTCCTTGGTGCAGGGACACTTTCCTTACAGTTTAGGTCATATAGTGGCTCATTACTCAGTAAACCAAATGATTCCCACATGCCCAGTATATTTATCTGAATTATGTGGAATAAGGCATTTCTTCATGGTATTCAGAATGCTCCATTTGAAGAAACTTTTAAAGAAGACAGAATTATATGGTCCTACAGAGGAAAGAGACATGGGACTCCATAAAAAAAAAGACTTATAATAAAATTACTAGTAGGTCTGTTTTTAAAACCTCATGTAAATATTCTCAGAGCCACCAGAAAATATTTAAATGCACAACTGAGTTATTTATTAATAAAAAATTTAGTTACTTCGGAGCATTAGAAGCTTTTGGTCTTATAGCGACAACTTAAGCAAGAGCTCTGATTCCCACAGCAGGAAGTATTTCCTCTATTAATATGGATTTATGCCTGAATGCACAAAGCAGTGTGTGCTGCTAGAACTGCTGATCCTCTCACTAACTTGTCTTTTCCTCCAAGCCTCATTCAAATATCAGGCCTATGCAGACCTCCATGCATTGGTAAGGGAAGCCTAATTGGTGCTTCCAGATCAATCTATCCTTCTCCATATATCAATGTCTTCACCATCATCCTGGATTGATATTTTCCCTAAATATTCATCTGTTCCTACCATGTACTGTGTTTAAATAAAAAACACATTGTAAGTAAATAAGAAAAGCTCTTTGAGCCCTGGCTGGTGTTGATCATTGGTTAGAGCATTGCTCCTCACACCAAAGGGTTGAGGCTTCGATTCCCAGTCAAGGGCACTTGACTGGGTTGCAGGTTCTATCTCCAGCCCTGGTTGGTGCATGTGTGGGAAGAGGTATCCAATCGATATGTCTCTCTCACACTGATGTTTCTCTCTCTCTCTCTCTTTCCCTCCCTCCCTCCCCCCCTCTCTCCCTGATCCCCTTTCACTGTCTCTAAAAATAATCAATGGAAGAAATATCCTAGGGTGAGGATTAAAAAAAAAAAGAAAAAAGAAAAGCTTTTTGACCTTGAGGAGTTTACAGTTCAATGCAGTTACTTTTAATTATAGATGGACATTGTACTCAACTGAAGACTTAAAAAATATAGATTCTTATTCCTCACCAAGTCTGAGTGGGGAATTCTATCAGTCCCTTAAAATTTGCCTCCATGTGACTATTGCACATCGGCAGTTGGTATGATTGGAAGTGAAAGAGATGATCTTGACAACAAATTATAAAACATTGCAACAAATATTGTTGGTCTATGGCAGTGGTTCTTAACCTTGGCTGCACATTAGAATCACCTGGAAATCTTTTTAAAATCCTGATTTCTGGGCCTCATCCTCCAGAAATTCTGTTTCTTTGTTACTAATGTTGTGGCCCCACCCCATAACAAAGAAACGACCCTTTCACAGGGGTAGCCTAAGACCATCGGAAAACAGGCATAATGTAGTTACAGATGGAGGAGTGCTGGGTTCTGTTTAGGCAGGTCTCCTGGCTAAGGAAGTGATATTTGAGTTTAAAGATGATTTGGATTAGGTGGAAGGAATAAATAGGGAAGGTCATTGTATGCAAAATGCATAAAAGCATGAAATAACCAATAATAATTTTCAAGTACATAGAAAAATTCAAATAGTAGTAAAATGAATACATATATTACTTTCATTTATATCAAAAATTGTTAACATTTTAGAATAGTCTTTTGAAAAAACAAAACAAACAGAAAAGCCAAAACCAAAACCAAGGCAAATCAAAGCTTTAGTGTCTTCTTCATAAAAATATCTAGAAAATAAGGAGTTTGATATTCCAGTTATACTTTACTAGTGGCCCGTTGCACGAAGATTTGAGCATTAGGCCTTCCTTCCCCTGGCTGCTGGCACTGATTTTTCTCCGGCACCCAGGACCCAGGCCTTTGGTCCAGCTTGGCTTCTCCACTGCGGCCTCAACAGCGAGGCTTGGCTTCTCTGCTCCGGCTGCTCCCAGTCCCTCCTTTTTTCCCCCCAAGCTCCTCGAGCAGAGGCCAGGGCTGGCTGGAAGCCTGGGTCGCCCCCAGCAACCCAGGCCCCCAGCCCCTCCTTGAGTGGAGCCCAGGCCCCCAGCCCCTCCTTGAGCAGAGCCCAGGGCAGGCTGGAGGCCTGGATTGCCCCAAGGGACCCAGGCCCCCAGCCACTCCTTGAGCGGAGTACAGGGCCGGTGGGAAGCTTGACTTCCTCCATTGCCGGGAGCAACACAAGCCTCCTTCTCGCTCCAGCTCCGTGGCTGCTGCCATCTTCAGTCTTTGCTCCGAATCTGCATATGCAAATTAACCACCATCTTTGTTGGGTTAATTTGCATAGTTGCTCTGATTGGCTGGTGGGTGTAGCGGAGTGGTGGAGTGATGGAGTGATGCTTAATTTGCATGTTTCTCTTTTATTAGTGTAGATGTGTAAATAATTGCCTATTAACAAAGTAACATTTCCTTACCTAAACTGGTCATGCTGCATTTAGGAAACAACACTCTTGTTTATCTATACAGTTCCTTTTAATTCGTAAAGTCTGATTCTCTGTGTGTGTCTGTCTGTTTTGCTAACAAAATGAAATAAGCTTATGATTTGCTCTATATTAATTTATCAATTTTTAAGATAATCTTTACAAAAACCTACATTCCTCACTGCAGTCCCAATTTGTGAGAATTTGCTAACATATTTTTTTGGGGAAATTATTTGATATATTCTACTTCCAGGCTACTTGTTTTCTCTACATGAAGACATAAGGTAATGCAAAGGACTGGCAGTAAAAATCTTTGAGACCCAATACACAGCATTACATTTTCTATTAGACATTTTATTTTTTTTTATTTTTTTTTCTTCTCAAATTTATCTACAATATTTTATTTACTGAATTTGAAAAAGACGTTAAGTAACTGACAAAATGTTAACAGTTATGAGCTTGAGGTAATAGGGTAACAAAAATTAAGGGAACAAGCCCTAACCAGTTTGGCTCAGTGGATAGAGCGTCGACCTGCGGACTGAAGGGTCCCAGGTTCGATTCTGGTCAAGGGCATGTGCCTTGGTTGTGGGCACATCCCCAGTAGGGGGTGTGAAGGAGGCAGCTGATTGATGTTTCTCTCTCATTGATGTTTCTAGCTCTCTATCCCTCTCCCTTCCTCTCTGTAAAAAATCAATACAATATATCTAAAAAACATTAAGGGAACAAAAGAAGTGTTTGTTATATTATCTTTGTACTTACTTAAGTTTCTTATTATTACTGTTATTAAACACAGAGACACACACCACACCAACTCAAATTGGATTTATCACAGAATAGTTTTACATACAAGAAAAATCATGAACTAATATAAAATATGACATGAGCAATGAATAGAAAGTCAAAATGATCTCAATACATTAAAAATGTGTTTGAGACTATTTACAAATTATTCTAGAGAAGCATTATTTAAAAAGAGTAACAGGCCCTGACTGGTTTGGCTCAGTGGATAGAGCCACGGCCTGCAGACTGAAAGATCCCAGGTTAGATTCTGGTCAAGGGCATGTACCTTGGTTGCAGGCACATCCCCATTGGGGAGTGTGCAGGAGGCGACTGATCGATGTTTCTACCTCTCTATCCCTCTCTCCTCCTCTCTGTAGAAAATCAAAATATATTTTAAGAAAAAAGAAAAGGACGTGACTCAGAACGGGTCAGATGGAGGCGGGGCACAGGGCACCGGCTGAGGTGTGGGCAGGGGGAGGGGCTCCGGGCCCTCTCCAGGGGCAGCTCTTAGAAAAACGAAAACAGAAAAAAAAAAAAAAAGAGTAACAGGAATGGGAGACATCTGTAATAGTGTCTCTATTAGACATTTTAAAATTGGCAATTCTGGCAAAAAAATGAGCAAGAGTTAATGCTCAAGATGACATTTTTTTTTTCTAACCCTGAAGGGAAATGTCAAAAGTAGACAAGGTCTCAGCTTTCATATCATTTTTTGTAATCAGATATTACTGATATGCAGGAGCATGCTGGAAATGGTCCAGACTCAAGCCTGTGATCTGTATTGACTTGTTGTTGTTTTTTAATTTTAATTATTAACTATACCCTATTAGAGCATTGATATTCTCATGAAATAAAGCGTTTGAACTAAAATGCTTTTCAATTACCTTTTTAGGACATATATCCTATAACTGAATGTAATATCCTTTAGAAATTGTGCTAAAATCTTATCTTAGTTCATAAATAAAATGATTTACTTTTTTTGGAATTATCCCAACTTGTTCATTGATTTTCACTATATAATCTAAGACAATCCTATATAATAAAAGCCTAATATGCAAATCAACTGAATGGTAGAACCACCCGTGGAACGACCGGTTGCTGTGATGTGCACTGACCACCAAGGGACATATGCTCAATGCAGGAGCTTCCCCCAGCCCACAGGCCCCAGGCCAGCCAAGGCAGGTGCCAGTGGGGGTCCCCTAATCGCCC
>NW_005358650.1:1642374-1656959 GCF_000412655.1 Myotis brandtii
CCTCACCAGCCCCGTAGATCAGCCCTGATCACCAGCCAGGCCTAGGGACCCTACCCATGCATAAAATTTGTGCATTGGGCCTTTAGTATTTCTCATAGTACACATAAAAGGAAATGTTGATATTACATATAAGATTTAACTGTATTAAAATGCTAATGAACTCAGGAATTTCCAAAGTTGTTGTAACCACTGAGGTGGAAATTAGAGTTTTGTTCAGTGTTAAGCATTATTTTATTAGTCAGCACATTAAACTGAAACCATTTGCATCTACTTTTGGCTGTTTATTTTTGCTCCAGATAGTACTTTATGAATGCAGATATATGAAACTTCTGCAACATTACTTGTTATGTGGGTTTAATGTTTATGGTTGTCAGATCAGAATGATCAAATGCAAATTTCTCTCAGGTGTTCATGCAGTCAGGAATGATTTTCAGGAGATATATATGCTACTTTGAAGCATATATTAGATAATTTCTGATGGGATTTCTCCTCTCTCCCTCATGGCAGGACTGACAGACTGCTGCTACATCAGACTTATGGTGACTCACCAGAGCCAAACAGTTAAAGCCTGATCTGTGGCTCTAGAAGAAGAAATAAATTGTTGGTCATCACAGGCACTCACACTGCTGCTGGTAAGCCAAACATATTCATAACATGAGCACTCAGGGAGGGCACCTGTCAGATTTCCAGTGTATTCTCTGCTGTCTAGGTTTGGGAACATTTTAATAATTTATACATTTTCTTCAATGTTAAAGTCATATTTGCATTAAAGTGTAGTACTTAGAATTATTATTATTATTTGTTTCCTTCAAAACTAATGAGAATATTGACTTAGGTAGACAGTTTTTATATATTGACTGCCCAGCATCAATTTCCATTTCCTATCAATACCCTGATTTTCTTTTGAAAAATGACCTCTCTCCCATTGTATGTGGTTTGGAAGGTGGAGTTAATCACATTATACTGCTTTTTGACTTACTGAAGGGTCTCCACATCTCAGTACTCAGGTCCAATCAAGGGTACATGTGAAAAATAACTTTAGCCAAATAGATTTTCTCTGCTAGGATTATACCTCTCAAGGGGAATGAAACAGGATGGAAGAAATAGGTACAGTTCATCTATTCCAGCAGTTTTTCCATTGCAGAAAAGCAGTTCCAAGTCCAGGTTCTTGCTCTGATTTTAATCCTTGCTCTCAACAATTCTATCCACTTGGTAACACCCTGATATCCTTCTAATACATTTCTTTTTTTAAAGCTATCTAGAGTGGGTTTCTGTTGCTTGCAAACAAATAATACAGGACACACGGAAGTTAAGTTACGTTGTTAAGTAACACCAGCAACTTCAGCAGGGCAATTAATATAGCCTTTAAGTTTTCATTCCAGGCTTTTGTTGATGTCTGGAGACTATCAATTAGCTGCCACCTTTTTAAAATATTTTTTAGACTTTGGGAAGTCCTTTTGCTCTTGACCTTCAGAAATGGACAATTCTAATAAAATATTAAAAGATATGGACCTGATTTATTTTAGTAGAGTGAAAATGAAAGAAGAGAGATTTTTTGTGTGGTTTTTTTTTTAGCTTGGCAATATTGATGTCTCCTTCCCTCTAATTTTAATGCAGAAGCTGTCAGTGTACATTAGAGACAACTCAGTAAATCTTTACAGAGAGGAGACACTGAAAAATATTCTCCTGATTATCCATTTCCCTCTTGAGACCAGAGCTACACTACACATGACATACAATATATCTCAACCAAAATGGAAAATATAGCTAATTAGCATTTTAGGCAAACACATCAGGGATTGCAAAAAGAAAAGGTAGGTAGATATAGCCTGTTTCTAATTATTTAGGGAGAGAAACTTCTGTTTGTGAATTACACATTTTCATATATCTTCTTCTTCTCTTTTTCACTTTTCTCTGTTTTTGTCTCTTTCATGTGTGTGTGTGTGTGTGTGTTATTGCCTATTCAAACCTTTCTATTGCTGGTTCACAACAAAACAAGAGAATGCCAGAGAAGGATTTGTAGCCCACAGTACTCTTGTAAAGGGTCGATGGAATGCAATTGCTTCTATTGAAATCATGGTCGTTTCACTCAGCTTCCCTGATATAGATACTTACTTAAGTAAGTTGGAGAGCTTCTTTAATATTCCAGTGATTTTCACTGTAGTGAAGAGTTTGGTCCTGGGTGCAGTGCAGCTGCTTACTCTCCGTATGACCTTGGAAACATATCGCTTCACCTTTTTCAGGACTTGCTCTTTACGCTGTATAATGAAGTGCTTGGATTAGTGATCTCTAAGGACTTTTTTTCCTCTAAAATGAGAATAGTAGATATTGTTACCAGTGATTGTCAACATATGCATCCCTAGGATCAGTTTCTTCAGTAGAGTTAAAAAAGCTTATTTTCTGTGGAAAAAAGCCAAGGTAAAGATTCTGTATAATTTGCTATGTTTCCCCTGTTAGTTTTAGACTCTGATAGGAAGTCTCTTCATATAATACAATCTTTACCTAAAATATCCCATGGATGGGATGACTCATCTAGTTTTAAAATTAGATTTTAATGGTATTTGAATCAGGTCCTCTGAGTTTTAGCTTGAAATTGAAGGCTTAGTGCTCATTATTGTTTTTGAGTGGTTTACTAACTTTGGATGTAAGACCTTTATGCTCTGTCTATATGAGGAAAGTATTTTACAACATAGTGAACCACTATATGATTTATCTCTCAATTAAAAATATTTTTTTCTAGTTATCTCAGAATAAGTTTACTTTGACAAACAATGATTGAATTACTGGCATGGTAGTGGAAGATCTATATATATAAAAGCCTAAGCGACCATCGCAACTGAACGGACGACTGAACAGGCTGCGTGGGGCGACTAGGCCAGCAGGGGGGGGGTTAATGAGGGGCAACCAAACGACTGAGCAGCAGGCTGTGTGGGGCGGCCAGGCTGGCAGGGGGCTTAGTGAGTGAGGGACGACCAAACAACTGAGCAGCAGGCTGCATGGGGCGACCAGGTTGGCAGGGGGCTTAGTGAGTGAGGGACGACCAAACAACTGAGCAGCAGGCTGCATGGGGCGACCAGGTTGGCAGGGGGCTTAGTGAGTGAGGGACGACCAAACAACTGAGCAGCAGGCTGCATGGGGCGACCAGGTTGGCAGGGGGCTTAGTGAGTGAGGGACGACCAAACAACTGAGCAGCAGGCTGCATGGGGCGACCAGGTTGGCAGGGGGCTTAGTGAGTGAGGGACGACCAAACAACTGAGCAGCAGGCTGCATGGGGCGACCAGGTTGGCAGGGGGCTTAGTGAGTGAGGGACGACCAAACAACTGAGCAGCAGGCTGCATGGGGCGACCAGGTTGGCAGGGGGCTTAGTGAGTGAGGGACGACCAAACAACTGAGCAGCAGGCTGCATGGGGCGACCAGGTTGCTGGATTGTGGGGATGTCTGACTGCCGGTTTAGGCCTGATCCCCTGAGGGGTCCCGGATTGGAGAGGGTGCAGGCTGGGCTGTGGGCCCCCGCCCCTTGCACAAATTTCATGCACCGGGCCTCTAGTAATGATATAAAATAAAAATAATTGCTGTATATGCAGTAGTTAACTTCAACAGTCTACTTACTGAATATATCTTTCCAACATTCAACTCCCTTTTTTCAATGTACCCATGTGTTAAATTCACGATAATTTTTAGTTCCTTGATTCTTTAGTTTTCTATTTCTCTATCTTGCCTTTAATTTTTTCTACCTTTAAGCTTGAAAACATGAAACCTCAATTTAGTCACTTTTCGCATTAACCCCAATAGCTTTGTCTCCATGTCTTTCTTTATACCTGCACTTTAAGGTCCAATTGTCAATGTGGATTTGCTACTAAAGGAAATCACATAACTATGGAAGGATGGGAGAGAGCAGTTTCATAGTTTCCAGCTTCAGCTTGGTACTTAAATCTTCCTGGAAATCCTTTAAGCTTTTCATCAGTTTCTCTCCCATACATTATTATTCTAAGCTCCCACAACTCTTCTTAAGTTTCCTTATCTACTCCTAGTTTTTGATTCCCAGAAGATGACAGTGCCTTGGAATTCACAGAGAAAACAGACGGGACTAGGAGGACTCTAGTTTCTTAGCCTTTCACCTGCAACATATCCAGTCTTGCCTTTTATCCCGTCTTTCCAGAAGGAGCAGTCATTTTTTTTTTCCTGTTAATAAAAATCCTCCTACTTTGCCATGGATCCTGTTGTCCCCATTTCCTCAGAGACTTCAATCCATCAGGTATCATTGCTGAATCTTATAACTTCAACATTTCTTTCTATACTGATCCCTTTAAACAAATTTTCACCCTCTAACCTAAAACATTTAAAACACCCAACACTTGCTTAAATTTTGTATATTTTTTAAACAACACCCTATGTCATTCTGTCCATTAACAAGCTTCTTGAAAGAATATCCCTCATTGTTTACTCATGCCACGTGCACATAGATCACTGTACTTAGTAAAATTCCAGTTCCCTGGAAATTAAGGAAAACACTTTTGTCAAAATTGCCAAAATTTCTAAATGCTAAATTGAATGAGCAATTTATGGTT
Source organism: Myotis brandtii (assembly GCF_000412655.1). Lineage (NCBI taxonomy): Eukaryota > Metazoa > Chordata > Mammalia > Chiroptera > Vespertilionidae > Myotis > Myotis brandtii. Next base: position 1,646,943 of record NW_005358650.1, read on the forward strand.
CTTCTATAATTAATTTCTGAGTAGTATTTGATAATAGAGTTGACTCATTTTCTTACCATTGAAATGCTTTCATCTCTTGGCTTCATTGTTTTCTGTCCACTTTTCTGAGCTATTATTTCTTTTTGGACCAATGGCCTCCACTATATCCTATGTTTTTGTGTTTTCCATGGTTTCATCTGAAGCCCTAATACCTTCTCAGAGATATATCAGTTGACCAAGGTGTAAACTCTGCCAGGTTTTTTGTTACCTCTGTGTTACCATCAACTGCTCTATGGTCTCCTATACATTGGAAAGGAAAAGCTGGAAACTATATTTCTGAGAAGACCCGTGGCTAGCACAAGGAAATATAACAATTTGCTTCCATTCATTATAGCATATCTCCAACAGTTTAACATCACTGCTGTTGACCATCCAGTGACACCTCAAATTCAACTTGTACAAGACTGAACTCATAATTCCCATGCCTTAAATCAACTATTTTATCTTATCCCCTCAGTAAATGGCACTTCAGTTTCATTTGTTTTCATAACCCCCAAATTGAAAGTTATCCTATATTATTCCAACCCTCCTCATTCCTACTGTTCACTAATCTTGTCAATTCCTAAAGGCATCTTCAATGAATTCTGTTAAATCCATACTCACAGACCCTATCTTAGCTGTCTTAGTTCTGTTTAGCATAATTTTCAAGTATATTATTTTAAGGCTTATAATTAATGTTTCTGTCTCATATTTAGCTTTTGTAATTCTTAAGGATATGATTGTTCAAATGCTTGTGTGAAATCTTCAAATTGTTCTTCATTAACTTCAAGATAGAATTTAAACTATCGTGGCTGTGAGAAAAAATATAAAAACCATAAATTTGTCTTATCCTTTCTTTCTGGTGTCATTCCCTACATCCAGCTCCTGTTTGGCCCATTCATTAGTGCATCTTCTTTGAATTTTCTGTGGCTTTGCATTATGGTGACTTAACCCTCCCCTTTTATGCCTCAAGAATTACTGTAAATATAATCTTCTCTCAAAAGCATTTTGATGGTCCTTAGCAGTCCACTCCCTACCACAACTGTTGAATTATTTTGTGCCCACCTTTCTCACATCTTGTTCTAACCTTTTAACATGTCACAAATTATGCAGTATCATAAATATAGCTTGATTTGGGGTTAACTTTCTTATCTAGTTTATGAGAATGTGAGATCTTTGAGGACAAATAATATACCTTTTTCTGAGTGCGTAGAACCTACCAGATATAACCAAAAAGAAATAAAAGACAGATAAGTGAATTAATTCAAGTGGCTTCCAAAATCCAACAAAAGTACATATTTATAAAAATATGAATTTATAAGGTGAGTGGGATTGGTCAATTCATGGACATGGAACTCTGATTTTTAACTGATATCTATCTTAAACTTAGAAATGACACAAACCTTCTCTAATCTCATGTAAGATAGTATGTATCCATATTAGAATGATGTGAGCAATTTTGTTGACCATTCCTGAGTTCAATGGAAAAAGGTAACATGCAATGTCAGAATAGTATAATTTCTTTAGACAGGGAGTCAAGTTTCCCACAGAAGGAGCTAGGAAGACATTTATTTTTTAGGTTTTTTTCAGCCTGAAATGGCTCATTCAACTTATCTCCTAAATCTAGTTTCTGCTAATGATCAAAACTGTTCTATAAAACTTGTCCATTCTACAATATTTTCTGTTCACTAACTTTATTCTGTCTCTTAATTGATCTTATTTGCCCTTTGGGTTCAGTAGAGTTTTCTGCCACCAACTTGGACAAATAAATATGGTTCCAAATCCCAGTTACATATTCTCGGGCTTCTTTTTGCAGTATCCCTTCCTTCATTAATCTAGACCAGTGTTTCCCACTATAGCTGTATCCCGGAGAGCTTAAAAAACACAGATTAACAGTTTCCAGCCAGACCAATTAGAGAAATTTCTGTGTGTAGGTTCAAGCATGGACATTTAAAAATGGCCGCGCATGAGTATTATTGTCTGGGATCCTGTGGCCTAACACAGTGACACTTTTGTGTTCTAAAAACAGAATAAAAGCCACTATCCCCTGTTCTTCAGAATAGGGAGCAGAAAAGAGTTTGTAACTCAGTATAGAGGTATAGGTTTAATTTACGCAATGTCTACTAAATAAATTTGCAGATAAGACCGAGAAAAACAGGTTTTAGAATGGCATAATAAATAATTCACAAAAATTACACAATCATTGATTCAATTTAACTGTGTTCTAGGATAAACCAGATTCCTAAAATCTCACCTAAAACTTTTGTTTTGGAAACAAAGCTTTCTAATAATAACACATAAACTTTTTATTTATCTTCTGATTACATTGAGTAGAGTATACGGCCAAGACTTTATTTCCAGAGGTTCAATTGATTTTTTTTATTTCAAATTTTAAGTTTTATCTAATTAAACTTCAATCTTTTATTATTTGGCATCTTGTGTGTTTTTTGTTTTTTTGCTTTTTTGGTACAAAATTGTTAAAAGGTATTAGGAACATATACCCAATGGTTTCCATTAATGGTATCAGTACAATAAATTTTTTTTCCCAACCTTTTTTGTTTCTGGGAGCTCTGAAAGCCGAGAAGCTAAATCTTGGAACACATTGTTTTTATTTGCAGGACAAAAATGAAATAGGTTTACTTTGAAATTAGAAATTGCTAATCCTATTTCCTATAGTTGTTAACAGTGAGTCACTGTTTACAATTGGATTATCAACTGAACCAAGGGCTGTGTACCATGTGCAGTGGAAATTGAAAAAGCCTGTATGACTAGCTGCCATTGATTTTATGTTACTGCACAATGGTAAATGTGCCATCTCCTTAACACTACACTCTATAGCTCTATTAAAGTGAATTTCATGATTAGAAGCAAATTATTTGGTGAGGAAAAAAGTAAAAATACAATTATTAATGAGACTGACAACTTTTGGGGACCTCAATAATAAGTTTTTTCAGTTAACATTTTACAAAAATGTGTACCTGTTATTGAAGTTATCATGTCATACTGGGAGATGCCGGTTCTTTTTATATTGTTTTCATCACTGGATAACATGTGAAGCCTGAGTTCATCTCCTGGCTTAAAATGTTGTCTTCAGTCTTCTTATATAACAATGTATTACTTAGGTACTGTAGAGCAACACAATAGTGTGTGTATAAAATGGCATCAGTACAATAAATATTTTGTTTCTAACATTTCTAACATATCAGTACAATAAATATTTTGTTTCTAACATATCTATAGAAAGATATTTTTTCTTTAATCCTCACCCGAGGATATGTTTCTTGATTTTGAGAAAGAGAGAGAGAGAGAGAGAGAGAGAGAAAGAGAGAGAGAGAAAGGGAGGAAGAAAGAAAGAAAGAAAGATGTGAGAGAGAAACATTGATCAGTTGCCTCCCATAAGTGTCTGGACTGGGGATGGTACCACAACCTAGGTGTGTGCCCTGACTGGGGAGTGAACCAGCAACCTGTTTTTGATGTATGGGAGGATACTGCAACCAACTGAGCAACCCAGCCGGGGCAAGGAAGAGAGATTTATTATAAGGAATTGAGGAAATGGCACACATGGTTATAGAGGCTGACAAATCCCAAAATCTTCAGGGTGATTTAGCAAGCTGGAGAACCAAGAGGGCTGATGGTATAATTCCAGTGTGAAGGCCAGCAGGCTAAAGACCCAGGAAGAGTCAATGTTTCAGTTCAAGTTTGAAGGCAGGAAAAAGCTACATTTATCATTTTTGCCTTATCTGAGTATCATGTGTACTTGGATACCTCTCTTCCTCCCTCCCCTCTTCACTCCCCACTTTTTTTCTTTGTCTGTATACATACACACACACACTTTAAATCCACTTTTTTTTCTTATTTTACTTTTACTTACATATTGGCAATAGTAGACTATTCATGTAAATATATATATCTATAAGAGGGGAACCCAATACAATCTTGAATTCCAAGCAGAGTCCCCCTCCTCAGCATTATCATATATATAATGGAAAGGGTCTGGGCAGGAACACCCCCCCCCCCGCCAATTTATATATATATAAAATTATATACACATATGTATTTGTAGAAAAAAAAAGGTAGGGCAGAGATAGGTGAGGAGAGCAGGGATACACCCCAATATATTATATTCTTGCAGTGATTCTCAACCTTCCTAATGCCGCGACCCTTTAATACAGTTCCTCATGTTGTGGTGACCCCCAACCATAAAATTATTTTCATTGCTACTTCATAACTGTAATTTTGCTACTGTTATGGATCGTAATGTAAATATCTGATATGCAGGATGTATTTTCATTGTTCGCGACCCACAGGTTGAGAACCGCTGCTTAGAGTGTGTTGTGGGGTATGTATGTGTGTGGGCAGAACTTGGTAGCCTGGACACTCAGAAATGTCCTTGGTAGCTTGGCCTCTTGATCCCATTCAAGGGAACCTAAAGGCCTGTGTTCTGCCCAGGACCTGGGTTGGTGCTAGAAAGTAAAATTCTAGGTCATTTTGCCTAGAGGATGATGGTGGGCTGGGTTTTTTTATAGGTGGCATCTCCACTCTAAACCAAGGCTTCTGGGGGAGCCACAGGGCTGGAGCAAGATGCTTTGAAGCTTGGGAGTTGCAAGTAGAAACAGGATGAGCTAGAGGGAAGAATGGCCTCCCTGCTGGGGCCTGAGCTAGAGCCTGCTCCTGCTAGATTATGAGAAGCAGGAGGCTCGGAGGTGTGCTTGAGTGCACACAGGGTCTCAGAGCTTCCCCTGCCTGCCTGGTGTTTCTTCCTTCTCACCTACTCATTGCTCCAGAGAGCTGACAGGCCTGACCACTAAGTGCCATGTTCAGTTCTTCTCATTCTCTCCTAGGGACCTTCCTGTGAGGGTGAGGGGCTAGGAGAGAACACAAACATTAACTCTGTGTGTGCTGGAGTCTTGACTGGGTTGGTCCTGTGCAGTGAGGACCAGGGATGAGAGAATGAGCCAACCCCACCTATGCTCCACCTCCCTGCTTCCCCAAGAGATGATCAGTCTCAGCTGGCCAGGGGAAGAGATTCTTTGGAGAAAGTGACCCCAGCTCCACTGGTGGTTAGTCATGAAGAGGGTAATTAGAAGAGAAGTCTTTTTCTTGAGTTTGCTTTGCCTCCACAGAGCCAGCTTGTTAAACTTTTCAGGAGACATGGAAAATAACCTTGAGTTCTCTGCTGACAGATACCTCTAAAGCCTCATCAGATCCACACTGGAGACAGCTTGGTTCACCCCTTGTTGGTCACAACCAGCATTTCATAGGGATAGATATACAGGCCTTTGCTTCTAGTCTCACTCCTGATGGGCTGAAGTCTGTGGACTGTCATTGGTTTCTGCTGCAGGTGCAGAGAAGACTTAGATGTCCTGGGTTTAAGGAGGCATGAGAGTGTGTCTGGTCAGGCAGGGAGCAGGTTTTCCTCTAGAGAGGCAATGACGTTTCCATCTCTTCTTTCAAGGTCATCTTTCCAAAGTTGGAAGTCACCTTACTGAGTTCCTGTCTCTGACACTCCAATGAGAGTCTTCATCTCCTCTCTGGAATCATTGTTTTCTCCTCTTCTTCCTCTGCCTCTCTCTGAGATGCCTTCTGCTTCCTCCATTCTGTTTCTGCAATGGCCAGCAATGGGGGGCATGGCCAGTAGTTACTTTCAGTGTTGGTTGGTTGTTTGGGTCAGGGGGTGAGGATGTTGGGAACTTGGATGACTCCATGATGAGGTCCTCAATGAAATGCCTGCTCTGAGGGCTGCCTCCCATGGACTTTCTGTTGTGGATGGGTGGCTTCTTGTAGATGTTGGAATTTGGGCAGGTCATTTCAGGATGGTGGAAATGGGGCAGGCTGGTCCACTGGGTCCAACTGGTTTTTAGGGCTGAAGCCTGGGAGATGATTCCAGGGACCATGTGTTCCAGGAGGAAATAGGTAAAGTGTGGCTTGTAGATCATGGGGTCAGGCACTCTATGTCCAGGATGGCCTTGACCTTGGGGATGATGGCCAAGTCCTTATAGCCCAACACCTAATTCCATGGAGTTCATGTGCTAGCCCTATTTTTCAACTGACATTAGAATTAATGCATACCTAATATTTTTTAAACATAAATTTTTTTTATCTGTATATCTTGTATTAGTAAAATGAGCTGGGTTACCACCAGAAAAGTTTGAGAGAAATTACAGCCTGTGAAAATTATTTTTAATGGTATATAATACCAGCCATGATTTGAAAAGTTTAAAAGCTACTATTTTTTAAAATGATTAATTTTACACATGCCTATAAAGTAGGCTATGGGGTTTTGTAAACTAGATACTACACAGTAAGAACAATGGGTTGTAAATTAGGTTGCATAATTTTAACATTGTTATACAGGTAGTTTAGGCCTAAATATATGAACATTTATGTAGTAAATGAAATTGTAACATAATATATGATATTAATGAATATATTATGTGAGTTAGAAAAACTTATACACCAAACTTAGAAATTTAAAGGATGGTATATAGATGTGAGTAGAAATAGATATGTAAACAGTTTTCCCTACAACTCAGTTGCTAGTCTTGAGCAATTCTAAAGGTTTATATTCCATTGGGTAAAATCTGTGAATAATCTGAATTTGACTGCTTAGATTAATCAGTGACTTCATATTTTTAAGATACTTTGTATTTTTTTGCCTTAATCTCTGAGATGAAGTTGTTTATTATATTACCTTCCCTCCACAATTTCAAGTTATTTGAATACTTTTTAAAGTTGTCACATAGTGGTAGCAGAGCAAAATAATAGGTCATAAAATCAAGAGAACAACTGCCAAAGGACCAATATAAGCAGATTTAAGTACGGTAATTAGAGGTATTAAAGAATGTTAAGCGTGAATGTATTTTTCTAGGAAAGCTATAGCTAAAAAAAAAATAGGTAGCTGAATTGGCAAAGAGATACCTTGCAGACTGCTGACTCAGTATTGCATTACTTCATAGTTGTTTACTCTGAACATAAGGGCTAACAGGGCTCCTTCAGCTTTTGCTCATGAAGACAAAGGGAAAACCTTCTGTTTAAGTAGGATGTGGCTTATAGAAGCATCTTATTAAAATGACATTCTCCCTGTGGGCATATGTATTAAGAACCAGTTCACCCAGCCTAAAATCAATTACTTCTGCCTATGGCAATGAGAGTCTGAGTTAAACACAATTCTCAGAGGTAGTTAGCATTCCATTGAAGGTTATTGCTTCCATCTAAGAGAGGAGTTAACCAATTTAATCAATTCTCTGAGTGTTAAACCTCAGATAGTAAACAACTTAGATTATAAATAGTGCAATTATTAAGTATAACAATTAAGACTCTGTGTTTTAACTAGATAATTCACAGAGTAATCAATGGTTAGCCACAGAGTTCTAGTTGTTTAATACTCACTTGAATTTTTATTGAGAAATATTAAATGAGTTAGCATGGAATTTAAAATACAATTAGAAATCTTACCTGTAAGCAGCTACTGTCTTTTTATAGTTACAACCCATTAAAAGATCTGGCCAGTGTATTCATATAAGACAATGAGATAGATTACGGATATAAGAAAGTAAGATGTTTAGAATTAAAAATTGGCTTTTAAAAGCATCAAATTTTAGTAATAAAATAGGAGAGAGCTTCAGAATTCTCTTACATCGGTAATAAGTGAGAAGCTACTTTTTTAACCCTAAACAGCATTTAACTTAGGTATTTGGAGCAGCTTATGGGAAAAAATGGTCTTAAAAAACTATTTTAAAAATGTGTGCATCTTATAGTTTGGAGAAAGAAAATATTTATTTGGAAAAACTTATTATTTGAGAAAAAATAATTGAGGAATAATGGTGGATTTGTTAATTAATGGTATGGAGATAGGAGGCTTACCTCTTGGAAAGCAAATTTGATTCCTACATTACAAAGCATAAATTGGTTAAGGAGTTAAATGTAAAAAACATTTTATAATACTAGAGGAAAATATGTGTAAATTGTGTAACCATTCACAATAATAAGTAATTTAAAAACATTATCAAAAGCTAAAAATCTTTATAAAGCTCTCTAGCAAAATTTACAACAAGAAATTAAGAAAAATACATGTATTGGGGGAAATTTTTTGAAAAAATATGGCTAACAAAGCATTTTCTTAATTTATAATGAAATGTCACAAATAGGAAATACAAATAAAATCTTTATGTCAAAGAAATAAAAAGGTATTTCATATATGCAAAATAATAACCAATAATAGTAAAAATGAAAATGTTCAAAATCACTAGCAAAGTAAAAACATACATTATAAAACTATGTAATGTACATCATTTTTTACAAAGGCCAAAAAGTTTGGTAATACTCCATGTTATCAGATATATGGGAGAAATATATTCTCATACACAGCTTGTGGGTATGCATCAATACCCTTAAAAACATTTACTTCTTTGGGGATTGAAATTTTGCATTCAGAATTTATTGTAAAGATACAAGTAAATCAATGCTAAAGATAGTGCATGTACAAAAAGATGTTATTGTAAGTCCAAAATGTTAAGTTCTGAGAGAGGAGGTAATTAGTCCGTTTTATGTAACGTATCTAGAAAATACTAAATATTTGTTTTTGTTATACTTGTTCAATAATAATTAAAAGCAATCTAAATATGCAACAATATAGGAATTGTTACATAAGTTAGGATACAGTCAATTTATAAAATTTATGTAGTTCTTTAATGGAAAGATGAAGAGAAGTGTGTTATGTAAGGACTTTTATGGTATACTAAATATATATATGCAATTTTAAAAGTGAGTAACATGATGCTCAGTATGATCTCATCTTATAAAAATTCTTTTATTTTTGTTTTTTTTTAATCCTCACTCGAGGATATTTTTCCATTGATTTTTAGAGAGCGTGGAAGAGAGAGGGAAAGACAGAGAGAAATATCAATGTGAGAGAAACACATCGATTGCTTGCCTTCTGCACGAACCCTGACTAGGGCCTGGGCTGGAGAGGAACCTGCGATAGGATTACCAGTGTGTGTCATATGTACTGGCTGGTTGGTCAGATGGTCAGATGGACGGAGGATCAATCATTTAGCCTTTTATATATGTACTAGAGGCCCGGTGCACAACAGGCCATAGGCCAAAGCTCTATCCACTGAGCCAAACTGTCTAGGGCTATAAACATTTCTTTTAAAGTGACACACATTAAAATGTTAACTATGGTGAGAGATCATGCAATATTTAATACTAGTGGCCCAGTGCATGGATTTGTGCACATTGAAAGGAAAGTAATTAGAAGAAATATTTTAATATGATATAAAAAAAAATGATATAAACATTGTGCCAATAGTTGGTCTTCGGACATATTCTGTTGACAATGCTGCTTTCTTTCAGCAAAAACAACCAAATTCATGATCTACAATGACAGATCGAAACACATGCATGTGATTGGCACCTGCAAGAGCTTTATATGTATTGCGCATGTGTGAGTCAATGTTTATTTTTAAACTAGAGGCCCAGTGCACAAAAATTTGTGCACTCGGGGGTAGGGGGTCCCTCAGCCCGGCCTGTGCCCTCTTGCAGTCTGGGACCCCTTGGGGGTGACCACTTGCTGGCTTAGGCCTGCTCCCAGGGGGATTGGGCCTAAGCTGGCAATCAGACATTCCTCTGGAAGCCCGACAGCCCTCGGGGAATGCCCACTTGCCAGCAGGGAGCAGACCTAAGCTGCAGTCGGACATCCTTAGCGCTGCTGAGGAGGTGGGAGAGGCTCCCACCACCACCTCTATACTGGCAGCCATCAGCCTGGTTTGTGGCTGAGCAGAGCTGCCCGCTGTGAGAGCGCACTGACCATGAGGCGGCAGCTCCTGCATTGAGTATGTGAGAGCGCGACCACCAGAGGGAAGCTCCTGCATTGAGTGTCTGCTGCCTGGTGGTCAGTGTCTGTCATAGTGACCAGTCATTCCCAGTAGTCCTGCTGTTAGGGTCAGTTTGCATATTACCCTTTTACTATATAGGATAGAGGCCTGGTGCACGGGTGGG
>NW_005358650.1:1657665-1669431 GCF_000412655.1 Myotis brandtii
TTGCAACATTGTTGCATCCGGAGCTCAGAGCTGGGCTGCGGCAGGTGGGGAACCTTGGCTTCCTCTGTCACTGGAGCAAGCAAGCCTCATGTTCGCTTCAGCTGCCTGGCTGCCGGCCGCCATCTTGGTTGGCAGTTAATTTGCATATCTCGCTGATTAGCCAATGGGAAGGGTAGTGAAGTTACGGTTAATTACCATGTTTCTCTATTATTAGATAGGATTACCAGTGTGAGTCATATGTACTGGCTGGTTGGTCGGATGGTCAGATGGATGGAGGATCAATCATTTAGCCTTTTATATATGTATATACTAGAGTCCTGGTGCACAAAAATTTGTACACTGGTGGAGGGTACCTCTGCCCGGCCTGCCCCCTCTCACAGTCTGGGAACCGGGGGTGCCTCTGCCCGGCCTGCCCCCTCTCACAGTCTGGGAACCCTCAGGGGATGTCCTACTGATGGCTTAAGTCAAAGTCTAGCCTCCCTCTGCGGGAGGCGACTGGCTGATCAGGGGAAAGCGCCATCCCCATTACCCCACTGCTGCTGCCACTGCCAGCTGCGGCGGCTGCGAGGCCTGAGCCCTGGGCCTCACAGCTGCCTGAGCCCAAGGCTGCCTGAGCCCCGGGCCTCACAGCCACTGTGGCTTTGTCTGGATGGACGTCTGGATGGACAGCCAGAAGATGTCCACCCTAATTAGCATATTACCCTGAGAGAATCATAGATATAGATATTTTCCAATGTTATGTTATGTATTACTTGTCAAATAAAATATTAAAATAAATTAGTAAAAAAATGCATGTTATTTATTCTCCACGGCTTACAGAGCACATTTCATTCTCATTAATATGGCTAAAGGCTTCTCTGATCTTATTCCTATTGCCCTTTGGATTTTATTTATGCATCCTTCATTCCAGGCAAACTGCTCCTGACTTATGTACAAAGATAACTTAATTTTATTAAGTCTATTTCAATATTACTCCCACTATTCTCTTTTTCTGAAAAGGCTTTATCATTTATTTCTGTTGAAATTTATTCATTTGTCCAAGACATGTCTCAATAATGCCTTCAACTTTTGAAAACATAAAAACTAAAAATTATCACTCTGACAGTTATTTTCTATTTTTCTTATGGCATTTGATTCTGTATATATTATATTTGTATTTTTCTAAATATATAATTTCTACTCACAGAATAAGTTTTTTTATGATATGGGCTAGTGCTTATTTATCATTTTACACAGTATAATGCATAGCAAAACAACTTGAATAGAGGGGAGGATTTTTTTAATTGCTGAGCTGAGATGCTTTCAGAAAAAGCTCAATACATGTTTACTTATATATTAGAAAAAAAGGAGGAGAAGATAGTGTTTATAAAATAACAAAATTCTGAGGGGACATTTCAAAGTATCTTGTAAGGTTTTATTTCACTTGCCAAATAGAGTATACGTAGATATTTTTAAATTTAACTAATGAAAGTGAAGAGCATTGGAACAAGGGATATTTTTTAATAAGGGATTTTTTAAACCAGTATTTTATTCATTCTGTGCCATTGTTTAGTTTCATTTTATAGTAATTAATATATGTCAGCGATCTTATCAGCTCACACATACAGGAGTCAGAGCAAAAGTAATTTTGAATCTGACCTGACTGAGATACTTAGAACTGATATATGTCTACAGAAGTTTTTATGATTTTCTTTAATATCTGAACTATTACAGAAACTAATATCTGAAATCTTTTCAAGTTGATCCATTTGAGAATTTAAGGCCAGAAAGTTTAGATAAGCATCTTAGGAATTATGACTATGTTTTCTCAAATGTGGCAGGTGTGCAGCACTTTATTTTGGCTTTCGTACAGAATCCTAATCCATGCAGGAAATATGCCACTTTATCTGTCTCAGTCATTAGTTCTACTGTCACCACTAAGTTGGGAGATCCAAATGCAATCACGGATAGCACACACCTGTTTAATACTGTTCTTAACAGCTCTTGTCATGGTGGTCATTTAAAAATAGGTGGTTCTAAATGCATCCTTATTTCCTGGGCTAAGCATTGCTGGTTTGGCAGATTTCGTCACTGAGGCACTTGTAGACATTGCATCTGTACCCGTCGAGTCCTTCTACTCCTCTTTTAACACTCAGTCATTCTGCTCTGAGTTCCCCATTGCCTCAGCTGGGCCCTCAGAGCACTCTGAACTTACAGTGCTCAGATGCTCCAGCACTGGCTGTGTTTATGTCCATTTCTTCTAAGAATGGCCAAGTAGATATGTGTTTGACTTGAGTTTACAAAGGAGGCGATGCAAAACAGCCTGCTTCCTGGTTAAAAGGAGGGGAATCTCACAATGAGTTGCCCCAACTCCCTGAGCTGGGGATAAACAGAGCAGATCTCATTATAGTTCTTGAAAGGTTGCTCCAACTGTCCTCAGGTATGAACAAGAGAGTAAACTACAGCCTACGTATGGGCTGAGCACAGCTGTCCTATAGAGGTCAGGCCTTTTCTATTACAACAACAATATCAGCAGCCATCTCCACACACAAAAATGGGTATTTCCTATTTTCTTCTTATACTCACAATGCATGCCTACTTTGGGTTGCACGTGTGCCTAGAGAACACCACTAACATGCTTTCAGCCCATTTTTGATGTTATTATGTATTATGTGCAATGTCACAGATGTGATCACAGATATTTAAAAATAAAGTTGTATTGTATTGTAATTTGCCTTTTCTTTGTTTTCAATTTCAAGCATTTAAGCAGTTTAGGAAAATGTTTCAGCATTTCATTTGTGTGTTTTTTTCTTTTTTTCAGATTAAGACAATGTGTGCCTGTAGCATTCATCGTTTATGAAAATGGTGTTTTTCTCTTTCAGACCCCAGTTTCCACACATTATTAAAGAGCTGAATTCTAAATCAAAGATTGTGGAGATGTGCAACCTGAATAAAACATTTCCAGAAGAGCCTGAGTAATGGTCCTGCATAAAGGGAACTGTAATGTTCTTGAATTGTAATTGGGGAAAATTCAAGTGTATGCACTCAGGAGCACATGTACTACGAAGAGGTGAGTTATTATCATTCTTAGTGCTATTTAACATTTATGGGGCCCCAATAGTATTTTTAGTTCTAAAGAGAACACAAGTGACCTGGTAAGTGATCTTCCATCTAAATTACCCATGTGAGACTCTCCTGTATTCCTTCTCTGTGCAGAGAGTGGCTGCATAGATAAACAACCCCAGAGTAGGTGGACTATTAATGCAGCAGTAAAATCTAACTCACAGTAAGTTAGAATAATTAGTTCAGACAAATATGGTCTTTGGAAATATTACTCAGCACTATTTTCTCTTATCTGATTTCTCTGTGACTGGAAGTTAGAGAGCGCAATCACTGGACTCATTCAGAAGTAAGCCAATGCATTTGTGCTCATACAAAGTTACTGAGAAATTGAAGAATGAAATAAAAAGGTAGATTGAGGGGGACTAACAATTAGAGTCAAACTCTGATCTGAAGGATTTTATGCTGCACAGATAAGTAATGGAATGTCTTTTCTTCTTTGTCTCCTATCAATAATGTAGAATCAACAATGATGGCTACTTTTGAGAAACTATCTCTAATACTTAATTCTTTTTAAAAAATATATTTTTATTGATTTCAGAGAGGAAGGAAGAGGAAGAGAAAGAGAGATAGAAACATCAATGATGAGAGAGAATCATTGATCGGCTGCCTCCTGCACAACCCCCACTGGGGATCAAGCCCACAACCCAGGCACGTGCCCTTGACTGGAATTGAACCTGGGACCCCTCAGTCCACAGGCCGATGCTCTATCCACCGAGCCAAACCGGCTAGGGCTCTAATACTTAATTCTTAAAAGCACGATAGAAACATTTCTGAAGTAATGCTTATTATATTCCAGGGGCAATTAAAAATAAAAGAGCATAATTCTTTGATAATTATATAATAGATGGAATTGAGAAAGGCAGATATGAGTCATGGTAGAATCTATAAGGATAAATACATGATTCTATGTGTAAATTTCTGTTGCAGGTACTTTATATGCACTTTATATGCACACATGTTAAAAATGTCCCACCACCTAAGAAGAAACTAAAGATCCAGCAATAATTATGATACAGGGGACACTTTGAATTCTAAACCAAGAAGTATAGACTTTATTCTGTAGGCATTGGAGGGAGCTGTTGAAAATTTTGAGCAGGTGAGTGACATGTCTTGAATTGCATTTTATGAAGATTAACCTGATGGCATTTTCAGGATTGATTAGCGTGAAGCCTGTATTGTGACAGAACAGATTGTGGTAATGCAAGTCTGAAATATGGTGGTGGCAATGAGAATAGAAAGGAAGAAATTGATTTGAAAGATTCATGACAGTGGAACTACGGGACTTGATTATTAAATATGGGACCCAAAGTGGGGAGGCATCAGAGATGCCTCCAGACACTTTCAGCCTGGATGAGAAATCAAGTATGGAAGAGAAAGAATGTCCTGTCAGTGGTTTATTATTATTTCCTGAATGCGGTGAATCGTGTAATCGATTGTATTCTGAAAATCTTGGGTCCAAATCCATGTTCCACATCCACTAAGCATACTGTGTCATCCTGGCATCTATTATTGCACAGTGATCAATTGCACAGTATTACATTCCTGAAAGTTCTAGTGTGTGGTAAAACTATAGTTGACTAGACCAAGAGAATGCAAAAAAAACCATTCAATGTATTTTACAAAATTAAACATCAATAAATAAAAATTCCACTTCCAAAATAAACTAGATCTGAGTTAGAAATCTGCTCTAAATTTATCCATCCCAAGGTGACGTAAAATGGTTTGACTTTGGGTGGACAAACAGTGTAATATACTGATTTTGTATCATAGAAATGTATACTTGAAACCTACATGATCCCATTAACTGTCACCTCAATAAAATTAATTAAAAATTATCCATCCCATTGAAACCAAAGCACTAGTTAAACACACACAGACACACACACACACACACACACAATCACACTCACCCTCACACTCACAAACACAAACACACACGTAGGTAAATTTTCTCAGGAATCACTCATAGATTTTTAGTTGTTCAGGTAATATTGCTGAAGTAGTGTAATCTGCTGAGGCACATTTTCCTAGAGATTTTATATTATGCAATGTGCATTTCTTTCTGAAGTTTTCAAACCACCCCTTACTGACTTGAAATTTAATGTGTCTTACACCTACAATCTCCTTTGCATTTTCAGCAACTCTCAGCCAAATACTAATGTGACTGCTTGGCATGTTCACAAATTACCAAGGTCCTAAAGGACATGTATTTCTACTCTTCTTTCAACATATTGAGACTGTGGAGTTTAAATAGATGCCTTATAGCTGCAGTGTCCTCTAGACTCATTGAAGTGATCCAGAAAAGTGGGAAATTAGTAATTCCAGTAGACTCTTTTACTTAGGAGGATTGGAACTATCCTATGTAGAAATACACATGCAATTTAAAAGTTTTATGCAGATATATAACCATTTTATAGAAAAATAAACATATATTTACTAAAGCCACAGTTGATAAGGCATTACTGTATTAACTTTATTCATGACTTCAAATATTTTCCACATTTACTTCCCTGTTTTGAATTTCTCATCTTTATTTAAAAGCTTATTTTCTTTAATAATGTGTGTTTTTGTAATTCTCATATCATTCAGCTGACCTCAAATTGTAGAGGTGTCAGTGAGGCACATAAAGCCAGAGGATAAATGTCATTATCTTCATGGAAAGTATGGAAATGTTGCTCCGGTTTTATTGGAGAGATTCCAAAACTTTGGCATTAAAATAAACATTCATTATTGTTGTTTTGAGTAAAGGCAGCATTCACAGGAATGTAAGTGACAGAGCTCAACATTTCCAAGGGAAGTTGGGTTTGGAGCAGGCAGCTGTGTGCTCTGCCCCGACTAGAGGACTTGTTCACAAAGTGATGTGTAGTTCAGTGGCTAAGACTTTAGGTGTTGGATTCAGACACACCTAGTTTGAGGTCTAATTCTATTATCAACCAGTTGGGAGACTGGTAACTTAATTCATCTAAACTTTAGCTTCATGATCTATAAAATAGAGGAATAGTAATGTTTACTTCACAGGGTGGTTAAAAGATGAATTAAGATATTGTATGTAAAATAGTAAGGGCTTAATGCATGATTAGTGGCTCATATATATGGTCACTGGTGTTAATTCATAGCTGCTATTAGCATCATATAGTATTCATAAGAGAGGATGCCTATTTGCTGTTAAATTTTAAAGCTCCTTCCTAGGACACTTCATAAGTTGGACAGTTGTTTCTCTCTTCACTGCTCTGTCAACGGTGTGTCCTTTCACATACATTTCTACATTATCGTTGTGATTTAATAACTTGGTTGCCTTTGTTACGCCAAGGAAACTGTGGGCTTCCTGAATACTTGTTCTGGCAATGGATATGGGTACACTAAGTGGGGGTAGGTTTATGTAAAATAAGAGCTAACCTGAAGTTAAAACATTGTTAATCAGAAGTTTTATTTGCATATTTCCACCTCAGTAGAAAATGGAAATACTTTATTAACTCGATAAAGTTACTTATATTCAGTTTTATTCACTTTTAAGTATTAATGTAGTTTTAGTGAAAATATAAAACTGGAGCACACAAATACCTCTATTTCATGGTATTCTTTGGATAGAGCAGAATAGTTGGTAATTCCAGAAAGACAAGTGGGAGAGCTGGGTCATTTATGAGAATAATTCTCATTTTAAGTGAATAAAAAATGCTAAATTTTCAAATAGATCATGCTGCAATCAAGCATTTATTTTCTAATTCACCATATTGTTTCATGGGCTAAGTGCTGATAATATCCAAAAATTATTCAATTTCCTTGAGGCACCTGATCTATTATTTTGAGATTAGATACAAATTAAACTTTGCTACCCAAATGCCTATAGATGCTAGTACTATTTTCAATGTAAAGATAAATTTCAGAAATAGTTTTGAGGGCAATCCTTTCTTCTTTATTCCTGAGTTTCTTTCTCTGTGATATAAAATAGCAACATACATAGCCTTCTTATACACTTAATCACATGTTAGCCAAATATCTGTTTTCTCGTAAGCCCCAAATCAGGCTTGACATTCAAATAACTTAGGTAAACCTTAACATAATAAAAAAAACACATAAAAGATAGACTTTTAATTCAATTTGAAAATGTGATTCATAAGGCTAAGGCAGTTCTCCTTAGGCAAATAAATGTAGAGAGATGTTTATGTCAGTAATTTAGGAATAATGTCCACCTCATTTTAGTTAACTCTTGGCAAATTGAATCATGTAGATTTAAGTTTTTGCTTATTTTTTAAACAATTATAAGGAAAAAGTCTTTATATATCTATAATAATAAAAGAGTTATATGCTAATTAGACTGGACGTCCTTCCGGACAACCTTCCAGATGAAGCTGGGGCTGCGAGGGAAGCCCGGGTCCCGGGTGCCAGAAATTGCCTGGGGACTTCTCTTTCAACATAGCCTTAGTTTTGGAAGTGTGGAGGGGGTGGAAACAAAGACATTTAAAATCACCACTCCCAGATTCTACTTGTCAAAGATCATTCGGAAGAGATAGTGAAGGCTTGGCTCTTTGACATTCAAGTATTTTGAACATTTAAAGAATTTCCTATACATGGAAAGATTTGGAGCAGTCCTTCATTCATAGGTGAGTGTGAGAGTATGTGAGGAGCTGTGAAGTTCTGGGGTTGAGACTCTGTGAGCATGCCTTCTCAAAACGCAGTGAATAAACCACTGCTAGAACATGAGCTAATTTTAGGCAGTAGAAGAACCAAACCTTTTGTAACTGTAATAGTTGAGAATTTTTAAAAATTTTAAACGTGGGATAGGAAATACAGCTGACAAAATACACCAGAGATTTAATGGAATAACTGGAATTAGTGTGACATAAATTAGGTATGTCTGTAACAAACACATTTTTTTTCATGATACAGTGATATGTCTTACAAGGATATGGCCAAAATTATGAAGATATTATATATTAGTAAATGACATTGGGAAACACTGCCCTTAAAGGGAAAAATTAGGTGAAATACCTAATTTTTTCACTCTGTTTGTCTTATTTTGGAGATGGACACTCATTTTGTTGTTTTCAGCACCAATGAACAAGAGTGAGCGCATTAGACTGATATCTTCCAATGGAGAAAAATAAATTAGCACTGCCCACTAATATATTTATTTTGCTCACTTGGGCTTGATGTAACAGAAGAATTGGTTTTAAATCATACATGTGAAGAAAGTTAATCAGTTTTAAGTAAGGGTTTTTTCCAGGTTAGAAAATGTAAATATCCAAGGAGCACATATCGAGTATATCATTTGCATATTTATTCGTTTAATTGTATATTCGACATATATTTATTAGGATTCTATTTTCTCTTTCAGATAAGTATAAAATATTTATTATATTATAATGTTTATTTTTAAATTCTAGCTTGATTTCTTTTGATATTAAGGGAAATAGAACCCCCCAAAATTGGTAGGTAAAATTATCTTAGATTTTTGTGGGCCTGTGTGTGTGTGTGTGTGTGTGTGTGTGTGTGTGTGAGTGTGTCTTAAGAATTTAGAGCAGTGTTTTGCAAATTGTGGGTTATGTACCATCTGAAGAAAATTCTCATAAGATATCTTCCAAAATGTGATTTCTCTAGGGGTAGAATCTAGGAGCCCACAATTGTAATAAGTTCTCAGGTGATTTCTATTTGTTCTTCAATGATTGGGAACCTCTCAAAGAAAAAGTAAAGGACTGAGTCTAGCATTTGTGCAGAATTCCACATATGGATGGATATTAAACACACTCCTTACATAATTAATAAATATAGTTCTATAATTTGAGGAATAGCCGATTGCTTTTATTCTCTCATTCTGAACTCCCCTTCTTTTCTTCCCATTTCTCTTTCTTGCTTCAACCCCTTCCCAACTCCTTAACCTAAGACTACTTTGAAAAAGTTGATTCCTCCACTGTTATATCTTCATATAGTCTTGAAGACCACGCAAGTGCAATGTTTCATTTTATTTAAAAAAAATGCTTAAGAAGGGGACAATGCACACATACATGCCCTAAATATAGAAGCTGAAAAATAAAGTTCATTGTTTCACAGGATGCTACAGCTTGAGTGTCTGACCATGCTTTAAGATATTTGCAGCGCTTCATTTTCTGTTGATCTGATAAAAATTGTCAGAGCAATTGTCAGTTCCAGGATAATTTTATTGCTACTTCTAGCTATACCCTGGAGAGATTTTTGTTTTTAAGGGAAAGTTAAACACATCTTTTTCTAATGCAGATATGAATAGCACTGAAAGAGTCCCAGAGTGGCACTTCTGGCATTGGTCAACAAAACTGAAAAGCAACCTGGGACAAACAAGAGAAAATGGGAAAGAAACGTTCCCATAAATTCAAAATTAAGTTCCTCCTTCAATTTCCGTAAAGCAAACTCCCTGTGGTGAACATCTGGCAGGCCATTAACTTTTGTTACTTTATTTTACTTAAAAAAAATCTTAAGGTGAGAAAAATTTTTTCCATTTAGAGACTTGATTTAGCATTGAGGCTAAAATCCAGACCATCACGTTGTCATTTACATAGCACCCAATCCAACAGAGCACATTGCCCATAAACCTTTACTAAGTTTTCCATCAAAGGTTGCAGTACTTTTTCATTTTTAGAAATCATTAATCTTGAGAGTTTTTTTTTTAAATATATAAATCAGCTGATCAGTAGTCTGTATCTGCTGGAGGGAAAGTGACTGTAAGATTCTTCAACTTTATAGCTCCTCGCTTCCGTTTTTAAAACGGTATTATTTTCTACAGGAGCTTGAACATCATAACTATTTACATAGAGTTTTTCCAATGATCCATCAGAAGGATGTGAACTGTTGATTGCACCATTTTCTCTATTTGTACAGCTGTTATAACCTTCAATGTAAATCATTTTCTTATTGTGTCTTCCCTTTCTCTTTTTTTCTCCGTTGTGAGCTGTCACTTTCTAAAGTAAACATTTCATATTCCACCATCAAAACTATTCATGCACATTAACTTCCAAGCCATGAAGCTGCTTACTAGTCAAGCTGTTTTTTTGTAAAAATCACTTGGTAAATGTCAGAGAAACAAATGAAAATGGTTTATTTTTTGTTGCATTTAATGTAATTTATGAACTTACATCTATTTTTTTATCGCATGAATGCTCTATCTATCTATATATCTATCTATCATCTATCCACCTATCTATCTGTCCATCAATTATCTATCTTAATTAACATATGATTTTTAACCTAAACAATTTTAAATAAAAAATTTTATTCAGTTTTATCAATGATTTTAATTGAGTTCTTCTAATACAGAAATATAGTCTCTGTTTATTATAATTACCTTGTCTATGAACATTCATACAATAATTACAATAAGCTACTAATTGACCCCGAATCTTTTGCAAGTAAAATCTTTTAAAAGTTATTTTTTTAGTCTTACAGTCTTTTTTTCTTTTTTTTGGATTATAGGCATGCAGTAAAACTTCAATATTGACTTCTAAAACAATGCCAATGGCTTCTTTTTCAGTTTGAAAAATTTTTGATGATATAATTATTTTTGAGAAGTAAAAGATTAAGTATAAGTGGTTGAATCTTCAGTTTTGTTTATGAATTTTTAGTATGACTGTATATTGAGTTACATGAAAAACAAAAAAATTGGTTATTACATAATTTTTCTTCAATAGTCTCAGTTTAAATAAGTACCTACATCTGCACCTATCTATATATACAAAAAGCTAATATGCAAAGTGTCCCCTCAGAAGTTCAATCTGGAGACCAGGAGTTCGATCTCTATGTTGTGCGCTGACCACCAGGGGGCGACATGGAACAGAGGAAGGCCCCAGCCAGCAGCTGGAAGGCTGATCAGCCCTGATCGCTGGCCAGGCCTAGGGCCCTACCCGTGCATGAATTAGGCCTCTAGTCAATGTATAAGATGTTGTGCTGTTTGTAGAGAGAATTTTATAGAATTCTTTGCATTTGACAGTAATTCTGGAAGTTGAGTTAGGATAGACATGATTGTGGAGATGAAAAGTGAAGCAAGAAAGATATTATTTTAAGCAAGGGAAACTGAGGTCAGATTGCAAAAGTTTTTAAAAATAAAAAATGCAAAGTTCTGTAATTCTAAATGTGTTATATTTTTCCCAGTATAGTGGGGTTTATAATTTTTGAGAATCTTAAATTTTATTGAGCCATTTTAAAACACACAAAATCCAAATAAACAATTTTAGACATATAAATGATTCCTATAACTACTTGAGAAAATATAAGACCTATAAATAATTTCATATCTGTATTGCTTTTTAGTTACATGAGTAATATAGAAACACTTTATAAATTATCCCCAAACCCAGAAGTATATAGAATGAAAATAGGATAGCCTACTTTTAAACTCTTAGCAGCATATTCCATTTCCTTCTACTTATGTAATAATGCAAGTTTCTTATCAATTTACTACTCTTGATTTTCTTTCACTTAAAATATATCATAGAGTTCTTTATATATGACTTATCTTTTTCTTTTAAATTACTTTAGAGTTTTCCATAGTAGCAATACAAATATAATCTACACTAATAAAAGAGAAACATGGTAATTAGTGTACGACCGCTACCCTTTTCATTGGCTAATCAGTGAGTATATGCAAATTAACTGTCAGCCAAGATGGCGGCCGGCAGCCAGGCACTGAAGTGAACATGA
>NW_005358650.1:1670739-1674786 GCF_000412655.1 Myotis brandtii
AGAGGGCACAGGCCGGGCTGGGGGACCCCCCTCCCCCCGCCCCCCGAGTGCACAAATTTTTGTGCACCGGGCCTCTAGTTTTCTTTATAATTCCCTGATTGTTGAGCAATTTGTCCATATTTTTGCTGTTAACAAATTGTGCACCAATGAACAACTTTTTTCATATGTCTTTACACACAAGTGACTATTTCTAACAGATATGTTTCTAGAAACAGAATTAACTGTTCATCATCATGCTCACTTTTAAGTTTGATTATTTTCTACTAATTATTACATTATTATTTTAATTTTCTTGATTACTGAGAGTGTTGATCAACTTTTCAAATATTTTGTTTTTTCTGGGAATTGCCTATTCCTATGTTTTGACCATTTTTCCATAAAACTTTTTTTATATGTAGAAGTACTTGATATACAGTAATGTAGTTTAAATCCAAACACAAAGGAGACAGAAGAGTGGAGTAACTTTCCAGTCCTATGTTCTATCATCTGCAAAACTGAGACAATAAAGGCATCTTCCTCATAATAAGGGCTGAATATTTGTCCATTGTTTTTATTAACTTACAATGATTATATATCTAAATCATTCTAAAGAAGCACATTCTAAGTGCTCTTTCTAAAGAAGTCTATGAAAACTCTTTATTGGAGCACAAAACATAGTAGACAAATTGCAAAATTTGAACTATATATATTTCTATTATACAACTGACAGATCCCGAAAGGGAATCTTTAGGAGGGTCTGTGGGCACTTGTCAAATATTAAGTAGAAACTCATTGTCTGGTTCAATTAATACTGACAAAGGGAGTTTGCTCAGGCCTTCTCTCCACATATGTATCTATCTGATTCATTTAAATTTACTTGCATTGCATAATAGAATCAGATAATTGCTGATCTCTAAAAAAACTTTATTTTTTGTCAATATAGCTAATATAACTAGACGATTTATGGAAATTCACTTTCAAATTTAATTTGCAAGACTATTTCATTTAACCAATGTATTTCATGAAGTTTCTACTTTGTCTGTTTTCTCCAATTTCTTGGAATTTGGTTCCATTATTTATATTTATGTATAGGTATATATTTCTATTTGCATATTTTATCAGACAGAGAGAAGTTATTTGGAGAAATGGAGGCAAGATGAACCCAAATCTGATCAGAAGACATATTTTGTTCTTGAAGAACAAGAATCTAATTCTATTGTCCATGCAGACAGATTTTGACAGGTGATTTTCTTTTATGAAAGAACTAGAGGCCTGATGTACAAAATTCATGCAAGAATAGGCTTTCCTTCCCCAGGCTGCTGGCACCGGCTTCCTTCTGGCACCCGGGACCCGGGCTTCCCTCGCAGCCCCAGCTTCATCTGGAAGGTCATCCAGAAGGATGTCCAGTCTAATTAGCATATGACTCTTTTATTATTATAGATATATAAAGACTTTTTCCTTATAATTTTTTATTATTCCCTATAATTCCTAATAATCTCCATAGACTCTTGAATACTTTTATCACTTTCCTCTTTTAATCTTCCTTGAATTTGCTTATGCTATCGCTTTTTTATTTCAAAACTTGCTTCTTATCCACTTGATCTGCTAATTGGAGTTTTACTTCCTGAGGTTCCTGGAGCTGCCTTTTCTTGCCAGCTGACTCTGTGCTCTCAATGTGCTTCTTTATACTCACCCTCTGTCTTCTCATCTTTCAATTTATATCATCTCTCTTATTCCTATTTTCTTCAGCTGCTTGAGCTTGTTTTATTTCTGTGTGTAGAGGAAAAACGTCCTCACGACAAGAAATGTCGCCGCTAGTCTTATTTTCCATTTCTAGTGTGTATTTTATTAATTTTTTTTTCATTTCTTAACCTACATACTGACACAGTGCCAGGCTTATTTCAAGATTTTTAACTCAGTCAACACCAACTGGTGTGTGTTAAACTAGGAGAAAAAAAAAGAAATCAAACAAAATAAGAATTACCAGAAATCAACTGCACTTTCTGGATGAAGAACTTTGGTAATTGAATTGTTACATCGCCACTGGGTGTAGGGAAACGAATACAAAATGCCCAAGATATAACTGAGGAGAATTATTGAGTCTGTTAAATTAGATTTGAATAATTTGCTCCAGTGTTATAACCTGTTCCTATAGGAAAGCATTATATGACTGAACCTGAAAATAAAATTACTGTTAGACCTACAACACAGCAGCATCGCCAGATAGGTAGCACATTAAGTAACATAACCAAGTGTCTTGGGTATGATTGAACATCAGCATCAGAAAACAAATATTGCATATGCATTAGGGTTGGAGTAGCTTTTTTTCTTTTTCTATATTTCTGAATAATAATGAGCCAATGGAAAGATTTAAACTTTTTCTGTTTTTTTCATTTTACTGAATATATTGAAGCCAGCCTGGAATTTTAGAAGCACTTGAAAATATATTTTCAGTGTTAACCTCATAGGCTAACTTCTTGCACATTTTTTGTGTAAACATTTGTTTAAATAACCCTACACATGTGGGTGTGTGCCATAAGGTAGAAAAAAAGTGTCAAATAGGATAATTTTGTTCAGAAAGAACTGCTGGTTTATAATGATAAAAAATGAAATGAACTGTTAAGTACAATGTAAAATACTGGTTTAAGCTATATCACAAATGTACTGCAATTATTTTTTCCACAGGCAGTAGTTATCCCAGCATAATTCTAGTATTTCTAAAAAATTATTTATACCTTATAAGCTCTCAGAACTCGCTCTTACTTTTGAGCTTTGCAGAATACCTTCTATTCATAAAAGTGTTTTAATACAACCTTTGAGGGCCAGATCCCTTGGTTCAGCTGTAAGGATGAGTTTATTGATCTTCTATAAGAACAACACCTTTGGTTAGTTTCTGAGTCTTACGTCATGAGAAGAAAAAAGAAAAAGAAGTTTAAGTTTTCGTTTTTTTATATGAAAATATGGTTACCTAAAAATAAACAAAGCAATTGGAAGAACATTCCATGTGACTACTATACAGGATCACAATATCAATACAAAGGGTGCACAAAAGTTGGACCCACATGTTTATGACAAAGTCAGGAGAGCAAGGGTAGCTAAAGAAAAATGACACATAACTTTATTACATGCCAAACAGGACATCTGCTTATACATTGTATTTCAGATGTAGAGACTCAGAACACTTTTGAAGTCCTTGTTGTTGTTGACATAGAGCAAAAAGGTGGCATTTTAATGTATAAACTTTTTTATTTTTTTCAAACTGGTAACTGTTTTATGTCTCTTCCAGCTGACACTAATATTGCCTTTTGATGATTGAGAATTTCTTCCTTCCAGGAACTCAGATTATAACATTTACATGAGGTTTTACAATGTACAAAAACATTCACATTGACCGTGCACTTAGTATGGCCTTTATCATGTGTGTCATGCTTTTTATTCCTTAATATTTAAGGACTAAAAGGAAGACATTATCTTATGTAGTCTAGTATTCCTCAAACTATTTCCTACTATTTTCTGTAAACTAAATTATTGATCGATCCCATTAAAAATTTCAAAGCTAGAAACCATAAAAAATTAAAAGACTAATCAATTTGAATAGGTACTAAATTTTATGTTTCTGAATGGGAGAACATAAAACCCACATGGAATGATGAGAAGAATAATGATGCTATGGCATAATATTCTCAAACTAGAGGCCCGGTGCACAAAAATTTGTGCACTCGGGGGTCCCTCAGCCCAGCCTGTGCCCTCTCGCAGTCTGGGACCCCTCGGGGGATGTCCACCTGCTGGCTTAGGCCTGCTCCCCGGGGGATTGTGCCTAAGCTGGCAGTGATACACCCCTTGGGGGATGTCCACCTGCCAGAGGGCCGAAGCTGCAGTTGAACATCCACAGAGCTGCTGAGGAGGCAGGAGAGGCTCCCACCATCGCCGCTGTGATGCCGTCAGCCTGGCTTGTGGCTGAGCAGAGCTCCCCCTGTGGGAGTGCACTGACTACCAGGGGGCAGCTCCTGCATTGAGCATCTGCCCCCTGGTGGTCAGTGTGTGTCATAGTGACCAGTCATTCCCAGT
>NW_005358650.1:1676202-1733710 GCF_000412655.1 Myotis brandtii
CGATCACTGTCAGTGGCAGGGGGCTTCTTCCGTGCTTTCCCTTTCGCCTCCCTGCATTGTGCCTACATATGCAAATTAACCGCCATCTTTGTTGGCGGTTAACCACCATCTTGGCTGGTGATTAATTTGCATATCTCGCTAATTAGCCAATGGGAAGGGTAGCGGTTCGTACGCTATTACCATGTTCTCTTTTATTAGATTAGATTGTTATGTTTTATATATATATATATATTCTCCTAATGAAACTTTTTGTAATATTCAGATAGCCTTTGCCTCAGGAAGCAGAGAAAACCATGTTAATTTTTGAGGTTTGAAAATCAGATTGTCAATTCAAAATAATAGCCAAGAATGATGGTTTCTCTTTACATCCTACATTTCAACAAAAAAAAAAACATAATTGCAAGAGAAATAATTATGTCACAAAAGAATAAGTGACTAGGTAGATACCTAGATAGCATGGATCCCTGAAGAAGGGGGTTCAGAGCCTTGCCTGCCAGGAAAGGGCCTGGGAGAAGCACTGATGTTTCAGGCAGTCGGAGGGGATGGGTGACTTGTCCTTCCCTTTCTGTACAAAGCAGAGGGCAGCAGGGCCAGAGGAGGAGGAGCTGAGAGCCGTGTCTCAACAGAAAGAAACAGATGGAGCCAAGAAGTTTCATGGGTTCCAGTGAGGTTTCCAAACTCTTGTGCCTCTGGCAGAGTTAGTAAATGAGTGAAGCGTTTTCCGAAGAGGCCCTGTAGTTGGGAAAAGAGATGGATGGTTTAACTTTGCCTTCAGGCGCTGTGTTTGCAGACCCCATAGAGCTAAGTACAGCGAAGTCCCTGTTTAGCTGGTTCTCGCCCAGCCCTGGAAGCAAGTTAACCGCTTACACTTAACACAACCTCGGGTATAGTTAGGCAGAGGCCTAAATAGATGGAAACGAAGCTTCTATTACTGAGTGGAATTGAGATTAATAAGAGCTTTTTGCTAATACATTTTTAGGAGATTAAGGTTCCTACCTGTTACAGGAACAAGGCTTCCTTTCCCTGGACTAAAGCAGATTCCTTAACAACATGTGAGGGGAAATCCAGGCAAAGCTGAGAGAGTAGTGGGAACCTGAAAAGGAGAGATTTCCCTTCTGCACCTCGCAGGGGAGGCGAGCCGACTGCGCCAGGAACAGGTAGGATAGGTATACAAGTGCTCAGACCTGCTTTTTCTCACGACAGCATCATGCTCACGGAAGTGGCGAAGACACCAGGACGAATCCTGAGCGCAGAGGTCTGAGAAAGACAGCAGAGTTTTTGGATGCCTGGATCCCCACAGGAGAGCCCAAGGTGCATATGTGAGTGGCAGGGGAATGGAACTTTAGTTTCACCAGGTTTAATGGGAAATGTTCTTTACTAGGAATTCCATTTGAGGGAAAGAATGGGCCTGTGGACTCCAGAAGGATACTGACATATTAGAAAAAGCTGGTCTTGACGTGATGATTTGGAAAGAGGGATGATTGAGTGTTTTTTGTGTGAACTAAATTGAAGGCCAACTGTGAACAGAGGTGCCTCAGGGATGATCAGTGGACAGACAGCTAACCCACCCAGGCAAAATGCAGCTTCTCTCCAGCACTTGGTTCTGCTAATCAAGGAACATGTACCAGGGGTAGTGAACGGGTGAATGGAGAGATTTGGTGAATTGCCTAAGGTTAAGTTCTACCACAGGGAGGAACTTAAGAAGGAACAAAAGAGAAAACCTGAGTTTTTCTATAGAAAAATAGATCGTTTTTGAAAATGATAATTATAGAAAAGTTGATCATTTCTTGATCAACTGACCTTACTGGAATGTGATATGTATTGTTTTTTATTTGCATTATATTTTATAATTTTCAAGCATATTCTTTTACTTCAAATGCATATCAGCAGCTTTAGTGCTAACAAAGCATTTTGTTGTTGTTGCTCATGCTGCTAAAATAAGGTTTTAAAAATTGAGATCTGCTAAAATTAGTATATTTTAAATGACTCTAGAATTGGAATCTCTGTTCTTTCTTTATTAAAAGTTAGAATAGTCTAGTAGTCTGAAAATCTAATGTTTTTCAGACTTTTTTTTATTAATGGCTATTCTTGATTAGAATCATTTGAGAAATCAGTACAATAATGAGATAACTTTGATTTGAATTTAGGAGCAAGGCACCAAAAGTCAATTCTGACCCTTTACTTACACAACCATTACGTGGCATTAAAAATAGATTATTATCATCTTTCTTGGATTTCAATTGTTGTGAAAAAAGAATTTTAAAAATCATATACATTAAGCACTCTATTATAGGAAATTGCTATTTCACCATTTTTTATTTTTTGCTTAAAAAATATCTTCCCCAAGGTTGGGAGACTTTACTTAGTTCTAGTAAATGTGAAAGTTCAAGCTATATAAAATCCAATTAAGGGCTTGACTTATTTGGTATTAATTTAAAAGGTTGAAAAGTTAAGTGAAACTGAGACTTTAAAAAAACAAAACAAAAACAAAGACCCTGTCACATGCACTGGCCTGAAGGAGTTACTAGTTACCTGAAAATAAGATGCCACTTAAATAATTATTGTAATGTAACTAAGAAGACATGGTAACAAATACTGTATAATTTTGATGATAAATTATTTAAGGTAGTATCTTATTAGTCTTAGTATTTTAATGGGTTTGACTATCAGTTGAATACTGGCAATGCTTCATAGTTCTGAATTAATCTCATGATTAATTATGTAGATTTTAATATAATATTCTGAGTATAGTCTGACTGTTTCAGAGGATCTTTTTGTAGTTTTGCTTTTGTTGAGCTCTGTTTTATAAATGCATATGCAAATAAATTTTCCTTTTTTAATTGTGCCATATAATGATTTTCCTATAAATGATGACATGTTAAAATGGGCTGCTTATTACTTCCATGTCTAATTTCTTTTCATTCAGTTTAGCTGATGATAGCATAATTTTGAGTTTCATGAGCATACTAGTTGGTTTATTTCAGTTGGAGGCTAAATTTGCAGTAATGTATGGAAATTCAGGGAATTGACATCATTTAATTACTTGATTCTCCCAACAGCCCCATCTTCCTCATGAGGCGGGATTTGTGTATGGTAAGAGCTAAACCACCTACAAGTGGACCTAGAGAGACTATAGGCAACAGGTAAGTACATGCAGAAGCCTGGGATCTTTTAAAAATGCAAATTCAATAATATTATTTTCCTCTTAAACATACTAAAGCTTCTTGTGGCAGTAAGAATAAAGTGGATAAAATACTCACTTTTACCTGCAAGGCTTGGCATTATCTGGTCCCTGCGGACATCTCAACCTCAACTTGTCTCTTCGTCTTCTGCAACTTTTTTCCCCAGTTCCTTCAGTGTGTCATGCCTTTTCCTGCCTTAGTGGCTTTGTATGTACTGCCTCTCATGTCTGAATACTCTTCTTCCTAACCTCTTCAATCTGGCTAGCTCTTACTCATCTTTCAAATCTCAACTTCAAATATCATTTCTTCTGTGAAAGTTCTTCTGACACTCCAGACAGAATTAGGTTAGTGCTTGAATGGCTTTTCCCTATCACCTAGCTCATATCTTGACACATTAAGGGCATTCAAAGAATGCTTGTTGACTGAGGGATATTTGGATTTCTGAAGTCTCTCAGCTAATATTCTTGAAGTATTGATACATCAATATGTGGTAGTTACTGAAACCTCGGTTTGGTGTTTCAATACCTCATCATACTTCCTACTCTAACGACTGTAAGCTTCTGTTGCAAATGAGGGTTTAGGTGCAAGTTCAAGAGCTCTTGATCTCCAAATTTACTGCTCTAATGTTCAAAACCCAAATTCCCAAGACTTTAATAGTTTCTCTCTCTCTCTGATCACCATCTTAAGGACTGATTGGAAAAGACAGAGCTGGTAAAGAGAAGTTGAGCAAAGGAGCTCAGACATTTCTCTGAAAAATCCCACATGTATGGCGTTTAGAGGTTAGGCAACAAAACATGTTCATTTCAGTCATCAGATATAAGACCTTCTTACTAAAGTTTTATGTCCTGATATAAACCGGTGGGAAAGTCTGAAGACAGACAGGACTAGATTACTCACTCTGCAAATCTGCCTGGAAGCTTCATAACCAGCATTGCATCCTTGGGTATTTACTAATATATCTATCTGTGGAAAAAGAAATGGAAATCCTAGTTTTTCTTTCATTATTTTATTTTCTAGTTGGTTTGTGTCTTTTGCTTAATTCATTGTGCCTCACAGATTCGTTGGTCTAGCATGCTTCTTAACATCTCTGCTTTAATATCAGAATCTGGAAAAGAGTGGAAAAATTCAGTGATATTTGTGAGGAAAAAGTAGTAAATGTGGTGGCAAAGCATTTTGAAAATATGAAGTCCTAACCATAAGAAAAAGAGGAAATCAGTCAAACCCTAGAACAACTGAGAATGGCCTTAAATGTACTTAGCTGTTGATGGAGGGACTTAGGTTTTATGGGAGGAAAATTTTTCTGATAGTAAGTTGTTAAAATAAGCTACCCCATTTGGGTTATAATATTTTCCTAGTATGTCACATTTTATTTTGTCATTACAAATCTCCCATTAAGGTATATGTAGAAGCTATAAAATATAAATCGTGCCATAACTATAACCAGCTATATGAGATATGGCCAGGCTTTGAGTAAGCAGCCTTTAGTAGTGGTCAATTTTAATCTGTAGTTTAGATAATTACTAGCTGAAACTGGGCAGAATTTGTCAAGTAAATAATGTGGTTTTGTGGCTTTAGAATTTCACAGCTTAAAGTAATATTCTTCCTAAGAATATTTACTTAATCAAACAGTCAATCCAGAATATCAAATTGTAGAATTTCAGGCACTTGAGAACAGGGAAAGGGATATGTTATATTTACTTCTTAGGCAAACTTGGAGCTACAGAAACCACATCTTAATTGGTCATTTGTTTTCTTTTTATTTTCAAATTTATTATCAAGCCTGTTTTACCTCTTTCTTGCATACGTGATAAGGAGTTGGCATCTGATAAGAGATGAGTTTCTGGAAGGAAAGACTAAAATAGTGGAATTAAAATGTGGGGTTAAGGGGATGAAAAGAGATAAACCAAAGAACTTATATACTTATACTGGAGGCCTGGTGCATGAAATTCGTGCACAGGTAGGATCCCTAGGCCTGGCCAGCGATCAGAGCCGATTAGGGTCCCTGCCTCCCCACCTCCCTACCTCCTCCTTTCCTGGCTCTCTCACCGTCCTGTCGCAGCTGCCACTGGTCACCCGCCATGTTCTGTGGCACCCCCTGGTGGTCAACGCATGTCATAGTGATCTATTGAACTCCCAAGGGGACACTTTGCATATTAGCCTTTTATATATATACTAGTGGCCCGGTGCACGAAATTCGTGCACAGGGGAGGGTATGTTCCTCAGCCTGGCCTGCACCCTTTCCAATTTGGGACCCCTCGAAGGATGTCCTACTGCCAGTTTACAGAGATCGGGCCTAAACCGGCAGTCGGACATCCCTTTCGCAATCCAGGACTGCTGGCTCCTAACCACTCACCTGCCTGCCTGCCTGCCTGATTGCCTCTAACCTTGCCCCCTCCCTGCTGTCCTGATCACCTCCAACTGACCCCCACTGATGGCCTGCTTGTCCCCAATTGGCCCCCCTGCTGGTCTGCTTACCCCCAACGGCCCTGCCCCCCACCAGCCTGATCACCCATAACTGCCCTCCCCTCTTGGCCTCTAACCGCCTCTACCTCGGCCCCGCCACCATGGCTTTGTCCAGAAGAACATCTGGAAGGTCTCCCAGTCTAATTAGCATATTACCCTTTTATTAGTATAGATAGATAGATGCATAGCCCATGGACATGGGCAATAGGATAGTAATGACCTGGAGAGGTGGGTGGGGCTGGGAGGAAGAGGGGGGCTCTTATCGGGGGGAGATTGGGAGATATGTGTAATACTATCAACAATAAAAATATATTTTAAAAAAAGAAATGTGTACATTTCTTTTTAAAAAATATATAAATGTGTACAATAAAATATATTTTTAAAAAGAAATGTATAGGGGATTTTAAAATATTTATCTTTGTAACTCATATATTGAAGTTATATAGAAACACATTAGTTTCTAGAATGCTAATGTTGTTCTCTTAAACTTGAATATTAAAATTTATTAGCTCCTCATTTTTATAATAGGGACATCAGTCTCCAGTGTGCATGATCAAAGGCTGCCACCTTTGAATCAATATTTTTACAATGATACCTTAGCAAGATTATGATGTTGATAATAATATTGAAAATTTCAATTAGAAATAAAATTCAGAGTAAAAAATTTACTGCATTATCATATGGTTAAGAGGCTTGCTTTGCATTTTTGAAGATTGTCCTAAATATGTCACTGAATTCTGATGGATGTGCATAATATTTTGTTGTTGTTGTTTATCAGAAGTAAACCTTATGATTCTTATACAGAAGAAAGGAGCTAGAAGATTGTGAGATCACTTTGGTTTAGTCACAGCTTTTAAATTGAAATACACAGTAGTTTATTTCAAGTTTCAGTCCTTAACTTGTCTGTTCTTGATGAAACCCTCAAAGACTGTAGAAATACAATTCTCAATAAATCAGTGTATTTGCAGTATTTCTTGATTAAAAATCTAAAGCTTTAGGCATATAGCTTTAATTGTGACTATAATATGTTGCATTTTATTGTTTAATTATTGAAAATACAATACAGGCATTCCTTAACATATATTTCATGTGCAACTTTCTCTTTCTATGGCCACAGTTTAATTTAAAACAAATTATCTGTCACTCTTGACCTTGAAGTTTCTTCTTTGGGTGACTCTTTCATTCTGTTTTCAATATCTAAATCTATAAAAAGCAATAATGACAAGTACTGTCCTTAGTATCATGACATAATTTTTTAAAATCTCAATTAATCTCCAACATAATGTATAATATTAATCATATCTTAGGCTCTTCATTAAGTTTTCCTATGGGCACAGCAAGTGTGTCATTTTTCAAGACAAAAATATAAACTTTTCTCTTTTAAAACATAGATTAAAAAGAGAGAATCTTAAAGGAAGACTGGAGGAAATGCAGAGCCAATGAAGGCAGAAGCTATATATTACTTAGAAAACCAGGAACAAAATTTATAGTGCACTCTTTAAATAATATATTAGTTTGACTCCTGCTGGGCTATATATTTTTATATATTTAATGTGAGCTTGGGGACTCATTTATAATTGGACCAAATTAGTTTTACCTGCATCTATACTGAGTGGAGTTGCTGCTACTATAGGAAAGCAAGAAGAAAGAGTAATTTATACATGTCTGTTCTCTGAGTCTAGTTGAGTCTTACTGACTTATCACAAAACATTTGCTTTATAGAGTGTGCAAAGCAGCATTCAATATGTTAAGACTTCCTCATATGGCATAAATTCTATTGGCCATTAATAATATTAATCCTTCTGTAATTCATATGATTGTTAAAATTGAAATTATGTGTCCAGTTACGATGGAAAGTGAAGAACTGACAATTACTTCCTGAAGTATACTTTATTGGCTGAAAATAAACAGCTAAATAAATATCTCGCCTTCAGATTTAATCTATGGGAAAACTCTTGTCCTAAGACCTGTTTTGCACAGACCTCTCAGATATTTTTTTTCTTTTTTGTTTCCTAGTTTGGATTGACTAGTGTTTACAAAGTATTTGGAAGATGTAATGTGCTATGTAAGTGCTAATCCCAATAAAAGTATTTTAAACTGATTCTGAGAGCTGACTTGTGAAGCATGCAGCTTTGTGAGTGAATAGAGCAAAGATGACTAAAATCAACATCATTTGTAATTTAAAATACTCTGAACAACAAAAAAACGATCCAACTATGGCTTTCATTTTGGCAGGCTGCAAGTATAGATTGCTTAACAGTGGTAGCCTGTCAATATAAAGCATTTAGCACTTCACTAAGCAACTTGAGAGTTTTTGTACTTTAGGAAGAAATAATATATGTGAAATCAGATTTTATGAAACATTATTTGTGGTATGACTATATCAGTATTAAAAAGAAAACTACAACTCAACAAAAATATAAGAAAATAGAGTTTTTGTTATAGAACTTATCAGTGTAGAGAATGTTCAGAAAGAGGATACCCTCTCTATAAAGCCTCTATCCCCTATCCCCATCATGAATGTGTAGAGAGGTGAGTACAGAAATCAATTGCACAGAAAAAAGTATCATATTTATAAGGAAAGATTGAGAATAGATAAAAGATTGACAGCCATTCATAGGAAAAGTAACCTTGGAATGCATTTGAGCAGTTCCCACAATCTAGTTTCACAAAATACAAATATTTTTATTAAAGTAATAAATGTTGATTGAATTTTCAAAATACTTTTAAAACTTTGGGTAACGCTTTTATTTATTATGTTTTTATGATGCCAGTCTTAAAAGTAATTTAATTTTGCTCTTAAAGAATATCAAATGAGTAAGACAAATAATGAACTCTCAGAACTAACAGTCTGAAAAGCATAATAAAATATCTAAGTGAATGTCTACACTACAAAAGAGAATGTAGTTACATGATTAAGATACTGATTTGATATTTTGGGAATTCAGAGGCAGAAATTTTGCATCCATCATGAGGTATAAAGAATAATATTAAAATAATGTAGTTCTGCAAATATCTATTTATATCTATCTATCTATCTATCTATCTATCAATCAAATTGTTTCAGAGAGAAAGATTTAAGGTTACAACAGCAGGAAAAGATTACTTTGGTTCATTAATTCTACAACTCTTTATTTTGATTCTTTTTTTTTCAAACCATTAATATTTTATTTAACAAAAACAACTGGGATATTTCTAGAGCTTACAGTATATTTAATATAAAAATAAGGAATTCTCCAAAAATGCAAAACTTATGGATCCAAGCTAGACAGAAATTTATTTCACATTTCAGTTACCCAAAACAACAGCTTGTGGTCGCCTCCAACTACACATAGTGGGAGAGTTCTATGCCAGGAAAGGCCAGATCCAACGACTACTGAACCAAGGAGGATGGGCTGAGGGTGTCCTAAATGATGAACTTGAAACTGGCTTGCCATTTTGCCAGGATAACCAGTGGTTGCAAACAAATTTTCATTAATTGTGGACCACCTAAATATGCAGGCTCGATCCATGTGGACAGGTCTCTTCACTTGAGGGTAACTGGATCGAGTAATATCCCAAATTAACCAATCATTCCCTGCAACAGCTCCAACTTTGAAGGTGTTTTTTAAACACCAGTGTGCTGACATTAATGGTATCTGTTCTGATTCAAGAGATAAAATAGCCTGTTGGGACATAAGATCATAAAATCGGATTGTTCCATTCTTCTCTGCAACCATCAGCTTAAAAGATTCCTCAGGATGCCAGCACACACTCATTCCAGGGGAATTAAGAGCAAAATGAGATGTCTGTACTCCGTCCAAGTTCCAAATCCTAAGAAAAGAAAAGGAGTATAACTTTAAATATTTTTGATATATCACTACTAAAAAATACAATTTCCATGAATGTATTCAAAGCCATTAACTAAAGATTACAAGGTAGACATTTGTACTTAAAGTGTATCTTTCAAGGAAAATGATAATATAATTATTTTAGAAATTTGTGAAAGCAGTATGAAGAATTTAACTTTTATCATACTGAAGCACAGAAAAACAGTCACATACATTTTCTCATTAATTAACTTAACACCGTAACACTTGTAACCAAATTATTCGTATACTCCTTATTTTGTGGGCAAAATCTTAAACTAATCAGGTTGCATTCCTGCATCAGTAGACATTTCAATTAACAATAATTTCTACAAAGGGTATCTCACTCTCCTTGTATGTCAAAGCTTGAGCAGTTGTAACAATAAAGTAGCCTTCTACTGGACAAGGTCATGAAACTGTGAACACGTGTTGGACGCCAGTGCTAGAGAAGAAAAACACAGCTCTGGGCTTCGCAGGAGCTCACAATCCGGGACAGGTGTGGTTCAGCGTGAAAAGTGCTGCACGGAGGGAACCGGGAATCGCCAGAGACTATTTTGATTCTTATATTTAAAAACAAAGGTCTTGAATTTAAAAGTGCATTACTTTGTTAATAAATGAAAGCTGTGTATGTATGGTTCATAGATTAATTTAGCTTATTTTTTTTCTGTTGGAAAACATTACTAAGACTAATGTGTTTAAGGAAAATTTACATGTTTTTTAAAAATTTGAACAAGATTCATTTCCATATTTTAACCTAAATTTTGGGCAGATAGGAAAAAATCATCATGCTTCAATCATTTCATTGGCCAGTGGACCCTCTGAGTAATAAAATTGGAGATGTGGCTGTCCAAAATGTAAAGAAAACTAGATACTCTAATGGTAGTAAAACTATATTTTTATTATTATTCTAATCCCTTCTACTGTTGATCTTATTTTCATATTGTAACCCTTAGATATCTAGGGCCCTTGTACTGCTTCTTAATCTCCCATCATCCATATTTCTGGGCCCCCATCACTCACCTGTTTCCTTTCTCCTATTAGAGTTCCTTGTATATTTCTTCTAATATGCACACTCATTGAGAAATGTTTAATATTTTTAAAGCATAACGATATTAACAAAATCTCTCATGATCTCACTTCCTAGAGATAATAATTTTGTTTAATATTTGGTGTATATCTTTCAAATAATTTTTGATCCACAGATACTTTTAAAAGTTTGTATACTATTGTATAAAAACCTATTTAGCCTCAGCCATCAACTTTCTAGAGATTTCTTCAGGGAGATGGTAGTAGTGCTTTTTCACAATCCCTTAAATCCTAAGAAATAGAAAATACCAGGGTATATAAATCTACGCCAAGATGAAAAGAAGTTAATTTATAAAGCCCCAAACCAAAGTATATGGTTAACAAAGTCAACATTACTATTTTCCTAAATTATTTGAGTATTTAAGAACATTTATTAAATGTTCACTGATGCTGAGGCGTTCTATCTAGAAGGGAGTGGATGTAATAGGGCGACAAGAGTATTGTCCTGTCAAGCCCTATCTGTGCCATCGTGGAATAGCTGTCTCCGCCCAAGGAAGGTTTTTCACTAAACATTGGGTTTCTTGAGGTTAAAACAACTTAATTAATTTTTGCATCACCTGAACCCCGCATAAAACATAACACATATTGGGTGGTTCTTGAGTTGAATGACAGGGCTGTATGAGATAACTTTATTATTACTTAGTCTCTTTTTGGTTAATGATTCCTAAGCTCTAGGTGAATTACTTATAACTAAAAAAAATATCTATTAATTCTAGTATTTTACATAGGTGAAATCCTTCCTCTGTGATGGTCAATGTGCTTTATAGTATATATTGACTGATATCACCTTCACAAATCTTAAGGAGTAAGGACCCTTACACCACAGTAAGCAGCACAATAGACTGCCTCACAGAAGCAAGCAGTAAAGGAAGCCACCAAGGATAAGAGAACCAGAACTTTCAGAACTTGAAATCACCATCAGCTCAAAAGATCTGAAAAGGTTATTAAATTCATCTGAAGCTTATCTTTTTCTTTCTTTTTTTCTAAATTGATTTTTAGAGAGAGAGGAAGGGAGAGGGAGAGAGAAAAACACATTGGGTTGCCTCCCATAAGTGCCCTGACTGGGGATGGAACCCTCAACCTAGTATGTGCCCTGAGTGGGAGTTGAACCTTTTGGTGCATGGGACGATGCTCAACCAACTGAGCCACACCAGTCAGGGCTCTTTTTCTTTCATTTCTCTCTCTCTCTCTCTCTCTCTCTTTCTCTCTCTCTCTCTCTCTCTCTCTCATCCTGGCTTGCTATTCTAGATGAAATATTTAACTTTTGTAAGTAGAGTTAAGACATTTTATTATACTGTATCCATTTTTTCAATACTGCACTTTAAGAAAGATATTTTCAAATTAGGACTTATACAAAAAGAGATGAAGAAACTAAAAATCCATTTTATATATGAGTCACAGTTAACAGGGTTTTAAGAGCTGGAAGAAGAAATAAAATGATGTGTGTATGATTTCTAATGAAGTTATTTCCAGTGAAAATTGGGGATGTTGATGGGAATATAGTCCCATTTGAAATATTCCAGATTGGAGGGTGGATTTGTGGAAGTCTGAATGAAATCCATTCCACGTGACTATAGAGTTCAGACTTAAGAACAATGGGTGAAAATCCCTAGGAGACCAAATTTAACTCTTTAGAACAAGCATGTGCAAAGGCTAACACGGGCCAAATAAACAAGGTTTAAGTGTATGTGGGCTGCAAAAAAACAAAAGCTTCAATTTTCATAGCAACATAGGTTTATTTCGATAGAGACATGCTGAACACAAAGGGCTGAAATAAATGAATAATCCTTAACATAAAATAATATAACATTTTAATAAAAATTAATATTTTTTTCTTGAACATTAACTTACCAGATACTGAATAACTGCACAAATTAATAAGTGTAATGCAAATAAACCTATTTTTCTTGTTCTTTGAAAGTGAAATATTTCCTGTTGTGCACACCAAACAAGTCAGTGCAAGACTAATGACGTGGCCATCGGCTGCTAAAATATTCGCTGCTAGTATTAGTGGAGAGAAATGGTGTGCCTGTACTTAAGGCGTGTAAGGGAAATGAATGCAACATGATTATAGTAATCAGTCATTAGCAAACGTTGTAGTTCGTTATTAATAATTATGTATAACAGAGTATTGTAAAAATTAAATTACGAATTTTTTATCAAAATGTTTCTTACATACCATTATATTGGCTGGGCCGCAAAAATATTTGTTGTGGGCCGTGGGCCGTGATTTTGACATGCTTGCTTTAGAAGGAATATCATTTAACAATTCACAGCTGTCTCTTCCACTAGAGAGCAGGCGATCATGCTTTTGATATTTTTCTTACCAGTGCCTGGCCAGATTTCAATGTTGGTTTACTAAATACACGAATGGTTGTTCAAACAAACAGTATAAAAGGCTACGCGATTAGGTAGCAAGTTCCCATTAATGGAAGGTTCATTCCCAGGGGACTGTGTGGTATACTGTGGAGCAATTCTTCAAGAGCCTGATAAGAGAAAATCATAGCATCAGACAAATTAGGGCAGAGACTGCTACTAAAATCTGGTTGCCAGCTCAGAGTGGAGCTGTGAGTTAGACAATGAGCTATGGATTCTTGCTTAGAGGCTAGATGAGTCCCAGCGCTTGGGGTGGGGTTTAGGCTGCAGATCCGCACTAAGAGGTTCCAGCTGTCAAACCGGCAGGCCATTTACATGACTAAGTCTGAGACAACTGTGATACAAAAGATTTTAGCATTTTGATGAGTTAAGATTACGTGAACATTTGGAAAAATAAAATTGCAGGTCTTTTCATAAACTGTTAGTAATTGCTAAAAGAAATCACTTCCAGAAATAGTATGTTCAGTTCAGTGGTTCTCAAACATGACAGCATAACTCCCTGCTGAGAGCACTAATTCTGATTTAGTGGTGACATGAAATTACTTCTACGTTAACTTTTTCTTTTAAAAGAAATTAATTATCCCCTTCTTCTGTCCCCTGTCCCACTAGTAAAATATAATTATACAGTTTTTAACGTTTTGGAAGTTCTTTGATATATAGAAATATTTCTTCACTTATATTTATGAAAGTCAGTGAAATGATCAGTTAAAAATGAAAATTTAATTAACTTATATTTACATTATGACAAATAATCAGTCTGTTTCCATTTTAATTATTTGATTGGATCATCTAGTAGGTGTTTGTTTGTTTATTTGTTTATTTTTTCCAAGGAGGCTAGGGGTCTGTTTTTAAAGTGAGAGAAAAAAATTTTGTCCACTCTAAGTATCAATTATCCTCCTCTTCTTATTAATAAGCCCAGATTTTAGCTGACGATCTTGTTGCCCAGATCAAAATCTAGACTTCCCCTTCTAATGGTTGTGGCCTTATGAATAAATTGTTACCAATGAGAACTAAGTGTTATGTGAAACTTTCAGGGAATGTCTTCCAAACGAATGATATTTGTATTCTTAGTCCTTGTCCCTCTTCTTGAGATGTGGACATGATAACTAGAGCACAAGCAGCCATAATGTGATGTGAGGCAGCACACTAAGTTATGACAGAACATCGGGAAGCTACAAAATAGCTCTGGGCTGCCTAAATCTATTACTGAATAAGAATAAATGTTCATTTCATTTGTCATCTTTTGTTGTTGTTATTGCTATTGTTATTATACTAGTATGTAGCTGAACTTAATGCTGATCTACTAGAAGATGTAACTGTCAAGGGCACACACACACATTCACTCACATACCCACTCTCACATTTGTGCAACATTGTTGTAATTGATTTGTGCTGGAGATGCCCAGCAACCTTTACAGTTCTGACAGTGATTAAAGTTTACCAAATACCTTTGGTGATTTCAACTGTCACAAATGACACTAATGATTGATGTGTTTCTAGATCTTGTCTTCTGAGGAAGAGGAAAGCTGCCTCTAAATTTTTCTCCAAACATACTATTTTATAAGTTGTTAAAATACATGTTTGGAAAATAAATTGTACATGAAGAAGAACATTTAGAAAAACATACTGATAAGATTTTTTTTTACTTAAATAAGTGCATTCTTGGTGCTTTAAAGTCTACTATAATATTAAAAGATTTGTGGTCAATATGATTCTTTTTAAAAGCACTGCAGTTTAGGCTTTTGTGTAAATGATGTGGAATAGGGTAGGGTGGATTGAGTCCCAGTTTCTTGCTTCTGCCTTGTAAGCTGGTACCTTTTTATCCTATGGGTTTGCTCTTTAATACAGACTTGACTGAATCTGGAGTTGAAGGCTCCCTCCTCACTTTAGGGTGCTGAAGGCATTGAAATGTTGATTGGAGATCATATTTATTCCTTTATCCATGTTGTTCACAATGTGCCTGCTAAGTGTACACCAATATTAAGAATCCCTGCTGTTAGTGTAGGTGTACCAAAGAGAGTGAAAATCACGCATACATACTCTAGTGGGCAGAGTCTGTGAAACTGTATTTTTTTGTGTGTTTTTATAAACCCTAAGAATGTTTTAAGAACATCTTTAGTAGAAGCATCTAAATTACATTTCTATTTAAGTCTCTCTTAAAGAATAGTTCATCTGAGGCAAGAGGCATATCTAAAGGTTTTTGTGGCTCTAAGATCTGTGAAAGAAAATAATTAAAGAAAACCACTTTACACCAAAAGTAATTCTAGCTAATTGTTCTTAAACACACGTGTTAAAAATAACATCTGAAAGAGTTGTGCTGCAGAGGAGACTTGCAGCTCACCACTGCACGAAAGTTACTAAATTATATACGTACTACACCACCTATATATAACACAAGTCTGTTTTAGAAACAATCATCTATTTAGATGGGTCATATAATAGAGAGAAAAATGTGGGTTTTGCAATCTTGTTTTGGCTAATACTGATGTGAGACTAGGGAGCATAGTTTGAGGAAACTGACTTGTTCTCATCACAAATGGGAAGGTTTTATGTAATATATGTGTTTATTGTTATTCACTCATTCTTACTCTTTTAACAAGTATACTATCCCAACATAAATGTGCATATATCCTAAGTATAGAGCTCAATGGATTTTCATAAACTGAAAATACCTAGTCACTAGGGCTTTTTAGGACTCGCTAGTAGATTACTTCTACTATCATACTAGCATAATCCTGACCTCTAATAGCATAGAAGAGTATTGCCATTTTTTGCACTTTTTTCATTTTTAAATACTAAGGAATACAATATTTTCAATGAAGCAAAGAAAGTATAAGAATTTCAACAGTTCAGCTCAATAAATGTTTACACATGTATATACTCGTGTAACCATCATTCAGATCAAGATATAGATTTCTATCCTGCTAGAAGGTTTCCTCCTGCCCTTTTCCAGTCAATATTCATCCTCTCCCCAGAGATAACCACCAC
The DNA here is from genome assembly GCF_000412655.1 of Myotis brandtii. Classification (NCBI taxonomy): domain Eukaryota; kingdom Metazoa; phylum Chordata; class Mammalia; order Chiroptera; family Vespertilionidae; genus Myotis; species Myotis brandtii. The sequence continues at coordinate 1,692,146 of NW_005358650.1, forward strand.
TTTTCCTGCTAATTATTTATTCAGCGAGGTTTCATTGTGTTAACTGCTGCTAGAAGTGAACAACATACTTCCTGCCTCCAAGGAATTTATTGTGGAGAATCTAGATCTATACGCAGGAAATTTCAATACTGTGTGCTAAAGGCAACAGTCGAGATAAGAAGAAAGTGCTCTGGGAGCTCCCTAGCAAGGGCAGCTAAATTCAGCTTAAACATTAGGTCAGGCTCCCAGTGAAAGGGATGATGAACCAAAGAGCTAATAGATGGGGAGGAATTAGCCAGGTAGAGGTGCTACTTCCACTGAACTCTAGAGGCCTGAAATCAAATGACCTAGAAATCAGGAGGACTGGGTCTTACAATGTTAGGTGGAGAGTGACAAAGAAAGATGGAAGATAGTCAGTGATCAGGCCATGTCAGAAATTTGGGCTTTGTCCTGAGTTTGTGTCAGAAATGGTCAGATTTGAACCAGAAAGCTCTCTGTCTACGTTTTAGAGATTGAACGGAGAAGAGCAAGATGGAACCTAGGAGATTCCATCTTGAGTTGAAGAAAGGAGATTGTCTCAGTATTCTAAGTGACACCAAAACCAGGAACAGAAGTAATAATAATTACAGCTAATATAGCCCACATTAGCCAAGCCAAGCACAGCTGAGTGCTTTTATAACCCACCTCCAGTTGGTCCTCAACACAGCAACATGGGGTAGATGTTACCGGCTCCATTTTACTGATGATAAAACTGAGGCATACCACTGAGCAACATGCCTAAAATCACACCATGAGTGATGGGAGTCAAAATTCAAACTCAGAAGATTTAAGCTTTGGACTTGCCTTCTTAACTCCTCTAAGTAGAACTCTTTTGTTAACACATTTAATTCATCCTAGTGTCTTCAGTTTACATGCATTGTGAGTTTAGAGGACTTTTTCTTTATGGGTAGAAACCTGTTGGTTTTCCTTTTCTTTAATCTGTACTTCAATCTCCGCTGCCACACATATAAAATTTTCCCTACTGTGACTGAAGATGTTATAACAATAAAACTCTATAGCAGCCCTCTGATTGTTCAGTTAATAATTTGCTGAGTGAACTATGCATATCATTAAAGGCTTCTCATTTTCTTTCCAACAAACAAACAAACAACACAAAACCCCTTTGTTTTATTCTATGTTGTTCTGATTGCCATCTGAATTCTGTGCCCACTCCTTAACACAGCACTCAAGACCCTGTGAAATCCTGAGGCTCTCTATTACACTCACTTTTCTCACTCCAATCCCCCACATATCATACGTCAAACTCCACCTGACATTCCTGCTCTTCCTTGGGGCTGCCCGTTCTCTCATACTTGCTTTTGTTCCTGTCTTGAATGCTCTCTGCCTCTCTGTTGAAATCTAAAGCACTTTTCAGGGCTCTTCCCCTCCTAACACCTGTCCCCCAGACTCTTTAGTCTTCCTCCTCTGCTAAACTGTCATATTTTCATAGTATTGTACTTTGTTTATACCATTATATCATTCAGTGAGAATTCTATATAGTGCACTTTCAAGGAAATTAGGAAGGACTGCCTGCCCACTACAGTGATCTCACCATCTGGCTCCGATTGCCTGAAGTTTTACAATTAAAACCAGAAGCAGATTTGCCATGTACTAACCAAGTTTCAGCTTACGCCCCTTACTTGAACATGCCCCTGTGAGTGTGGGGGGTGGTAGACTGTTCTAGGTGGAGAACAGAGGCAGGTTGCTATCAGGAAATATAGGGGTTTTGTAAAGTTTCTAAAATTTGTAATTTTTTCTGAAGTGATCTAAAAAAATAAACATATGTGGATCTCCAATATTCTGTTGCTCTCTTTTCTTGTTCTAAAGCAATGATCACATTCATACCTGATTTTGTAAATTTGTATTCTTTTTTTTAAAGAGCCCAACAAATTATACAAACTTCAGGGCTCACAAAATCTGGATCCATCCCACTATTTCACTGACTTAAGCATTCGGAGTAGCCTTGCCTGTTTTCATCTTCCAGCACATTTAATCTAATATGGGTGTGTTTAGCCGACTCTCAGGTAAACATCAGGACTGAGAAATCAGTCCCATTCCCAGGAAAAACTTGCAAGTAGTAGCTCAGTCCATCTGCAGAGGTCATCAGTATTACGGTTCCTTTTCTGATCTTATAATCAGGTTCCAGGAATTTGGTACCTTTCCCCTGTTTCTTGTCATCTCCTGATCTATTCTAATAACTAAGTCTCTTTATGTCCGAGTCCCTGCCTCAAATAGATGTTAGAGAATATGGTCTCAGAGCTGTAGAAAAGGACCTTCTGCTTTGGGAGACCTCCAACCCAAACCTTTAGGGAGATTAGATGCTGCATTGATTAAACACATGGCAACAGCTAAACAACTAAAACAGAGGCAAAAAATAAAGGCAATATTGCAACAATGGGGAGTAGCATGAGTGGAACCAGCAAAGTGGAAATGAAGGACAAAGGGATCTGACTTACTAAGAGTTGGGTAAAAAATGGGTGGGAGGGTAAGAAATTGTCAGGGTACGGGATGTTGGAGGGTCTTGATAGTTAAGAACAATTTATCATGCCTTGCCTTGACAGTTTCAAAATAATTTTTTATTTTTCTTCCTTAGATATTGCTTTGAGATATTCTGAAACATATTAAAAAGGTTAGCATCTATTTGTGGGTAATGGAAGTATATAGACTTCAAAGCAGGGGTCCTCAAACTTTTTAAACAGGGGGCTAGTTCACTGTCCCTCAGACCGTTGGAGGGCCGGACTACAGTTTAAAAAAAAAAACTATGAACAAATTCCTATGCACACTGCACATATCTTATTTTGAAGTAAAAAAACAAAATGGGAACAAATACAATATTTGTATTTGCATGTGGCCCGCGGGCCATAGTTTGAGGACCCCTGCTTCAAAGTATATTGGTAATTCATGAACAAATTACCAGTACATTTCTTTTGGTTAAGGTTATAGATGATTTTATTACATCCTTTTTTTTTCTCCCCTGACAAATTTTTCTGCATTAAGCATTTACTTATATTTTAATTAGGGGAAAACAAAACTATTACTGAAAATGTTTGGAGAAAAGGATAAACAAATAAACATTCAAAAATGTACTCAAAGAACATATGCCAATTTATTTACAACGAATTATCTTTAAATGGTTGAAATACACATGTTTTAAAAACATTTTATTATCTTTATTATTTTATTTTGTGTCTATTGATTTATCAAAGTTTTCACATTCTGGTATATATTATATTTTTAATAAGGAAAAATGAGTAACATTGAAGATATAAAAATGGGAAGAAATGTTCTGTAATATTAAGAATGATTATCTTTAGTAGGTAATTTCCTTCTTTCGATATTTTCTTTTGAACAGTTTCTATAATGGAACTGTTAGCAGTTAACTTTTATCTAAAATAAGTCAACATATTAAGATCTAAATATTGCATAAAATGGTTTCTATGTATAATTATTCTTAAAAAAAAACCCCAGTGTTTAGAAAGCCATATTACATTGTTCCTTACCATATGTTCTAAGTAAGTAACTAGCATACTTCTTTTTATACATACCTTTTTGACAATATCTATTTTGAATATATAACATTTTTTGAAATGGATGAATTCATTGATAGATGCAGAAAACATCAAGTAAAATAAAAATTTAAATATTTCTTTCTTTCTGCAGTAGTATTTCAAACTTTTTTCATTATAATGCTGGCAATGTGATAATAAATGAAAATATTTTCAAGATTGATTTTATTGATACCTCCTCTAACACAAGTGATTAAATAGTAAGCACTAAATGATAGTTTTAGTCCCTTCAAAATAGTTATTTATCTTGGTTGGCTGCTCTAGTAGTTTTTTTTAAAAACCCTAAGACTTGAATTAGAAAGAAGATGTGACTTAGTCTTGCTTTAAATTCTTATTAGTATAGTACACAAAGAAAGGACAGCTAGTCAAAGAATCAGAATGTATACATCTTAATCCTAAAAGTGCTATCACTTCAAAGTGAATTACAGACAATGTGGGAAAAGGCTTGCACTGTTATTTAAGTTCATCCATTCATTTCAACAGGATTAAAATAAATGATGCACTTACCTTACATGGCATTGAAATTCGCTGTGATGAAAGGAAAGGGTGAACTTCAAAGATGCAATGTACAAGATTTAAGATTTGATGGAGGGATTTACTTCTCAAATTGTCATTGCCATTGATTGGATTTACTAATCAATGAGCAAGAGTTGACTGAAATGAGAAGCTGTGCCTAAAACTGGTAAATCTATATTTCATATTTTACTTTTGCTTTTGAAAGACAGGGCAATTTTGATCAGCAGCTGAGATAACTTTATATATGAACTCCCTAAACTTATATTCTGGATCCTTACCTAAAGTAACTTCTAAAGCATATCTAAATTTTCTTTGAAATTTCATCATTAATTTAAATATATTTTTCTAAAATAATATATTAGAATAATATATTATATTAATCATGCCTTGATTCTCTTTGTAGTTTTACATTTTTAGCCTTTGATATCACATATGACTTTTATTTGTTTATTTTTATTGTTTGAGTTATTTTGTGGTGTGCATGAATCCATTTATTTATATTTAAATTTGTCTTTATTGTGGAAAGTATTGCAGATGTACCCTCCCTTCTACCCACACCCTTCCCAACCCTACTTACTGCACCATTGTCTGTGTCCATGGGTTATACTTATATGCATATAAGTTATTTGGTTAATCTCTTCCTGCCTCCCCTTACCTAACCCGACTTTCCTTGCCTCTGAGATTCATCAGTCTGATCCATGCTTCCTTCCATATCTCTGGATCTATTTTGTTTGAGCTATTTTTTAATCATTTGTATGATTATGTAGGTCATCAATCTTAATCACTGAAATTTTACATTATACAAAAATGTCTGATCAGCTGAAATTAATTAAATCTACCATATGGGCAGAGCAGGTTTAGTGGCAGTGGTTTTACACTTTTCCATTAATTATTTTAGGCTAACTCATTTCCTTTTTAGAAAATACATACACGAATGCTGATCACGATTACTTTGAGGTTGCATGGACCACAACTTATGATAGTCAGGAAAAACCATTTTTTAAAAACATTTATTTTACAGAGTTTCTGTTTGGGGTAATGAAAAAGTTTTGGAAATAGCGGTGATAGTTGCACAACATTGTAAACGTAGTTAATGCCACTGATTTTGGACATTTAAAATTATTAAAATGGCATATTTTATGTGATATGTACATATTTTATTGCAATACAAAATTTATAAACATAAGAAAATAATTATATTGTATGTGTGTTTCAGAATCAGAAGTAACATTTTTGTAATATTAGGTTTGAGACACAGGACTGTATCACTATATCACAACAGGCTAGTACAGATGAGTTAGGTTTTTCATTGGAAATTTTAGAAAAGAAATAGCTTATAAGGTGCTCTCACCAGGAATGTTGTACCAATTTAACATGGTTAAATATGAACTTGACTTTCAGAGTCTGCTGAGTGAAATCGGTGGCATTTTCAATGGGTAATGTTTTGAAATTTTCCACCTGATTTAGTCGGTAAGAGGTTTTAGGAGTGCCCTTCTCCAATAAGGAGGTTGAGGCTGTTAGCAACTTGATCCTTTTATTGCTGTTCACCACCCCCTACCCCCAAATCTCCACAGCAGCCAAATGCCTCCTGGAGCCACATGGGGAACCCAGGCGTGTGACCCTCACATCCTCTTAAAATTCTGTCTTTCTGTTTGGACTAGTCAGCCCAGTTCTCAAAACCATCCCTGAGAAATGAGAAGGGAAAAGCTCAGGGTGAGAGAAGTGGGAGATTTCAAAATGTTGCCAAAAACATCAAGGCCGGAAAATCCTTGGCAAACAGAAGAACTAGCTACTTTAACACCTTTCTCATTCCTGGGATCCCTGTTAACTGCGCTGCTACTGTCCCCAAAGGTTCTGTTTGTGCAGGTGGAAAAGCAGTTGGAGCAGCAGCACCTTCTCTCCAATGCAAACACTCTTTTCCAGGCCCTCGGTGGAGCAGCCTGCTCCAGTGAGAGCAGCGTTCAGCTCTCAAATCCCGGAAGGCCCATTAGACCTTAACCAAATGACAGCCTGTAAAGTTCCTTGGAGTGAAGAATTAGGTTGAGCTGTTAACCTTCCCCATGCAAAGGACAACAAAGAAATTCTAGTAAGAGGTAAAAGGACAGACACTCAATTTACTGTTTTACTATTAAATTCTCATCCTTCGCTCATGGAAAAAAAATGTGTTCGCTTTTCGCAGACATTTTCCTTTGGCAATTGGCATAGAGAGCTACCTGCAGCCGCAGCCTCTTTTCTTGTCTGCCATTTATTATCCCATTCTGCTTGCTGCCTACTCCACTGCAGTACCTTATATAAAGTGATACCGTTTAAGCTGAAGTACTAAAATCTACCCGTCCTAAATGGGATATGGAAATGTGGGGATATTAGTCCTTAAACAGTAGGCTAGAATTGCTTTCATCCAGCTATCCCTGAGGCAAGCTAGGTTTTAAAGCCAAAATCATAGGTTGCCTTTTGCTTTGTAAATCAGCAGTTGGATGTGTAATTGGGATTTTTTTTTAAATGTCAAAATGACTCTTGGGTGTTGATCTGGCAAGTGGAAATAACATAGAATGGCAGTTGAAATCTCATAATCTGACTTTAACAATTGATTTTGCTCCAAATTTCCATATTGGTATTATTCAGCTTTTGGCTGAAGATCTGGAAATGGAACTTTCCCCAGTGAAACTCACACTAAACCTAATGTGGGACTTACCGTGGTCATAGTTTGGGTAGGCAAATTTTATACATCTAATTTGCAGACCAGCTTATAGAAACAGGAGACGAAAGACCATTTCATTTATTCCCCTGGTGGGGTGGAACATTTTCTTCCAATATGTTTTCCAATTTACTTTTGAAATTTATGGAGCTTAAGAAAAAATACCATTCCATTATCTAATAGTTCTTGCTAATAGGCAGTTTCCTTAAATACCCAGCCTAAATTTTCCATTGCTCAACTGACTTCAAATCTTCACCATTTTCCAATCTTATGGATTTTATAACTTAATGTTTGCTAAGTCCTTAGTTAATAGCCATTCTCAAGATTGTGATGTGAAAAAATGCATATTAAATGATTTTGCCCCCTTAGAAATTAATTCTGTAAACCACTGATTGAATGTGTGAAACATTTATGCCATATCTCTAAAAGAGAAAACTTTGTTTGCAAATTATTGCTCTGTATAGCAAGAGATGAACCCATTTCTTCTGCCCAGCTGAAAGAATTGTTTTTCTTCCCTAGATGCTGTCAAAGTATTTTTAATTAAGAATAATATATGAATTGATCATGCTTGTGGTTATTTTCTGAGGTTGAGCCAAGAATGGCATATATGGAGGGGCACAATACATTTAACAGAATTGGAGAGCAGCAATTTCTTTAAATCATTAGTAACCTGTAGGGTGTGTAATCATTGACCTACCAGCAAAGGTTGCATCTTTCATTACCAGTTCCCTGATGTATTTGGACCTTTTAGTCCACTCACATTTCAACTTTTTTATTAGGAATAAAAGAGCTGCTCATCCTAGACTTGTCAATTTAGCTGCTATGTGGATAAAAATTGCTGCAAATATTTTCTGCATATTTCTTCTTACAATTAATTCTATCTATTTGGTAATAATAGCTAACATTGAATATTGTCTGTATGTATCAGGTATTACTTGATGTGTTTTATCTGAGTTAATTTATCTAGTCTTGACAGAAATTTTATTTGTTAGGTATGCTTATTATCCCCATTTCAAAGGTGAAGAAAGTGAGGTAATGATTAATGCATTTGCATAAGGTTTCACCACTACACTGAGGCAAAACAAGAATTAGTTTCCACGTAGTCAGCCCCCAGAGTCTGTGCTTTTAACCACAACCTTACAAAGGTCAAAATGTGAATGTTTCTACTGTTAGAATACTTCACGATAGCACTCATGGTGTATTATTGCCAAAAGTATTAAACCTCAATTTGATTAAGCCTCTGATCCAATTTCCAGTTTACAGGAAATACAGATACCTTTCAGTATAATCCAGACTATGGGAAACTGGATAGTACAAGAAACCTAGTTTCTTCAGCAAATAAATTGCAAGGAAGAGAGAGTGTGTGTGCATGTGAGAGGAGTGAAAACCTATACATTTAAAAAGACTTAAGAATCTGTATACAATGTTCATTGTAGCATTGTTTACAATGCTCAAGTGGTAGAACCCACCTACATGTCTATCATTGGGTGAATGGATAAAGAAAATGTGGCCTGTACATACAGTTAAATATTATTAAGCCTTAAAAAAGATGGCAGGAAGTTCGGCCATTTCCAACAACTTAGATGAACCTGGAGGACATTATGCTAAGTGAAACAAGTTGGATAGCAAAGAACAGATGCTGTATGATAATAGTTATGTGAGGAATCTAAGGAAGTTAAACTTACATAAGCAGAGAGTAGATTGATGGTTGCCAGGGGCTGCTGAGGAGATGGAGACAAGGAGGTATGCTGTGAGTCAAAGGGTACAATGTTTCAGTCATACTAGAGATCTACTCTCTACAATCCGGGACCCCTCGGGAGATGTCAGAGAGCTGGTTTCGGCCTGATCCCACAGGCCAGGCCGAGGGACCCCACTGGTGCACGAATTCATGCACCCGGCCTCTAGTACATCAATAAAGTGGCTTAAATAAGAGGAAGGAGGTTTAATCAACTTAACTTGCTAGTAGAAGTTCCTCTAGTACATCAATAAAGTGGTTTAAATAAGAGGAAGGAGGTTTATTTTTATATTTTTTATTTTTTTTATTTTTTTAATATATTTTATTGATTTTTTACAGAGAGGAAGGGAGAGGGACAGAGAGTTAGAGACATCGATTATAAACTTACATAAGCAGAGAGTAGATTGATGGTTGCCAGGGGCTGCTGAGGAGATGGAGACAAGGAGGTATGCTGTGAGTCAAAGGGTACAATGTTTCAGTCATACTAGAGATCTACTCTCTACAATCCGGGACCCCTCGGGAGATGTCAGAGAGCTGGTTTCGGCCTGATCCCACAGGCCAGGCCGAGGGACCCCACTGGTGCACGAATTCATGCACCCGGCCTCTAGTACATCAATAAAGTGGCTTAAATAAGAGGAAGGAGGTTTAATCAACTTAACTTGCTAGTAGAAGTTGGCTTTAATATACTTGGAAAAGAGTTAAACACATTAACCTCTAACAATGTATAGATTTTAATTAAACCCTTACAAAAGAAGCAAATTTTTAAATTAAGACATTTATGAGACAAGAAATCTGATCACTGACTGGAGATTCAATATTAAGAAATCATTGTAAAATATTTTTAAAGGTAATTACAATGTTGTGGCTATATTTAAAAAGGGAATCCTCATTAAATATACACTAGAGGACCAGTGCACAAATTTGTGCACGGGTGGGATCCCCACGAGGGGGTGGTGGGATGCAATCAGCCCTCTGGGTGGGCAGTGGGATGCCCTGGCCAGCCCGGGATCAGGATCCATCCCACTGACATTTGCACCGGTTGTTGGGAGCCACCTGGCAGTTGCTTTTATATCCTTTCTTCTTTGCGGAGCGTCTAGGGAGGAGAAGGGGCCGCAGTGCCTGAGGATGATATCCAGGAGGCTGGCGGCACTATCAGGATCGTGCTGGCGGCGCTAGTCTGTCAGTGCCTGGCCCGTTCTCCAGAGATTGGACCTGCAGGACTACTTAGGGAGTGAGTGACTGCTTCATCAGGCTATTGAAGCCTGCTGGCCGGGGGGAGGGACCGACAGGTAGTCAGTGAGCCTCATAGTCACTGGTCAAGCGGTCATTCTGGTTGTTCCCCCATTAGGGTCAATTTGCATATTACCCTTTTATTATATAGGATATATAGGGTGTCCCCAAAAATGAATACACACTTTAACAGCTGATAACTCACTTAATTTTGAAAATGAACTGTATGTTAATAAACACTGACTTATTTTAAATAAACATTCAAAGTGTGCATACACTTTTTGAGACACTCTGTATATAATACTTCATATCCTATATAAGAAAAGCGTAATATGCTAAGTGTTCGACTGAGCGGTCGACTGTTCGGTCAACTGCTTGATCAGTTGCTATGATGTGCACTAACCACCAGGGGGAAGATGCTCCGACCAGTAGTTTAGCTTGCTGCTGGGGTCCGGCTGATGCGGACTGGGCGAGAGGGCCGGACATGCCCTGGAGCCCTTTTGTGGTCCCTCCCCAGCTGGCTGGCCTACCTCCCACAGTCTCTTCCTGCCTGGCCAACCCCCATCGGCCCCAATCGGGACTGGGCCAGATGGCCCCAATCAGCCCTGATTGCCAGCCGGGCCGAGGGACCCCACCCGTGCATGAATTTGTGAACTGGGCCTCTAGTATATGTATATATGTGAAATACTTAAGAATAAAATTATATGATGTTCAGGATTTCCTTCAAAATAATATTGAATGGGATAAGATGGGCTATAGATTGAAAAACAATTGACATTATGTGATAGGGATATGCAGATTTATACATTTTTGGTATCATTTTATATATTTGAAGATTTTAAAAACTAAAAGTAAAAAAAACCCCCAAACCAGAAAAGTAATATTTAATTGCAATCCTTTAATCATTGGAAAAAGTTTTGATTTATAAGAACCTATGAAATTAGTACTACAGAAGTTAGCCAAAAGGTTTCAAACACTTATGGTTTTATGTTATGAGCTGCACATTCTCATATTTTAATTAGCTTATGTTTCTTTTTACAAAGAACTCTGTTGAGCATCGTTGTGACTCTAAGGGTAATACTATAGTGGGAAATTTTATTTTCAAAAGGAGCTGACAGCAAATAAAAAGATTGCAGAAATCCTTCTGAGCAGAGCACAATCAGGTTTACTGTAAGTGATACTCATTTACCAAAAGTGATTAAATTATAGCCGGAATATGCCCTGAAGTACCCACTTTAGTAGGCAGACTAGAATATATTTAGGAAAAACAGAACATTGCACTACCTCTACGCTTTACCTTTTACAAACTACTCAATGTTTTCATAATAGTGGGATCCACTATCTGTGTATTCATTGCATATTTCATTGGTGCTCAGGACATAAAACTCATTGCAAAGAATAACCATGTTTTCCTTAAGAAAAATCGATCAGATTTAGTTAAAGAAAAGGTACTATGTGTACTGTGAATTTTCTTCTATGGATATTGGAAGATAAACACAAAGGGGAATACATCAGCCACACCAGGAGTGCTGACTTTTTTGGTAATGCATGGCCGACTTCCTCCAAGCAAATATAACTATATGTTTGGGGAAAACCATGCCCTAGTGGTTATTAAATGTATTTTTCCTTCAGAAATGGAAGATATAACTTCTGTTAAAATTAACTATTTAAAGTAAGAATTAAAAAAATAGTTTTGCCTTTAAATACCTAGAAGGGATTCATTAGGAATTTATGGGACCAAGGCAATAAATAGATATGGTATAATATCTGTGGTGTACTATGCTTGTGAAAACTACTTCACCTGCTAGATTAAGGCTACATTTATTGCATTTAATTACAGTTAAGCAGAGTACTTGGAAGCCTCATTTTACTTCAGTTTCATTTCTTCACCACGAGTTATCAACACTTGTAACAGAGTGGATAATTTGAACGGTATACAACTCCTAATCCCCCTGTTGATCTCTGTTGTCTGTAATAGAAATTAATGTTTTCAGGGGAGAAGAATCAGACTGTGAGTAAAGCATGTGCCTGGCAAAGTGATAGTTGTCTCGTATGGCGCAGTCTTGCTGCTGCAAATAATAGTAGGGTGAGTTACAAGATTATGCCACCGTGTCAGTCCATGCCAGTTATTTCAATAGTTTGCGCATTAACACATGATATGCTGGTTTTTGAGATAAAATGACAAAATTTTAGTGAAATCTTTTTTTTTTTCAGGAAAATACTGAAGTTAATACTTACAATGAAAGATTCCACATATTTTTAGCTGTTCATGAGTAGGTAGAAACAGAAGTCTTTTTTTACCAAAAGATACTGGAATTTCTAAGAAATTCAGTGTTTACTGATTGTATTTGATGTGGGAAGGATTTTTTCATTATGCTTTCTAAAGCAAATAATTTTATTTACAATGTTCTGTGGTACTATTTTATGTGGTCTATTTACCTTAAAGAGATAAGGTAGATTATTATGAACTTTTGTTATTTGCTTTGGATACAAAGGTGTTTTGTGACTTTTTTTCTCAAGAAAGGATGATTTAAACTTATAAATAATTACTAATTGATTTATATGATCACAATTATGATTTTTAAGAAAATCATCTTCCATTATCCTAATATATAGAGAGAGCTAGGTGCCGTCACAACCGAACGGGTGACCTGTCACCATGAAGTGCATGGAGCACCTCTTGGTCCCCCCACATGCACGGCCCCAAGCCGCTCACCATGAGGGGGGCTGGTGGCAGGGTGGGACTGGGGACTGTTGAGTGGCAGTGGCCATGAGCTTAGCGGAGCAGTCACCCTGGCATGGCAGCGAGTTTCACGAAGCAGTCGCGGGGCGGGGGAGTTTTGCGGAGCAGTCATGGGGTGGGAGGAAGGGGGAGTTTCGCAGAGCATCCAGCAGCGAGCTTCGTGGGGTGGCAGCAAGCTTCGTGGAGGAGTCGGGGGGCTGGGGGGAGCCTCGGGGAGCAGTCGCAGGATTTGCAGCGTCCTGGAGGGGGGAGCTTCACTTAGTGTCGCAGGGCGGCAGAGGCCATGCGACAGAGGCCAGGCTAGGCCTAGGGGCCCTTACGGCGCACGATTTCCTGTGCGCTGGGCCTCTAGTTTTTATATAATATCTGTGAATGAACAGTTAGTGGTTACATTATGTAATCAAAATATTTATGATGATTTCATTTATCTCTCAGTGTCATCTGTAAAGTTGTGAAAATGAAACAATTGGGTGAATTGTTTCCTATCTTTTTTTTTCCCCTACCTTAACCCTTTGAGTGCCAACCAATGTCCTAGGAACTATGCTAAAATTGCCAAGGCATTTCTGCTGATTTTACAGCAGTTTAGGAAGAAAAAAATGAATCGCAAGTAAATGAAGTTACATATTCAAAAACTTAAGGAAACCATTACTACATTGACATATTTAGCAATATCATCATCACTAATAAAAGCAGACTTAGAACTGGATGCCATTTCGAAGCTTTGATAGCGCTCCCCGCACTTTTGGCGAAAGGAGGAGCACGATCGCGCTCCCTGGCACTCTAGGGGTTAAAATAGTTTTAAAATGAGAATATATTATGAACTGATTGAGTGATGAGCGATGGTGTATTGTTTTTATCATTTTACACAATGTCCTGATTTTATGTCCCTTTGTCATAAAGTCTCAAAGCTGGAGAAAACCATGATTTTTCACTTTTAGTTTTTCTCAATTCATAAGTTCCCTTGAAAAGCTGATTCCACTTGAAATGTTTGTGCACATACCAAACAAATATTTTGATTCGCAATCAACCATTTGTTCATCCTAGAGTAACCATATTTCCTTCCAGGTTCACAACTTTGCTAGCTGTGTAACTAATACTAGCACACATTTCACTCTAAAGCAGCCTGGGTTAGGAAATAAATCATGTGATCAACCTCGTCCACACCTGTTGCATAACTAGTTCGAAAATTCTAGTTGACTTTAGAATCCTGCCCTGTATGAAATGGCTCCTATGCAGTTGCAATCTGAGTTGTTATTTGTAATGGAGTTCAGGACACACTTCTCCAAAATATGGTACCTTGGTATATTGAATATTTTAAGCTTAAGGAATTTGAGAAAACAGCAGAAGCAGAATGGTCACCTTAACCTTTCCCCCTCCCACCTCCCCTTGAAATAAGTTAGAAATTCTTCAGGTCAGAGGTGCTCTTCCTGCCTATTCCTCGGGGAATGGAGCATCGTTATCTCTGAAGACAAAAGGATGCTAAGAAGAATCCTAGCAGCCCTAACTGGTTTGGCTCAATGAATAGAGCATCAGCCTGCGGACTCAAGGGTCCCAGGTTCGATTCTGGTCAAGGGCATGTACCTTGGTTGTGGGCACATCCCCGGTGGGAGGTGTGCAGGAGGCAGCTGATCCATGTTTCTCTCTCATAGATGTTTCTGACTCTCTATCCCTCTCCCTTCCTCTCTTGTAAAAGAAATCAATAAAATATATTAAAAAAAAAGAAGAATCCTAGCAAAGGCCTTGCTAAGTTATCCCAATTCACTACCATGACTGTGTGGCCCCTAATCTCACACATTTCTGCATGACTTCCCACTCTCCACAAACCTGGCACAAACAGACTCAGCTCTGTTTCTTTGGGTCTTCATTTCCTTATGAAGGCTCCCATGTCACATAGAACTTATATTAATTACCTCTGTATGCTTTTCTTCTGTAAATTCATCCTTGTCAGTTTAATTTTCAGACCCAGCCAGGGGCTCTAAGGAAGTTGAGGAACATGTTTTCCTCTCCTACTTTTGTGGTGCCTTTTCTATGAATATTAAGAATAAAATAAAAAATGCTAAAAATTAAAAGGGCTTTAAATAAGCTATGTTTTTTTTCTATCAGATTAGAAAATATGAATCATAAACTATTATGTAAAATATTTGTATTTTCTTAATTATGGAAAAAAGTAGCATAAATAAGCTGTAAAAATACATTTAGGTAATAATACATTTGATACATAAGTATATGGACAGGGGTTTCTCAAAAATCAAAGTACATTCACCTGACAAATATTTCAGCAAGTATTTGTTCTGAAGCAATCTGTTCAGTAATGTCATTGATTCAAAATGTTAAAAGTATAGAGAATTCAAAGTATTACAATGTCTTTATTATGTAGATTATATTGGAAAGTTAACATTATGCATATATATTATTTTAAATGGGCCAAGAATAGCACCTTAATTGATCAATGGGGAAATCAGCTTATGACATTTAGATTCACCCATGACCTTATGTAAAAAAGAGATTGTTTTCTGTGCACTTTTTTAAGGACATCGGATTGGCATCAATTATCTCTAGGGAAATGGAAAATACTGAACTGACACTTTAAAGGGTAAAGAGCCTTTTAGACACCTCTAAAGTGTGTTTCAGTAAACCACGCAGATTGATGCAATAGTATCCTGAATGTAACTTTCAGAATGAAATATGGATAATAATTAGGTAAAATGTTATTTTGAGATTTTTATTCCCAAATGCTTCATTGCTTTCATATTCTAAATTCCAGTGCCCTTGTAGGTCCAATTAAGATGCTTAATTGAAGAATTCCAAGTAAGTACACTGCCCTGACACCCAGAGGGGATTGTGCCTGGTAATGATAGCTCTGAATTGGACGAAAAGAATACTCACAAATGTTAGCAGAGGAACATATATTTCATAATGTGACCTCTATTCTCCAGTGGTTCTCAACCTTCCTAATGCCGCGACCCTTTAATACAGTTCCTCATGTAGTGGTGACCCCCAACCATAAAATTATTTTCGTTGCTACTTCATAACTGTAATTTTGCTACTGTTATGAATCGTAATGTAAATATCTGATATGCAGGATGTATTTTCATTGTTCGAGACCCACAGGTTGAGAACTGCTGCAAGCACAAAGAAAATCAAGTCTGAGAATTAGGGGTAATATGGTAACCTAGAGTGCCCTGTTTCCTTCCTTCCTTCCTTCCTTCCTTCCTTCCTTCCTTCCTTCCTTCCTTTCTTTTTCAGGTCTAGTTTTAAGCTATCCAACCCTTAATTCTTTTCTTTATGATCCCTTCATTCATAAGTAATAGGTAAAAGTACAACTAGCAGTAGCAAATTTTAATCTGTTAACATTATTTTCTGGTCATTATCTGTGACTTTGTTTGAAATGAATGAGGCAAGCCATTCTATGACTGCCAGGCACGCCTTCCAAAGTAGATCCATTAGAACAATCAATGCTGTAGTTTGATTAAGGGCACTAGAGAGAGAATGGCATACATGCATTTGACTTTAATATGCACATTAGCATCCAATTATACATGGCCTTATGTTGAACCAGTGCCTTGTCATCATGCACTTCAACTGTTATGTAGAGACATTTTTGTTGTTGTTTTAAATTTTTGTTAGATGCATGTGGAGGCAGCTGTTTTCTGCACTGTGGATGAATACCACACAAAACATAGCAGAAAGTGAATTACTTGTGTGGTATTTACATTTCTCTATACATTGTATGGCAATGATTGTGTTGTGTTTTTAACATTTCTCTGTCATAAATTATATTTACAAGTTACTTGTGAGTAATTCCAAAAATAGGAAGAAAGGGTAATCACTAATAGAGTATCATGAATCTTAAGAAAAGTTTAGATATCTATCCATGATATATAATAATGATATGGATAAGAATAAAATATAGAGTCCGATGTTATTTTAGTAATATTTTTTAGGTATAATTGACTGTGGGCTTTGTCAAAATATAGGATGAGAAACACAAGGTTTATTTTTCCTTGAAACAATTGGGAGGCTAAAATTAGATACAGAAGTTTTCTTTCTATTTCTATCTAAACATAATTTTATTTCAGTATTTCCTTTTTGTGAATAGAAAATAATTGTGAATCATTATTTTCCTGCTTCTATTATCCTGTTCTCCTTGTTTAAAACCATCTCCCTCTGTGTTTGAAGGTCATTCTTTTTTCCATTCATTGGCATGCTAACCCTGTACTCAGACCAACTTCTCTAATTTCCATACATTAATTTCTCTGGAAGTGGCACCAGTATTGTTAACACTCCTCTCACTGACCCAGCAAGTATTGGTAGTCCTTAGTCTCTGCCACATATTCTGCATATAAAATTAGAGCCCTCGCTCATGGCACACAAGGAGACACTAAAAGTGCATTTGTATTGCTACAGGGCTGCCTAATAGTCAGATATCTCTGATTATTGCAGCTTTTCAGGTTTATTTGTCTCTGATTTAGCACATTTCACTATCATATATTTCATTTAAAGAAATACTTCTTACATTTAAATATTCTATATTTGTTAAGAAGTTCAAGTGAATTGCTCCTTATTCTATGTACCTCTAGAGAGATAAAAGCTAGAGAAACAATTATCATGCTTTTCAAGCCAGTTTACTCAGGTCTTTTTGCTTAATTATATAAAGAATTGAAACATGATCTTTTCTCCTTAGAGATGATATTTTGTATGTCTTTAAAATACATAACCAAGAGAAAAATACTAAGCATATTGCTTCACCACAGGTCAAACACTTCATGCTGCCCAACCCACTTTCTTTGACATAGGTCTCTGTCTGCCGTTTGCTCTGTTTGAGAGAACTGGCATGAGGTATAGTTTTGCTTCCAATAGGTGTTACGACAGAAATTTTCAAAACTGCTGTGTTCTTTGTTGGACACAGCTTTCAAAATTTGTTTAGGCCTTTCTGCCTTTCCTCCTGAAAACTGGATCCTCAAAATTAAAGCCTTCCCTTAGCCTCCTAACGTTTACATTATTGGTGTTTAGTTAATAACTGCTGTTGGGCGTTACCAAAGCTACTGAGAACAAGGTTGGTGAAACAGAATATAGAAAAGTATGAAAAAATAAAGTAAAGGGAGTGCTAGGAGCATGGTGTACAGCAAACAAGAACTTTTCATCCCCAAGAAATTGTTTTAGCTTGCAGTTTAGCTGAAACACGATCAGATATAAGTAGGATGCCTCTATTTTCATTGAGAGTGAAGAATGTTTATTGAACATGATCTTCCTTTTGTATGAAGTTATATCTTATCTGTTCTTATCAGAGACATCAAAATGTAATACATCTTTCCATTTTTAGCATAAGTTTCAGTCCACTGAAGTATTAATTTGCCATCTCATAGGAGTAGGAAAACCTTCCAGGTGTTATCTTATGAATAAGGCATCACTATAGACAATTTGTTTTGCCTCTTACACTATATATTCTCAAAGTTCAGAAAAAGTATAAACATCTGGGTGAAACAAATCCTGTTCATGTAGAATATTTTATATTTGGCAGGCATTAAATCTGAATTAATTTGTTCCCTGTGTAATACCACAATGCCACAAGTTTATTGTTTTAATGGTTATACCCATAAGAAGTGTGTGTGTGTGTGTGTGTGTGTGTGTGATGTATGTGTGTGTGTCTATTGAGTTTGATGAGTAAATACTGTTTATAAGATACTTCAATTGATATGATGTTGGGAATGTCTTTATGTATAATTTTTTTTCAGTATTTAATGGCTATTTATATCTAAAATTTTACATTGTAAAATATTTTTACATTTAAATATAAATTAAATGAAGAATAACAAGTAAATTTCCATGTAGAGCAAATTATCTAAAAAACTTTTTAAAAATATTTTGATGGTCACCAGATGGGAGGAGGATTGGGGGAATGGGTGAAAAAGGTGAAGGGATTAGGAAGTTAAATTGGTTGTTACAGAATAGTCATGGGAGTTTTGGCCAGGCAGCTCAGTTGGTTAAAGCGTCATCCAAATAAGCTAAGGTTGTGGGTTCTATCCCTGGTCAGGGGTACATACAAAAAACAACCAATGAATGAATAAATAAGTGAAACAACAAATTGATATGTCCCTTTTTTTCTCTCTCTCTAATTACTAATGCAAATAGAAAAGAATAGTCACAGGGCTACAAAGTACAGCATAGGGAATATAGTCAATAATATTCTAATAAATATGTGTAGTGTCAGATGGCTGCAAGATTTATCTGGATGATCACTTAGTAAGTTATGCAATGTCTGATCATTGGGGCATACAACTAAAACTAATATAATAATTTATGTCAACTGTAATTGAAAATTAAAAATGATTTTAAAATGGGAATAAAGCTTTCTTTTAGACAAGGCTTTGTTCTAATTTGCTTTAAGCATCCTTTTTAAAACTGTGAATGAGTATTAACAAATAAATTCCCAGAATTTGAATTGAAGTACTATATTAAATGCACCATTTGTGCCAGGAAAAAAAGACAAGCAAACATTATATGGTACTGTACATAATGCACAATCAATTGCATGGTTATTTACTTATTTATTTTTAGAAAGTGCTAAACTTCTTGTTCTTTGAAATTTCTTATAAAA
Source organism: Myotis brandtii (assembly GCF_000412655.1). Taxonomy (NCBI): domain Eukaryota; kingdom Metazoa; phylum Chordata; class Mammalia; order Chiroptera; family Vespertilionidae; genus Myotis; species Myotis brandtii. Next base: position 1,711,247 of record NW_005358650.1, read on the forward strand.
ATTAAATATATATATTTTTTATTGAAATGGTTTTAAGTAAAATAAACAGTTAGCTTGACCTTAACAACTTTAACTTCTGTATTAACTTGGTACATACTTGAGAATTATAGGCACAGCTGAGTAAATTACAGGATGCATAATTATAAAAATAAGAATAACAGGTGACGATTCAGTCAGGCTGCCAAAATCCTTGATTATTAATTTATTTATCTACCCTTTTCCACTTTTCAGTTTTCCTCTTGATATTGGATACTGTGCTCATTCCCTATTGCTTATTTTAATGAATACTTGACTATATGAAATATTTGTTCACTTCAAGGGAATTCCCCCTTGGTTTAAAAAAAAAAGAATGCAGAAGCCATTTTAGAGCTTAATTAGAGAGAATTGGAACCTCTATGCTTGTTCAATCAATTTTATCACAAGTAAAAGCATTTTAACTATTCCCTTTGTCTATGCAATCATTTGCAACCCAGCAGAAAAATTCCATTCCCTCCCCAGTAAGTTTAACCAAGCAGGACAGTCAGTTGGAGTGAGGTCACACTGGAAAATGTTTTTAAAGGGTTTTCTAAACCCTTTAAAAATTTAAGTTAAGTTTTAATGAGCATTGCAGAAGAGTTAGATCCCCAGGGGGCAAATCAATTTTGAGTGTTACACTGCCTGTTCCTGTTAGCCTCTGAAGTACCACCTTAACTTACTCCTCGGTGGTTATGTTCAGCCAGATATTCAGGATGAAAGAATGCAAATATACAGCCTGTGAATTTCTCCCTCACCCAGGGATCACCCAATCCTTCAGCCATTTTATTTTTTTCAAGTGGTGAGAGGGATGGAATGGGTAAAACAAACTGTTGGCTATTTCAGCACTAAGAGAAGTGTGAGGTTTAAGGTGGGCTGTGGAGTGTTTGGGAGCTTGCATTGGAATATGCTTAGTGATTTTTTTTACCCCGTGGGTCTAGCTCAGCTCCTGGAATACAGTAAGTTTAAAATTCACTCTGGGATTCACTGTGGTGTAACATGACTACTGAAGGATGAAAGAAAGCTGCCTAATGAAGCTCAGCGCCCATGCTTACCTTTACTTTTTCTCTCATATGTGTGTTGTTATAGGGATTTTTAGACTCAGGATGCCGCGGATGTAGGATTCACCCATCCACCATTGCACAATTGCTTCTTCTTTAAATATTAACTCAAAGAAACTGACACACTCATCTCCTACCATGGCATTATGCTCCAGAGTGTGCTTCTCTGGTAAGATTTACTACATTCTGCTCTCTCCCAGCAGTAAGGACATTATATATTAAAGATTAATTGAGAATATCATTTCCTTCCTCTAGGCTGCCATGAAGTAGGTCTGCAGATTCAGTACAGCTCAACATTATGGCAGCTTAGCCCTGTGAAAGAAAATTCTTGAGGCTAGATGTGTATATGCCCTTCAGTCCATCTGTGAATAAATATATGCTAACTAATGCACTGTATTGAGCCTTTGTTCTAGAAGATATTTTATTGCTACATGTACTTATTATCTTTACAAATTTTGCTCAAAAGTCATCTTCTCAATGAGGCCTGCATGACCATATATGTAATTTTGCAACATGTGCCACACCCCACTTTTGATTTTCTGGCCCTGCTCTATTTTTCCCCCATGGAATTTCTTAACACCCAACACACTCTAATGCTTTTTCTAATTAGTTCTCTCTTTCCTCTCCAAAATGCATGCTGGCCATGGGCAGGAACTTTTATCTGTTTTGTTCACTTATATATCCCAAATAACTAAAAGAGAAGCTCACATAGAGAGAGAACAAATTAGTGTTATATTCTGTGAGTATATTTAGTAAATAGTAATAAAAATACAGGTTTAGAATATATATGTAAATCAATATAAATTGAGCTCATGTGATATTGTATTCCTTTCTTTTCAGAGCTGTCTTTCACACATGGTTTAATATTTACATCAAACCTATAAGCAGCTATTCGCATTTTATTGGAGAGGAAACGGAGAGATTAAATAACTTGTTTGAGGTCATGTGGTTTACTAGTAAATATAGTTACTTTTTAAAAACTATTGGAAGTAATATTGCTTTTTACCTAATTTGACTATCAATGGAAAGCCTTGGTAATCTTGGAGAGTTATATAGTGTGTATACAGCACAACACAATCTGTCTATTTTAAGATCAAGAAAAAAAAATCAAGGGAAAATTATCATATTACTCTGAGATAGCAACAATGGATTTAAATAAACAACACTGTGCATCAAACTTTAAGACAATTAAGTAGATTTTTTTCTATTTACCTTTATTGTTGAAAGTATTACAGATGTCCCCTTTTTTTCCCATTGACCCCCCCACTCCACCCCCACTCTTCCCAGGCCTTCATCATTCTATTAAAACAATTAAGTAGATCTTACTAATGTTTAAAATTACTCTCTTTACCTCCCTTAAAATCATTATGCACCCCTCCCCCATTGCCATCAGGCCCTGGCACGTGACTTGCAGTTCTCTTCCTGACCTTTTGAATTCGGGCATTGATATGTGATATGTTCACGATGATTAAATGTCATGACTAATCAAAAGTTTTAAGAACCAGCATGTGAGTTGCCCATCTCTCACTTTTTCCTGGAACAAAAAGCAGTAATGCTAGAGGCCGAGTCCTGAAGTGAATATGATAGAGCAGGGCAGGAGCTGACCAGCAACAGGTGTAGAGAAATAAACTTTATTGTAAACCTCTTAGATTTTCAGGTTATGCTGTCAATAGCTTGTATTCTTTATTGTGCTTCCAAACTGGAGAATGAATCCAATCAAAAAATCTAAAAGAAATTACACCCTCATTCTAAACATTTAAAATAATTCACCCAGAAAATTGGCTATGGTTTTATTGTTTATATTTCTTATACTTGCAAGCAATTTCTTATGAAGCAGCTACAAAATGTTTATAAAATAGCTAAATATAAGAATAAGATGCCAGTCATCCTTAGTGTTGCTTAGCACCAGAAGTCTAAGGATTAACTAAAGGTCAAAGTCAAATAAATTCTAAGGAGCCAACAGATTTAAATTCAGTTTTGACTTTTGGCCAGTAATTGGACTCCATTTTTTACTTTGGAGTCAGAGATTATTCCCTCTACTGTGGATGAACTGAGATATCCAAAGCAAATTGAAATATAAAAGAACAAGTTTCTAAGCAATAAGAATTCGTGTGGAAATGAAGATCTAACCACACTAATGTGATTACACATATTATTCCAGGCCCTTTCTCAGACATATCAAGGATAAATAGTGTGGAAAGTATAAAGAATGTGCACACTGGAGTCAGATACAAAGGGGCCTAAATTTGACTTGACCTCAAATACTGTACAATGAGAAATAATAGTCGTTGTTTTGAAAATTCAGGTGTTTGAACAGTTCCACCCTCAAGCTCACTTTCCCAGTCTTTAATTTCACCTCACATATTTACACATTTGTTGGCATATCTCTGCCAAACTGGAATAATCCGTGTCAACCATGCAGTCCAAGCTATAACACATTTTGCATAATGAGGACACGGCTGGTGCAGTGGATTGCTTCCGTGCACTCTGAGCATATGGCTTAGAGAAGGCCAGAGGAGCTCCGGTCAGGAAACTTGATTCCAATTAGAAGAGATGTATTAGAGTCCATAGTCCTGTGCAGAAAAATATTGTTTTATGAGTATAGGCTTCATTAAGCATCTGTCTGCACAACTTACTGAGGTTTTTCAAGTTTAAGGTAAGAAAAGCAATGAGGGATTATGCTTCAGTTGGATATCAAAATTTATTTTGACTAAAAGCAGAACTACAAAGCAAAATGAAACATAAACCTCTTTCATGCACCTCTTATTACGGACAATCTGAAGGTTGATTTCAGTAGCCACTTGGGCATTTTAGGTTACCAAATCACTAACAGGCTAATAGTTTTCCCCTTTGTCTAATGAGACATTTGGAGAGCTCTGTCCTCTTGCTGGAGATATTCTAACAATAAGGATTACATTCCCATTCTGATTTATTGTGTTCCCCAAGAATGGGCAAGGGCTAGGAGGGATAGGGATGTGCACAATGCCCCATGGGATTAAGGCTGTTTTAGTCCAACACAGAGTCAGGTAGCTCCTTGCATTACATCTTCTATCCCAGGCATTATTAGCTACCTTTAGGCTATTGGATACTTTTTAGGCAAACGTTTTGCTTAGTGTGAGAACTAGGTATTCTAGTTCTGTTAGCTGCTTCCAAAGGCTTTCTCTTATTAGTCGTGAACTTCTAGCATTCTTAGCTGCAAACTATTCCAAGGAACTACTGGTCAATAATCACGTGGCCTCTGGTGAGAGGTAGAGAGTAAAACTCTTGGGGGTAAACTCTTCCCCTCTCTCCTCAATCAGTTGCTTTTTTTAGTTCTCCCACCTAGAGGACCGCTTGGGAGACTATATTGCTGAGCATCGTTTTCGGGCAGCAGCTCCTTAGGAAGCACTTTTTGATCTCCTAGGATTGCCAGGTGCATTTAGATGTTGAAACACAGCACGAGATTGTTGTATTCCTTCCACAGCCTACTAATTTCAGGTGATGTCTGAATCTACATTAGTGTATATTGAATATGGGAGTAAGTTGCTCCCTTCTGTTTAGTGACTCCCTTTAGAGATATAAGATCTAGAAATATGTGGTCTTGTGCACAGAACGTGGTGTATCCTTAAGGAATGGCTCTGAGTTTCCTACAGCTTGAGGAGCCATCCATGTGTTCCAGAGATTTTCCAGATCCTCCCCAGTTATCCATCCAGACCTATCATGGTGGTTATCATTTTGAACTGAATCAATAGGCACACTTGCCCTCTGGCTTCTGGTTTGTCCCAGTAAGGCACTGACAGGAGATTGAAGGGTGAAAGGTGAGTGAGGCCGGGACATTGATTCCACAGCTCCAACCCTACCGCATTCCTGTGCAATGTCTGCGCCTTCAGGCCCAAAGGGTGCAGTGGCTCTCCATGTGGCAAGCCCTGGTATTCTGCACCATTCCTTCCTGGTTTACCTTAACACTGCCCACACACTTGTAAATATCCCTTTAGGTAAACTCTCCATTACTCCTTTTGTATACCTACCTCTTTCCTTCCGTGACTTTGGCTGATACAAGGGCATTTTGTAATTGAATGATTACAATTGTGAATAACTGACCCAACCCAATTAAGTATCTCCACTGTGTGGTGCATTTTAATATGTTGTTTTCTACAACTTGTGGGTGTAATCGATTATGTTTAGTTGTGTTTCACTTACTTTTACTCTATAGTTGTGTTCTTAGTTTCCAAAGATAAAGCATTTCCCTTCACTTGCTACATAGTCTTCTGATTTTGGTGATATATGTTCCCCAATTTGGAATCCAACAGGGTAGGGGCACTAATATTCTATACAAATTGAGCACATACAACTCTTTATCTTCAGGAGGTTGTGGGGGTGGTGATTAGAGTGTTGGAAAGGTCAGCTAGTTCTCTGATTGATCTTATAACTCTGAGCAAGATTTTTTAATATCTCTACAATTTAATTTCCACTTATGTGAAGTGAGGGAGCTGGTCCCAACAAGAGCTTCTTTCCCTGGCTACAGTTTCATTCTTATATCCAATCTCATCTATATGCCAGGCAATCAGGATATTGCTTATGGTGTGTTAAAATGTAGAGCAACTTAATGAAGAATGGTTTTAGGAAGTGTTATTTTTGCTCCTGATATTCTCAGATTATTTAACCTATACATGGATGATCTTTAGGCCTGGAGTATAGTCCTCTGAAAATGTATGCTAAAAAACTATCTATACGTCTTTTTCCTGGGTGAGTGTCCATACCTTTCACCATATTCTCAAAGGATTAATTATTTCTTTTTTAATAAAAAAAATAAGGACCACTGTCCTTTTCCTTTTCCTCACTCTTACTCCTTGAAGACCTGAGGCTGCCAAATAAATAATTTATATATAATCTACTGCCCCATAAATGCATTTCTCATGTATCATGACCCATCTTCTTTTCACAGCTTTTCACATTTCTTTAGGATCTACTGATGGATTTTCAGATCAACCTTTAACTCAAAGATATGAGAAAGAGGCTTGTATTCTATGTGACTTTCTCTTTAGCTATAATCAGCAGGCACATTCAAGGTCTCTGTCAGGATAAAGAGAAGAAGCAGATTTCTCTCACAGAGAGAATCAGATTGGGAGCCTTTATTTTAATGTGAAATGTCTATATCCTGTTTTTCACAGTATTTTTCTTCTCTGAAGCACTAACCTATCATAAGGAATTTTCATTGAAGTTTCTGTCTCTATCACACTGCTCTATCAAGCCTTAACGTGTTTTTTGTTGTTGTTGTTATTGTTTTTTTCATGGAGTTTCCCCCCTCCTGTTTCTCCTTATAAAAGATATCAGGTCACATCTCCATGATAGTAACATGTCCGGATTTTCATACAGAATCATCCTCTGGAGGGGGTAGAAAATCACTTTGCCTACGGGCAATGCTTATATTTACAAAATATCTCCATCTCTCTTCTATATACTTTAATCCAAGTTCCATCTTCAATGTAAACCCAAAACACGTTAGTTAGTTTAGCCAATGATTGTGTATCTATCTCTCTACCTACCTATCTATCCATCTGCCAGTCATCTATTTTTTCTCTCTTTCTCCCTTTTAAAAATAATTATTGTTGAAAGTATTACAGATGTCCCTTCTTTTTCTCTCTTTCTCCATTTGTCATCTATTTTTCTATATATACATTTATAAATGTATGTCTCCATTTATAAACACATATAGAATTTTGAGACAGTGTTCCAAGTACTTAACAAGAATTAACTCATACATTATGAATTACCTTATTTTATCCTCAAAACCTGGGATCCTCAAGCGTTTTTGTCAGAGACCATTTATACTCTTATTAAAGATCTCAAAGCTCTGTAGACTTTAACTATTAATGTTTTTCATATTTAAAAATGAAACAGTTTAAATATTTCTTTATTTTATTAGTTTAGCAATAATAATGATGTCATTGCAACCTAACATATTTTTTATGAAAATTAAGCAATTTTTCACCACAAACACAACATAGTGAAAAGAGGAGCACTGTTTTATATTTTTAAAGACTTTTTTAAAAAAATACTTTTTAATATATTTTATTGATTTTTTTATAGAGAGGAAGGGAGAGAGATAGAGAGTTAGAAACATTGATGAGAGAGAAACATCGATCAGCTGCCTCCTGCACATCTCCTACTGGGGATGTGCCTGCAACCAAGGTACATGCCCTTGACCCTTGACCAGAATCGAACCTAAGAACTTTCAGTCCGCAGGCTGACACTCTATCCACTGAGCCAAACTGGTTTCAGCTTTTTAAGACTTTTTAATGCTTGATTTAATAGAATCAGCTAAACTCTATATTTTCTTTTGCATTCGGTCTGTTGTGATGTAATGTTTTCCATGAAGCATATGAAAAATTCTAGCCTCATTTAAATATCTATTTGAAAAGTTGGTGCTCACTTCAGCTGCACATACACTAAGAATGGAACAATACAAAGAAGATTAGCATGGCACCTGTGCAAGGATGACATGCAAATTAGTGAAATGTTCCATATTTAAAATAAAAAAAGAAAAACGGAAGACTATATTAATAACCTAAAGGTTATTTCAATGTTGAGTCTGAAATCATGTCAATACATTTTTCATAGTCTGTTACATTTGAATCCACTGGAGTATTTTTCACATTGAATGGATACCCTTATCCATGTAGAATTTTGGAACATCATGCATTTGAAAACTATTGGTTCACTGAGATATGCGAGTCTTGTCAGTGTTTACACATTTTGTTTTATAATATGAAAGATCAAAATCTAATACAATTAATATATCTTACATTTCATTTGATAGCATCATTAAATGAAATTGGCTTTTTTAAAACTGCAAGTATATTGTAGAGAAAAATACAATGAAGATTTATTTTAGTGCTACTACCTTGGATTGTGCAAGTCAACACAGTGAAAAAAGCAAAAATAAAAATAAAAAGGTCTTAACATTATTATGAAAGTAGTCTTGATCTCACAGATCTTCTGAAAGGTCCCTGGAATCCCCTCATGTCCACAGAGCACACTTTGATAAGTGGTTTTCAAAACAGTGCTTTGAGTAAGATTATCACTTGCCCCATTTTACAAATGAGAAAACCAAGGCAAAGACAGTTTAGATGGCTTACATTAGGACCAGGTAGTAAATGAAGGAGGTGGGACTCTACCTCGGTAAATCTGCTACTAAATCCATGCCTCAACCCTCCAATTTAATAAATCAAATATAATTTTTCAGCCCTTGCCTTATTTGACCTATGTCATTTGTCATCACTGTAGGTTCCTCTCCCAACTACTTTCTTACCTCGGGTTCCAAAGCATCACCCTCTCCTAGTTGTCCTGTACCACGTAGGCAACTTTTTTTTCAGCCTCTTTTGCAGTTTCATTCTCCTGTGCCATCTATTTTCAGACCTTAAGGTTTCATCTTTTCTATCTTCCTCAGTTTAAACTCTCTCTAGGCAACATCCGTGGGCATGCTTCAATTACCATTGATATGCATATGACTCAAAGATTTATATCTCCAACTCTGATTCTCATCTGTGAAACACTTTTTATTTTTAACTCACTTTACATGATTTATTCTCTCAAACGCATTCTAAACTCTATAGATGCAAGTGAAACTAGACCTCCTCTTCCTACTCTTGACCACAGCCTAAAGCTGTCTCTTTTCTGTCTCCTTTTTAATGAATGTTATTACCACCTATCCAGTTGTAAGACAGGAGCCTAGGAGGTACCCTTGTTACTTTTTTTTTCTTCCTTTCCACTACTTTCCACCAGCTTTAATAACCTCACTCTCGACTAAGTGCCATTATACATTATGTGGCTGCTACAATAGTCCCCCTCCTATCAGTTCCCTTCACTGTTCAGGCAGAGAATCAAGCAAGCTCAAAGCTGTTTCCTTTCTGTTAACAAATGTCAGGGACTCTTCATTGCCTTTCGGGTAAAGCCCATTATGAAAGATGGCATATGATTGGGATGACCATCGGTCTCCAGTTACTTGGTAACTGGCAACTCAGCTATGCCTGTTGTTAGTAGTAGGAACCCCTTTCACTTTCAAAATGGCCTTGGTGAGGGCCACCTTCCCTGTAGAGGTACTGTATGGTCAGGTCCCTGACCTAATTAGGTACAAAACCCTTCTTTACACTGAACTTCACCATAAACACCTTTTTTGAAGTCTACTAGCTACAAACATTTTAAATACTCACCTTTTATTATTTGTTAAAGATTTCATCCCAGTCTTCACATTTTTGGCTAGGTTTCCAAGTTCTACCTAATTCAGCCCCATAGTACCATAAACACTCTCTTTTGAAGTTTCTGTCTCATATTTAGTGAACGGTTTGTGATACATTTCCATGTCCCATTATTGGAATATGACTAAAAGCATCATGGAGGCAACAAGTATGTCCCTTTAGCTCTCTGTTATATCCTCGCTGTCTTTCAATATTTGGAGAGAATTAGCATTCAATTAATTTTTTAAGAAATAAGTCATTTCTCAATGCCTCATATAGTAATTCAGATTTTTTGCTAGCCTCTGAAAAAAATTAATACTTAACTCTCCTTAGACACTCTTTTAAAATGCAAATATGAATAGCTTTAGGCAATGTTAGATCTCCTTTTTCTGAGTTAGTTCATCAGATAATTTTTCCTCTCCATAGGAAGGACCAAGGGGATAAAGTGGGAGTGAGCAAAGGAAAAATCACTAGAGAATAGGAATGTGGCTGGAGTTAAGCATGTATATGCCCACATGCTTGTGGGTGCACGTGTGTGTGTGTGTGTGTGTGTGTGTGTGTGTGTGTGTGTTTGTAGTTGGGAGTGGGAAGAAACTGATGGAAGGAGAGTATATTTCTCATTTGACTTCTGCCTTGCAGCCGTATGGGTAAAACCTCATGAGACACAGACACCCACAGGAGAGAAATATATTGATATAGGAAAGAAATGGGCCTTATTTTTCCAGGGTTCATTCTTTGCTCATTTGTCCCTCCCGCTCTGTGGCATTTGTTGCAGCCCACTGAAGGAGAGACTAGGGAAAGTGGCACAATTGTGTGCCAAGTAGAGAGAGGAGTTGGAGGGGTCACTGTAGCTTTGTTTAATGGGCACATGGAGGACTCAACCTCTGGCCCCAAGTCATCAGAATTTTCTAGAAGTTCAATTTTGATATAATACCCTGAGTCACAGGTAATCTGATAATGACCTTGGTTATAAATGCCTTGAAGAAAGCTTCCTTAAAAGGGGTCACTCTAGGATCATGCTCAATTTGATAAATGTTCTCACATATTTTAGTGCATTGTTTGCCAGTGGATTGAAAAGTATAAACTCTGATTCTAATGACAAGGGCATTTTCTAGCTAAAATTATGAAAACATCAAATGACCTCTGATCTCTAGAGAGCAGAAGACACTTCATATTGTTTTGTTGACCCACAAAGTCACACAGGACTCCTCTAATTACATGATTCAAAGCTCCTCCTAAGCATCTCTGCTTCCGCCTTGAAGGCAGATGATGTAATAACCACACGTCAAAGCATCTGAGAATATATTGTAGATGTCTGGTATTTAATTTATTTAGCCCTAAGGCGTGGTATGTAATCTATTCCCTTGAAAGGTACCAGACACATTTGAAATGCGGTTTTGTGTTGTGCCTTTTCTGTAACTTAATGGTAGCTTTTGTTTAGCACCGTGTAGAAATCTTCCTAGTTGACAAGTATGTAATCATTAAGACAATGAATAAGTGTTAGACTTTTTAATAAAGAAATGAAAAAGAAATAACAAAACCTGTTCTTACCAGTAATCAAACTTTTCTTTCCTCATCATTTTCTATAGCTTTATATCACTGATTATCTCTCTGTAATTCTGCATTGTTAATTTTGTCATTGGTATCCATACAAAGGGAAGGAAAAATTTACCTCTCTAGTCTCCCTGTGAAACATGTAGTAACAAAGATTGTTTTTGTAAGTCTAAAAAACTAGTCAGAGAAATCTATTTTAATTAATGCAGTTCTCAAAATAAATTTATTATTAAATTACTTTGTGATTTAAGTAAAATATTAAACTTTGCCTTATTTTATATTTTTGTTTTAGAAACAGTTATCCAAATAAATCTATCACCTAGAATTAAAGACTAGAAATAAAGCAAAATAATGTTGTGCACATAAATCCCCCAAACCTGGCAGTTTTGAATTTTTTTACTCAAATTTTATAAATGTTATATTTTCTTCATTTAGAATAGAAATTAAATGCTGTTTAAAAACATTTTCTGAAGTGTATAATTCATTTTGAAGTTTCAATTGTGTTAGTGTATATCATTCCATAAATTTTAAAATAAATATTCTATTAATATTTGTTTGGCTGATAAATGTTTATTAAAGACCCAACAAAGTTGAGAGTAATAATTAAAACTATACATTTTTAACAACCAATGTTTATTAAATACACATTTTGGCATTTTTTTTATAGAATGTGACACACTGAATTGTCATTATTTCTATAAGTGTCTCTCTTCACATCAAGTATATGAAGAGAACTTCTACTCAGAGTTTCTATTTAGTGAAAAGTTTTGAAGGATAAAGGGGCTTCATTTGTTAGAGACAACAGGAAGATGTTTTTCGCATTGTGAGGACAAGATTTTAATAATGTCTGAAGAAGAGAGAAGCCCAGAGAAGAGATTCCAAGGTTTCCACCTAATTTTCTCAATACTTAATAGTTTTATCCAGAAAGAAATTATGCCTATAAGTTACCACCCCCCCCACACACACACATACTGCATTTTTAGCCACTTTCCTCAGAGTCTGTCTGTAATGAGAACGAAGGTAAAAGGAAGAACAAACACTAAGATGAAATAATGATCAGGAGAGAAGTTTATAACAGGAAAGAAGGAAAGGGAAAAAGAGAATATGCAATTATATTTAGATTTTATTTCCAGAGAAAGGGGAAATGAGAAAAGATGTTTGTGAAAACAACTTCCCTACTTGGCTAAGATCCCATGTGATTATATTCAGACTTAGGCATTAATTTTGACTCTCATATTTCTTTAGAGTATTTTACTTAATGTGGTAGATAGATAATCTTTAATCTATTTTTTCCTATTTACTTCTCTGTAAAGTTGAACATGTTATAATTTTATTTACCATTTTAATGTAGATTTATTTGACTATCTTTTGTAATTTTTACCTACTTTTCTTCTTATATGTGATTCTTCCAAATATATAATGGTTATCAATTTTGCAGAAAATGGTTGTGTTTCTCTCTCTATATATATTATTTTGTGCTTATTAAAATAATCTTTCTTTTGTAGACACTAGAAGCTGCACATTTTTATATGAGATTAAATTAGAAGGGTTCTTGACACTATCTCTTTATAAAACCTTATCTTTATATACTGAAGAAAAGACATTTGCCCAGACTAAAACTTGTGAGCTATTGAAGAATGCAGGAGGGCTGTTTCTTCCCCCGTTGATGCCACCAACATACCGGTATAATACATATCTCAGTAGCATTGCTACCTTAACCACTCCACTTTTCCTGTTACTCAACAGTGCAAAACACTAAAAACATTTTCCTGTGCCATTATAATTTTATTGCTTTGATTTTCTATTTTTCTTTGTTTAAATGCATTTTAATAAGCTAACACATCCTGACAAAGTATCATTCTAAAACAAGGTAAAATATGTAAATAATCACACTGATCATGTTTATTTTTCCTTGTACTACCAAATTCACCTATTGTTTTCCATGCCTCTGGGTTCAATTTAAAATTATTGCTACTGCCCACAAACCTAATCTTCTTTCTGCATAATCTAGTTTTATGAGAGCAAAAACATTTTTGTAAGTAGATTAATCCATTCACTGAAAATTGTGTAGTTTAACAGTCTACAGACTGTGCAAATTTCAGGACTTAGGTATTCTTCAACTCAAGTATAGTTGATTAAACCTAAGGATTTAGTAGTTAATGCAAGTTACACATTTGCACAGCTATTTCTAATGTTTGTAAAGGTGTAGGGTTTGCATAACATTTGCATTGCTATACTTGTCAATCAACTTTAACCATTTTTAGTTAGATAAGACTGGACAGGAGTTTGGGTATGTATGAGGTTAGAAAAGACAGTTTAATGTATTTGGCCACCTAAATGTGTAGAAAGATAAAGAGGATTGCAGACAGAGAGGGTCAAGAGTGGGTTCCTTAGTGACCATTGAATTTATTGGACATTATTGTTTCACATTAAAATGATTTCAGGACTATTAGTTTGATTCAAATTTTAACTATAACATTTTGACTAGTTGTGGTCCTATTTTGCCTTTTAAAAAGTTGCCTTTCTATGTGGTTGTGCTCTTTATTTTCTAATGATAGCACACAAGAAAATCATTTAAACTGTAACCTCTAAAGCCACTTAATTCAGAGTTATGGAGTTGAAAGGCTACTACCACAAAATGTGCATGATGACATTTACATAGCCTCAATGACACAACACTTCAGAATGAGAGCTCCAAGTTTCTTGACTGTGGCCCACCTGCAAGTCATTACAGACCATAATATGTTTCTCAAGGCCTGACTATATTATTTATAGAGCTTGACCAGCCTGTCAGAGAATAATAACAGCATTTTATGCTTCTGCTGTGCCCTACGTCTCAGTGTTTCTTACCAACATGAATAAATTCTTATATCACTTCTGTGAGGTATTAGATAAATATTATGACATCAAGTTTTACAGATGGGGAAGTAGAAAATGAAGCACAGATGTTAAATAATTTTCTCCAATCCCTAGTCACTATGTAGCACTTTTCTACAGGCCATATAAATAATATCAAGGATAAAAACTGATGTATAGGGAATAGAGAAGGGTGGAGGGAAGAGAGACTCACTTAAGCCAATTGAATATGGAAATACCACAGTGGAAATAGTGAAGCTAGAAGTTGATTGGGGGGGGGAGGGAAGAGGGGTTAAGTCACTGTGAATTATTTATAGCTTCTATCCTATTAACTTCCAAAAAGATCTGAAATTTGAGAATTAGGGTATCTCTTCTCCTCTAATGTATTTCTGCATGAAAAAGGAATGAGACACAGAAGAAAATTGTGTAGATTCATAATGAGGGATTATTGTTCAGTTGGTCTGATTATACTCTCTGGTAATGATTTGCATATGGACTAAGGAAAGAGTTGGTTGAAAATTCATATTTATTATATCTTTGGCACTAGAATGCTCATCTTTATTCTTTTTTCTTTTCTCTTTAATCTTTGTCCACATCTGCTCATAACTGATCACTTTTTCACTCTCCTCCAAACAAAAAAAGATAAATATATATATAAAATCCTTATTTATTATGTCTATATGTACCATTATTTCTGCTTAATATTTTTATTTTCTCAATAACTCAGATTAAATCAAGGTTCACTCTACATACACATGCCACATGATTAAATAATGATTTTGATAATTATATTCTTAGTATGTGTCTCCCACGGGAGACCCCATGAGAGCAGGAACCATCTGTCAAGTTTCCACCTCTACTTCTATCTCTGGTACATACCATAGGATCTGGCATATAGCAGATGCCCAATAAAATTTTTTTGAGAGAGTAATTGGATGAATGAAAGAAGGAAGTAACTCAATGTTGCCTTTGAGTGGACCTTGATCAGGTCCTAGTGAAACCCCAGAGACTGGAGTAATGACTGGTTCGGAGAGAAACTGTGTCCCCTGCACTTTCAAAAGTCTGCTAAATCTCTCAGAGGGACAGAAAGTAACGTGCCAATGTGATATACAAGACACTCATAGAAAGTAACTTAAAACAAGAGAATAAAAGGGCTTTAACTTTTTTACCTGTGGTGAAGCTAAGTTTCAAGTGTATAAACAACTTGATAGAACTATTTCAAGGATAGCTTTAAAATTAAATTAATGCTGAGTTTATAATCATCCTGAGAACATATTAAATGGGAGAATTCACAGCTACCTCCTCCCCACCTTTAGTAAACAAAGGAGTAAGTAGGGACAGTTACTGCACAAGAAAAACAGTGCACTAAATTATAAAGTCCACATTTGGTTCTGTGAAAATGCTACAAATAGTTTTTTGATTATCCTAAAATATCATGGATAATTCCTTGTTTGCTCTGTTTAAGCAGTAGGAATTTACTGAAAAAGTTCAATACTTTTCTCTGGGAATTTCAAGGTAATTTCTT
Organism: Myotis brandtii; assembly: GCF_000412655.1. NCBI lineage: Eukaryota > Metazoa > Chordata > Mammalia > Chiroptera > Vespertilionidae > Myotis > Myotis brandtii. The sequence goes on from NW_005358650.1 coordinate 1,726,471, forward strand.
TGAGTATGAAAAATACTTTATTTTAAAATACTTTACTTAAATATCTCTAAATAGGGCAATTTTATGTTCATTATAAGTATAACTTCCATTTTCACATAGCAATCATATCTGGAATTGAATGGTGCATCTATATACAGAAGTAGCATAAAAATGAGTTGAAATCATCACCTCCATGGTATAGTGGATAAAATTAATACTGCACCAAAGGATTTGTCAAGATAAATAGAAAGAGCAAATTGAAGATATTCACAGCTATATCTGTCTGGGTCAGGTGTTGATGGGGAATTTAGCAGAAGAAGAAAGCTAGAGTATATAAGAAATAGTCTTCATCAGGTGAAGGGCTGCCAAAAATGAGAAGAAAGGAAAAATTAAAATAACTATATAATTCTACCATCCTGTCTCCAGGTGTACAAGTGCCACCTGTCTGAAAGATGCCACTAAATGCTGGCTGAGGACTCTTGCAAAAGGGTGTGATCTTCAAGTGACTCAAGGTGCAGTGGAACAAAAAATGCACTCAGCTTTACTGGCATATTATACATATGCTGAGTTATAGTCATAATGTGACAGTAATAGTTACAGAGAAGGTGATGAATAACTCAATTAAGTTTAATTCTTTTTCTCAAGTTATAGAATTAGGCACTCTTTATAATAGCAAGATTTGTAAGTCTATGCTATCAAGTTAATAGCAAAGAATATATGTGTTTACTAAAACATTACTAGATATAGCAGCAAATGCAAATTCTCAAAAGGAAGTACACATAAAGTATTGTGTGTGTTGGAAGCTGAGGTGGTTAGGGGAAAGAATAAACATGTTGAGTTGTGGGGATGAAAGGAAACCTCATGAATAGGAAATGTGCATTTTCTGTGCACCCCCAACACCCATCATAGCACCTGCCACATAGGCTCACACAAAATATAGGCTGAGTGCCTAACTGAATGAGGTAGAAGTTTAGGAAAATTTAAGAAAGGGTCGAAATACATAAAAGTACTCTAGCCCAGCGGTTCTCAACCTGTGGGTCGCGACCCCTTTGGGGGTCGAACGATCCTTTCACAGGGGTCGCCTAAGACCATCGGAAAACACATATATAATTACATGTTGTTTTTGTGATTAATCACTATGCTTTATTTATGTTCAATTTGTAACAATGAAATTGGGGGTCACCACAACATGAGGAACTGTATTAAAGGGTCGCGGCATTAGGAAGGTTGAGAACCACTGCTCTAGCCTAAACTTTGTGCCTTCAGGCAAGGCTTTATCTTCCCAGAGTTGATGCCTTTTTCCTGCTTGGCACAAATGTGTCCGATAGGCTGGGGGTTTATTCTAAGGTAATGGGGAATAAATCTGGAAAGACAATTTGAGGCCACTTAGCAGAGGATCCTGAATATTTCCGGAAGGAGTCTGTTGTTAATTCAGGAAGGAGTGAACAACTAATCAAAGGGCATTGTTCAGGAGAGAAGGGCCACATTTGGAGCTGTAAATCAGACCAATGTGGAAGCACATCTGCACTAGAAGACACATGAAACCAATGTCTATGGCTTATAGAAAATTAACCTCTACATATATACCTGTTACATGATAAGACAAAAGTCTCACAACTAAATAAACATACTTATAGGACATTTTCTGCATACTAGGAACAGTTCAGCTCGATAATTAGGGTTACAAAAATGAATGAAACATAGTTTCTGCTATGGTGAATGAAACACACTAATATCTTCTTTTGATGTTTCCATAAACATTATTTTAAGTTAACTGTTTTTATATTGATGGCAAGGTAAGGGCATATTTTATCATATTAAGTTGTTTTCCTAGTTTTCAAGTTTTCATTATTATTTTACACTTCTTTTCTCTTTACATGAGAAAATCAACTCCATCCAAAATTGTATGACATTGAGTTGTTATGAGACTTAAATTCTACCTAGGTAAATAAATAACTAACCTTTTGGTATGATATGCATAAATGTAAGAAAAATTCATGAATATGTTATTTCTGATTTATAGGTTGGAATAACTCTAGTCTTTAGCCTACCACATTATTAATGGGAAAACCAAATTAAAGGAGATATATATTCAAAATATGTCAGTCACTATATTTTATGTTAAACAGGTATCATAAGTTATTTTTTTGTTCTAATATTATTTTTAATTAATTTATTTACATTATACCTGGATAATCTGTGTTGGTACCAGAAAGTTAGAATTGGATCCAGAACAAAAAATTGGGACAAAGAGAGCTCAGGTCAGGGTGAGAATACTCTGGATTATCTGGTGGACTCAGCCTAATCACATGAGTTTCTCAGAGCAGAAAACCTTTCCCGACTATCGTCAGAGAAAGGGGTGAGACAAATGAAGAATGAATGGGAGAGATGTGATGTTTCTGGCTTTGAATATGGATAAAGGAGGCCATCAGCCAAGGAATGTAAGCAGCCTGAGTTGGAAAAGGCTAGAAAGTAGATTCTCCCCTAAAGCCAACAGAAAAAAATGCAGCCCTGCCCAAACCTAGCTTTTAGCCTGATAAGACCATTATTGGACTTATGGAAGTGTAGAGGATACATTTGTGTTGTTTTAAGCTAAATAAGTTTGTGCAAATTTAAAAAAAAACACCTATAGAAAACGTATATTAAAATGGCTTTACAGAGTAGAAAGTATGGGAATTTTGAATAAAGAAATAAAATACAATAGAAAGCGGAAAAGGGAGAAACTAGATTCTCCCAAAACAACAGAAAAAAATGCAGCCCTGCCCAAACCTAGATTTTAGCTTGGTAAGACCATTATCGGACTTACGGAACTGTAGAGGATACATTTGTATTTTTTTTTAAGCTAAATAAGTTTGTGCAAATTTTTAAAAAACAGCTATAGAAAATGTATACTAAAATGGCTTTACAGAGTAGAAAGCTTGGGAATTTTGAATAAAGAAATAAAATACAATAGAAAGCCCCTGATGTCTTGGAACAAAGTTGATAAGAGCAAATGCTTATCAAGAAAGGCCCTCTACTGATGATAAAAGCAGATAAAACACACACACACACAAAAACAAGTCACCTGGGCGGTGTGGCTCAAGCGTTGAGTGTCAACCCAGGAAGCAAGAGGTCACCAGTTTGATTCCCAGGCAAATGGTTATCAAGAAAGGCCCTCTACTGAGGATAAAAACAGATTTAAAACAAACAAACAAACAAAAAAAAAACAAGTCACCTGGGCAATGTGGCTCAAGCATTGAGTGTCGACCCAGGAAGCAAGAGGTCACCAGTTTGATTCCCAGTCAGGGCAAATGCCCGGGTTGCAGGCTTGATCCCTGGTTGGGGTGCAAGCAGGAGGCAGCTGATTGATGATGTTCCTCTCTCATCAATGTTTCTATCTCTCTATCCCTTACCCGTCCTCTCTCTCTAAAAATCAATTTAAAAAAACAAGTCAATAGGTTGGTTAATGGTTAGTTCTTCCAATTAAATATAAAAGTTCTAGAACTTATGCACAGAAAGTTTGCCCTTCCTCTCTCTCTCTAAAAAGCAATTTAAAAAAGCAAGTCAATAGGTTGGTTAATGGTTAGTTCTTCCACTTAAATATAAAAGTTCTAGAACTTATGCACAGAAAGTTTGGTATTATTCATAAACTCATGAATATCTACTTTTTTAGGAATATGTGGGATATGACAATAATGGTGAGAGAGACCAGAAAGAACTTACAGTTTTATAGAGAAGCAAGGCTCATTGCTGCCACTGAAGTCAACGAAAACCTCCCCTTCTTGCTCACTTCTATGTGCTCTTAAATGCCGCACAACATGCATGTTCACTTGTCTTCATGGCCATTGCCAGGGGTGAACAAACCCATTACTATAACATTCCTAGCAATGAAACTGAGGTCAGCATTGGCAGAAATTATGGAGATTCTTATTTCGATTGTACCATTTTTATTGCACCATTATAATATTGAGTTCTCAAAAATTTTCGTGAATTTAACTCTGCCTTCTACTTTAGAGAAGGAAAAATATCTTCTGACACTTTGTTTTACCCATTTCAAGAGAAGTGGTCAGAAGACTCTTGATATGCTATGGGGAATGATAAAAACCCATAGGTTCCCTATAGCCAGCCAATCTCTGGAGAAATGGAGAATGGGATTCTTCTCTCTTTTAGGATTAGAGAAAAAGGTCTTCACAAGTAAAGAAAAAAAGGATAAGATTTGTTAATAAAATATACATCTCATTTCAACAGGTCATTGCCTAATTTCAAAAGCAGTTAGACCAGAAGAGACAGAATTTTCAACCTTTTTTCTAAAAGCATTCAATATTTTATAGATTTAATGATGAGTATGCATTAAAAAAACAGAAGTCAGCTGGATAAGTCAATGAATGTAGATTTCCCCCACATTGTCATGTTTCAATACAATTCACAGCTGTATAAATAATGTCATTCATAAACACAACTCAGGCAAATTCAATTCTGTTTCTATTGATACAGAATGTGCTAAAATTTTCCACTTTTGTTCGCTTAAAGAACATGTATGTCTTGGCCCACAAAAGCTCTCTTGTGTTCATATAATTGTAAAAAACTTAAACACCCACCTCAAAATCCTCAGGGCAGCAAGCAGTCATCCTTCCAAAGAGGTCTATGTTTTCAGACATGACGTGTATTACTGATTGTGGAACAAAATCCACTGTATAATTTCTGTGGTTGTCCAGAGCTGACAAAGCAGCTGGGAGGAAAAAATTACTGGTTGCTATTTCTCCAGATTTTCTTTCATCTCCCTCTGAGGAATTTGTTTTCAGAGCATACACAACACAATCCAAAAGGGGAGACCTTTTTTTGAATGAAACGTGTCCTGTCTTAAGTGAATTCTAAAGTGGCTTAAATGCGAAGCTTTAGAATCTGATGATACCTACTCCATGGAGGCCTGACAGTAAGTCATGTAATACACCGATGAGTTTATGGGTTTCTCAGTTAGTAATTCCAGATGGTGTGTCTGTGCTCCGGCTGTGCACTCTGTGTAAATCATCTCACTCACAATCAACAGATACCCAGAAGCACTTTAATTGGAAACATTTATTTTTACCAGTTATTTATAACTTCCAATAGGACCTCATTAAGAACATGGAGCCCCTTGTTTTCTCATATAGCTGAGTGCTTTTTCTGGAGAGCAGGTTTTGGCAGGGTGTGGCTGTCTGAAAAAAAAAATGTTTTCCCTGAGATTTTTGTGTGTTCAATATATTTGTGGTTTAGTCGTAGCAAATGCTGCTATTGAATCTTCTGTCCCTCTCAACACCACCCTCTTGCCAACTCTTATTTTGGACTAGAAAGTACTTCAAACAGAGAGCATGTTTGCCACAGTTGAAAAATGATTGCTGTTAATGCCAGGGTCTTGGTATCAGCTCTTCAAACCAGCATCATTAATCTTAATTAAAAAACGAAAGTAAAGGTTTTTATCATTTGCAATTAATATGGGACCTAATTTGGATTCCGATTCCAAACTGAACTCACTGTCTGCCTGTGTTGGCGAGCGTATTTCATACCTGCCAGCACCAATATTGTTTTAGTAACCGAGGAGAGAGCAGTGCCTTGACTGACACCAGAATAATCTGTGTCGACCATAAGCATTAATCTTATTTAGAAAGTCAAACTGAACTTTGTCAAAGAAGAAAGGTCTAGGGGGAAAAAAAGAAGTTTACTTCAAGGCTATACTTACTATCAAAAACACTGAGCTTGATCGTAGAATTTCTCCCACTGGAGCGGCTGCAGATTTGGGCATGTGTAATGAAGGACTTGTCCCTGGCTCTTCCTTCTATTATTCCACATTCTTTGGAGAAACGTATGACACCTGAGCTCTTCATGGGAAAATAGATCTACTTATGATGCCCTGTGTTGAAATGATGAAAAACATTTCATATAAAGTAATATTTTTTTTGTTTTTTAAGATATTTTTATTGATTTCAGAGAGGAAGGGAGGAGGAGGAGGAGAGAGATAGATATATCAATGATGAGAGAGAATCATTGATTGGCTGCCTCTTGCATGCCCCACACTGGAGATCAAGCCTGCAACCCAGGCATGTGCCCTGACCTGGAATTGAACCGAGACCTGGTTCATAGGTTGACACTCAACCATTGAGCAACACCAGCCGGGCAAAAGTAATAATTTAGAGAAAATATCTCTAAATGCTCAGAGACATTATCTGCAACTTGGTAAACATTCTAAGTCACATTTAGTTTTTACTTTATCTGTATTTACCAAACACAGTAATATCTCTCAAGAGATACTGGATTAGACTATTTATTATATTAGAACCACTATTTATCCCACCTTCAAAGTGAACCTTTTAAATCCTATGGTTTGTTTGTTCCTTTTCTAAAGGTCTGTCAGTGGGATTGTGAGATTCAGGCTTCTGAGGGGTGGAGTGGCTGGCTGAAAACTGGGCTTCAGTGCTTGAAACCTGATCAACATTGTCTGATATTTTGATTTTATTTGAATTTCCTTAGAAAATATTTAGGATAGTCAACTGGTTCATCATCCAAAATGAAGACAGAATTTGTTTCATCATCCTGTATTTACTGAACACCTTTTATGCATACAGCAATGTGAGGCATACAAATTTAGTGTAAGACATTGCCCCAATCTCAGTGAATTGGTATTTTCAACTCTTTTTAATTTAATTTTAATTTATTGGGTGACATTGGCTAATAAAATTATATAGGTTTTTTGTGTACAATTCTATAAACTTCATCTGCAAATTGTATTGTGTGTTCACCACCCAAATCAAGTCTCCCTTCCCCTCTGGTAATCACCATGCTATTGTCTGAGATGAGTTGTGTTTTTTTTTTTTTTTAATTCCCTCACCTTTTTCACCCAGCCCTATAATCCTCCTCACCTCTGACAGCTGTCAGTCTGTTCTCTGTACCTGTGAGTCTCTTTCTATTTTGTTTGTTAGCTTATGTGGTTCATTGGATTCCACATATAAGTTAAGTCACATGATACTTGTCTTTCTCTGACTGGCTTATTTTACTTAGCAAAATATTCTCCTTGTCCATCCATTCTATCCCAAAAGGTGAGAATTCATTCTTTTTTATGGCAGAGTAGTATTCCATTGTGTAAATGTAGCACAGATTTTTTTATCTATTCATCTACTGATGGGCACCTGGGCTGCTTCCAAATCTTGGCTATCATATCAAATAAAAAGGTAATATGCAAATTGACCATCACTCCAACACACAAGATGGCCGCCCCCATGTGGACACAAGATGGTCACCACAAGATGGC